>NC_142028.1:87154948-87505573 GCF_982192425.1 Myodes glareolus
AGTGGTGAATTCCCTCAAGACTTTCCAGTACTTGAAACACACCAAAGGCTTCCCATTGCCTTTGGGATAGAGACTGAGAGCCCAGCAGGGCCTGCACATCCCCACCTGTGTGACCTGGGGTATCCCTGGGTTCTAGCACCATAGTCCCCCCAATTAACGCCATGTGGCTTTTTTTCAGTCACTTGAATTAATCAGAGACCCCTGCAAGCATTTTCCCCATGCTCTGTGTGCATAGAAAGCACCCCTGCTCCGCATCTTCCCCCACCCTCTTCAGAACTTAACACAGATACAGCTTCTTGAAGCTCCTGGGACAGCCCTGGAGAAGCCCAAGCCCTCTCAGCTGCTGTGCCTTTCCCTGGGGTGGGTGGGCGTGGAACCACACAGTTTGTCACCCTGTGGATGAGACTGTGTTAATCACTATCTCTCCCCAAGGGAGCCAGATCCTGGAAGGTGGCGATGTCCTGTCTCCTCCCTCTGTTGATCAACTATAGTGCCTGCTATGGAGTCAGGATTCAGTACATTTATACTTTAAAAAATATTCATAACATACAATTTGGCAGTTTAAGTATGCAAGTCTGTGGCATTTAGCATATTCACATTGTTCTGCAATCATCCACCTGCACAAAATTTTAATCTTCCCAAACTGACATTCTGTATCAATAAACAGCCTGTCGCCTTCTCCCATAGCTGCTGGCAACTGCAAGTCTCTGCTCTCCCTCTATGCATCTGTCTGTATTTTAAAAGGGGAACTTTGCAATGAATCAATCAGCAAGATCTGGGGTCCAAGCCTGTCCTGGACCACTCTCTAGCCCCACGAACCCTTTATCTGTTGCCCTAAACCTTCATTTGCCTTGGCAGTTAAAATGAGATGGTGGGACTCAGTACACACGCATGTCCTTTTTAGTCCTCGGCGTCCCTTTAATTCTTTTGTAGATTTCATAACCTGACAACAGCTCTAACAGTTTCTTCACAGCTCTCTAGTCGTATGGCATAAACATACAGATCTGGGAAGATGTGACAAGGGCCCTGCTTAAAACAGGGAGATGAGTCAGTCAACTAGCAGAACGCATCCCAGACCTGTGATTTGGCCTAAGATGCGTTTCACAGGCAAAGGAGAAACAGGTGTGCTTAATCACTTAGCAATCACTAAAGTGTCATGGAAGCTGATTGCTGTTCTGAGGGAAGTAAAAACTCCATGAGGGAAACCGGCCTGAACAGTAGTTTCTTAACACTGGGGTTCACTCAACATCCCAGGGCGTGCGAGCAAGGGTGACCAGAGCATCATCACAGTTGATGGGCTGGCCTAGATGTCCTGGTGACTCAGCTCTCATGCTTCTACATTCAGCAGGCGCTGGAGCTGCAGGACAAGAAACATCAAGCAGGCTGTGCAATGGAGGGATTTTAATCCTTCCGTGGCTTTGTGACCTTGAGACAGCCACCTTCTCATGTGGAGCCCCAGCTCCTTTGTCTGTACAACCAGAAGACTCCTTTCCTCATGGGGCGGGGAGGCAGACCATTTAATGTGTCCAGCATTTTTGGATGATGGAAGGTGCTTAGTTGTTTTTTTTTTTTTTTCCCAGAGGCAAATGAGTTAAAGATTCTCAATCCAATGTCTCTACATTATAGATCAGCTACAATGCTGCTGTGCTGGAGCCCAGAGCTGACAAACTCAATGAGGCTGCCACGGAGCTAACGGGTAAGGTCTGGGAGGGAGAAAAGCCAAGAGAGTGGGAGATCAAGTCACAGAAACAGAAGAGATCTGAGGGTTCGTTTCTGATCTTATAATGGGATCCTAGAACCTGGACCCCAGCGTTTCTGGGAATCTAACCGTCTAATTTTCAATTACAGATATCAGTAGTTTCCTTTGGTCACTAAGACTTTGTGAAGTCGGTTTATTCGAGTCAAGTTTCCTAGTGCTTGAAACCCAGAGATTTCTGATACCAGCCACCATCATCATTCCTGTCACAAGAGAAAACAAACTTAGGACAAGTGTGACCAGGAAAACCCTAGTGTGTGCCTGGCTCATTGACAGCAGTGATTCATATTGGAATTATAATTTTGGTGATAGCTTTGCGTATCTATTAGAATAAAGCAAGTACACAAATATAGTCATTAGTAAGCAAGATGGTCCATGGGAGACAGATAAGACAAAGATAATTGTAGAAACTAAAAGGAAATTCTGTAGTGTTAAATTTGAAATGGAAATATCGATTACGGGTTACGATTAAAAAATAGGTTTCTAGCACTATTTGCTGAAAGGGGCCTGGAAGCCATGAAACCCCAGCACTTCTGCACCCTTCTTGACACAGCCGTTATCTGTTTAGTTACTGATCCCTTAACCCACGTGGAGATAGAGGAAAAAAAGGTTTTCTGTGTGGTTGAATGTTCATGATAATAAGTTGGGAACAAACCGATCACAGTACGCTCTCTCCCTCTTCCTCGCTCTCTCTGGATGTTTTCATTTATCAAGGGATGGGGAGATCAAAGATGGAGGGGGTACCACATTTTAGGGCTCTTTCCCAAGAACCGGAGAAACTAGGGCCTGTGATTTCACTGAAAGTAAGTTAGAGAAAACGCCTTTGTCCTGTTCACCAGAGCAACTGCTGCCCCTAAACACAAGGGGCGGGGGGTTGGACTTTAAAAACACCCTGTGCTGAGAAGTGCCCAGCATGGCAGTAGCCATTTTCCTGTGTCCCTGTCCCAGGTGTGATAGCAGGGTATCAGCCAGGGCCTTTCATTTTGTAAGAGCATTTTGAAATGCTCAGGTTGAACGGGCATGGGAATAATTTACACTCTTGAATAGCTGGTGTGTGTGTGTGTGTGTGTGTGTGTGTGTGTGTGTGTGTGTGTAAGAGAAAGAGAGAGAGAAACAGAGAGAGACAGACAGACAGAGGGCCAGAGACAGACACTTGGAAGTTCTCAGTATGTATAAGAATTCGGACTTTGTATCTTCTTTTCTCAGGCTTTATACTTTTTTACACAAATGATACTATGCAGAGAATCCACACTACCCTCTGGGCATTGTGCTAGGTACTAGGTACTCTCTATAGACAACCCTCATTCATCTCACCCATGAAATAGCTTCACAGATAATCTCCCCTACTCTCACTGTTTGAACAACTGCAACCCACAGGAGGTAAGGAAATACCTGGTCTGCATCTCTCCTGCTGTGATAGACAATATGACCCAAAGCCGCTTGGGGAGGAAAGGGCTTGGTTCATCTTCATCTACACTTTATAGTCCATCACTAAGGGATGCTGCCTTGCTTCTGGCTAGCTCAGCTACCTTTCTTTTACAGCCCAGGTCCGCTTGCCTAGAGATGAAACTACCCATAGTGGGCTGGGTCCCCCTCCATCCATTAACCACCAAGAAGATTCCCTACAGGACAGTCTGTTGGAGGCAGTTTCTCAGTTGAGGTTCCCTCTTCTCAGGCATGTCTAAGCATGTGTTAGGTTGACATAAATCAATCAGCAGAATGGGTTCCCTTGGGTCACACGGCTGATAGAATATGGGTTGCTACCAGACATGGCTGGTTCCAAGACCCAGTTCTTTCTGTGCCCCCTAAATAGCTCCTAATGCTCTTCAATGGTCTCTATTTCTGTTTCTCTAAAACTCTTATTTTTATTTCTGCTTCTTTCTGCATGAGGAATCCTAATAGCCGATGAAGGCATTTAGTAATATAACTGATGATTTCAACATTTTAACTCACGGTATAAAAATTATTGTAGCAAGTAGGTAAATGAATGTGGGTGAAAGAAACGAAACAGCATGTTTTGCCACAAGTCACTATGGGAATGGGGTCATTATATTTAATGGAAAATTGCTTTTCATGTTGTTACCAATTTGAAATTAACCTTTGCTGTGGTCACAAGAAAGCGTGGCATGCAGACAGAAACTTGTGAGAATGTGAATTGATTATAGTGGCGCCCTTGGAGGGAGGGCTAGAACGGAGAATGTGGGGAGGCCAGTGCCTTCATTTACAAAGTGGGGAGGTGATGTGGAGAGCTGATGACGTCAGGGCCAAAGGAGGACTCTTAAGACTCACAGAAGTGACACACCAGGGTGCTGTGGCAAGACATGACGTCAGTCAGAAGCAAGCACATCAGAATCTGAAATGTTAAGTCTGTCATGAGCTGGTTTTTGCCATAAAGGACAAACTGCCCAGCCTCTGAATGGAGTAGATAATTAAATAAAATCACACAAACTTTGGGTGTTCTGCCTTTACACAGCATGCCTAATAACCAGCAGTTGCCACCCAGCTCAACAATTCTGTTCTGGAAATGACATGCTCCTGTTGCATGCTGAACTATGCCTTGCCCTCCCTCCACAGGGCATACACTGATGTCCTGAGCCTCAGTACTTTGGGGTGGGGCCTAATTTTGGGACGCCTGTTACATATACAGTAAGAAGAAGCCATATTGGAGCAGGGTGAGACTCTAATGGAACACCAGGTATCTTTATACAAGGGGGAGACTGGAGAAAGACACACAGATAGAGAACTCCACACAAAAGCACAGCAGAAAACATGGGGGTGTGGCCTCAACCCAACAAGTATCAAAGGAGGTAAGCAAGCCATGAGAACTGGGGCCCTTCACATCACAGAAAGACTCATCCTGTAGGCACTTGGCATGACCTCCCAGACTCTGCACAGGAGACAATCCTCTGGTTGTTTCTATTGCCCAGTGTGCCAGAACTTTGATGCACTGTCCTGAAATCATTGACATCTAGACTGTATTCTAGGGCTTTTTATTTAAGAAGGCTGCCAGGACCACAGGGGGTTGAGGCCAGGGTTCAGGGAACCAACACTGAACAGATGCTTCGGTATCATGTCTAGGCCCAGTTCCCCTGGAGAGCCCCCGTGTTCCCCATGGTAAGACAAGGAGGCAGGACTGGGTCTCCAGCTGGGCTGGCTTGCAGGGCAGAATGGTGAGCCTGGTTAACAGTCTTCTGTTGCTGTCAGACCATGCTGCTGCCATAGGAAGCTTGCAGTGCGGTGCAGTGGCGTGCAATTTACAGCTGCATCTGTCCAATTACTTCCCATTTAGTGCTGTGCTGCATTCCCCAAATACGCCGCAAACCACCGAGGCGGTGGGCTGAGCTCACAGAGCACAAGGATCAATTGTTTCTCTTACACTAATTGGCCCCATGATTTGTTAGGCTGTTGCCTTGGAAAATGAACTGTCAGTAAAAGAAATTAGCACAAAACTGCCCCCTTCTTCTTTGGAAAGGCATCGGGGACAATCCCACCGCCATCTTCAAGCTACCTTAGGATTTCAGGGGTAAACATGGCCATCAATTCACACATTCTGAGATTCCCTGCATCCTTTTCCTATGTGAGAAGAGAGGATTGTGACTCAGGGTGGTTAAACAGCTTGCCTAATCAATTCTCAGTCAATAGTGAAGACCAGGCTGGGAATGGAGGGCAGTGTGATGGCAGGCTTCATGCTCCTTTGCTCAAAGCAGGTCAACTGCCTCTGTTCAGTTGTCTATCTTGTCTCATCCCTCCCTCCCCTTCTTCCCACATCCTTACTTCTGTGCCCGACCCCAAGGCAGCAGTGCCCAAGTGAAGGTAGACAGAAGAGGACCTTCTGCAGCAAAGGCCACTTTGCACTGGCCTGGTCATCCTAAGTAGACATCTGGCTTGAGTCCAGTAAATGACCCTCGGGACTGTGGAGAGAGCGGGGCTGGGATGCAGAGGTTGGGATGACAAGATGCCCTGCCCTTCTCCAGCTCATTCTCCATTGCAGAGACAGGGAAGTTAATGCTGTCACAGGATCCCCTCCCCGGGCTTCTCATGCACACCACAGCAGATAATTCTCCCTTCGTGCATCTGCTTCCCTGGCTAACATCTGAGGCTTCCTTTAGATCACAGAAACCAAGGAACCAGTGAAGTACTCTTTCATTGTTCTTTCTCCTTTCCTATGGTATCCCCAGCACAATGTCTGAAATATGTGTGTGTTGTTAGTAATAATTTGTTGATGAGTAAGCAAACACTGGGTTTAGATCATACTAGAGGTAATGACAGAGTAGGAGTAGAGGCCTGAAGTGACAAGACAGGAGGAGCTTAGTAGGTAAAAGCTAGGAACTACGGAGGAGTTAGGTCTCAAGATGTTCTAACCAGAATAAAAACATTAGAGACACGTAACTATAAAACACACTGGACAGAGAGCTGCAACAATCTGTGACCAAGGAATGTGAGAGCAAGGGTGGCAATCTTTGAATGTGTCTGCCTTAGGGATTTTTTTGAAGAGATACCATGACCATGGCAACTCCTTTTGTGTGTGTGTGCGTGTGTGTGTGAATTCAATTTTTTTTATTTAAAATTTTTAATTTTACATACTAGCCCCAGTTCCCCCTCTCTCCCATTCTCTCACCTCCTACCCTACCCCATACCCCATCCACTCCTCAACTCCTCAGAGGGGGTAAGGCCTATCTTGGGGAGTCAACAAAGTCTTGTATACCAAGTTGAGGCAGGACCAAGTCGTCCCCCTCCCCTTGTCCACGTATCAAGGCTGAGCAAGGTATCCCATCATAGTGAATGGGCTCCAAAGAGCAAGTTCAGACCATGGCAACTCTTATAAAGAAAACATTTCATTCTGGTGGCTTGCTTACAGTTTCAAAATTTCAGTCCATTAGCATCATGATGGGGAGCATGGCAGCGCACAGGCAGATGTGGTGTTGGGGTCGAGAGTATTCCATCTTGTACACAACAGGAAGTTGATTGGCATTGGGTGGTATCCTGAGCATAGGAAACCCCAAAGCCCGCTCCTACAGTGACACACGTCCTCCAACAAGGTCATACCCTCTCCAACAAAGTCACACCGTCTAATAGTGCCACTCCCTGTAAGATTATGGGGGCCAATTACATCCGAACTACCATACTGACAAAGGGCCTGGGGATGCAGGAGTTTCAGGCCAGGATGAAACCTAGGACTCGGGAAATGGTAGCTCAGCTCCCAGTGAACTGATCCTGCTGTGACTCTTGGGGTGCCATCAGGATAACAGTCACTTCCCAGGGCTCCCCCTACTGGAACAGTTTGTCTAAAGCCCCAGCTAGCATGCAGATGAGCCTGGCCACCCCTCTCAGGCCCTGGGCTGTGGAGGCAGACTCTGGTTTGGGGACAGTCTAGGAATGTGTGTGGAAACAGAAGATGAACACTGCTTTTTGTGACCTGCTAATTCCTGCTAACCAGGCCTCAACCTGTGAACACAGAGATCCAAAGTCTCCTAGCAACAGGTTTTTGCTAGGAGCGGGATTTGTCTTATTGAAACATGGCGAACACAGTTATGTGTGATTCCTGACCTCATATTATTATATGGCTTTATGTTACCTTATGGTGAAATTAGAACGAGGTGTGGGAAGTGCTGGTGGTTTTGGATTGGCTTGGGTCTCCAGTTTCTTTCCCACTAAGTGAGGTGGGGAAATTGCAGATCGGGTCAAGTTATCCTGGGGCATCACCCTGAAGACTGCCTGGTAAGCCTGGGTGCTTAGATGGTATAAGAATCTGAGTGACACTCGACACACCAGAAACAGCCCTGGACCCAGAGCTAACTGGCCTGTCCTCGCAATCACTGGGTGACCCCATGAATGGGATGCCACGGAAGCACAGAACATAGGAAATCTATGTGAATAAAGGCAGCCCCACCCTCCAGGCACCCATGGTCTGGATAGCGATAGTAGAGTCTAGCAGGTTCCTAAGAGACCTGGAGTGGCTGAGACCAGCCCCAAGGGACATAAATCTGGGTAGCTGGCCTCACTAGTAAGGGCTGCTGGGAAGACATATTTAGGTCAATAAACAAAAGATGAGGCACAGGGAAGAGCCAGACAACCTCTTCAGAGCACAATAAGCCCCAAAGCCAGGGTAAATAGTGCTGGCTTTGGGGACTTCTGAGGGGTCCTACGGTGACTGATAAGTGTGCATCGGTGTGAAGTCATCTATGTGTTCCTTACAGAGCCACTCACCACTGTACATAGATACAAGAGAGAGAGAGAGGGAGGCTGGGTCCGACCTATGGAGGCCCAGGGAGTGGCAGTTTCAGGACAAGACAATAAAGGACTGCCACTGCGGCCTCCAACTCTGTCCGCCCTACTCTGTCTCTATGCCCTTCCCTTCTAAGCCCCTTTCCAGAAGCCTCGACATCACACGCGCGGCTCAGGTTCTCTCACCAGTCTTCAAGACTAGGTCTCAATCTTGGTTCATAAAGACGTGGATAAATATTGGGATAGTTTCCCTAGGGTCAAGGCCATCTTCCCAGGATGACCCTAGCCTATCTCCCTAGGAGGCCTGCCTGAAAATCTTCCAGGATGTCAAAAGATCTTTGTTCCAGCTATGACCTATGGAGAGGGCAAGGATCTCCAGCCTCTTAGGGAGAGTCAGAGTGGCCATCATTGTGTATAAACCCAGGTAGGTTACACAAGGATCAGCCCCACCTTGAGTCTTTTGCAATTTTGTATTCTCTTAACTGCTCCATTAATCCCGTTAGTCCCCCTGTGCACAGGCATGGATGAAGCGTAGCTCTTTTCTCTGCCAGTAGTTTACAAGTTAAATCTGTTTAGCCATTTAAACTAACACAGGGTCGGGCTTTTCTTTGCTGCTATGTCTGGTCTTCATTATCTCTATCTGCAGCTTTAGGCTTTAAACTTAATTTATGAATTACTTAACCTACGGTCACCCTCAACTCAGAAGCAGTGTGGCTAACAGTGCAGACTCTAGAGCCAGCTGTGCATCTCTGGGCTGGGCACAGACAGTGAAGTCTGCTTTCTCACCGCATGGTCGGAATAACTTGTCCCCACCTTGGAGCAGTTATGAGAACCACGTGAACTCATACTCAAGACACGCTTAGCCAGTCACCCCAGAATACAGTAAGTGCATAATAAAAGTCATGTCATCTCAAAGTTATTTAAAGCAGATCCCAAGAGGCCATTACTTCTCAGCTTATGCAAATGATGGCCTTACCTCGTGGCTATCTTTTTGTTTGTTTGTTGGTTTGTTTTTGTTTTTCACGACAGGGTTTTTTCTGTGTAACACTCCTGGCTCCATTCTGGAACTCGCTTTGTAAAGCAGGCTGGCCTCGAACTCACAGAGCTCTGCCACGGCCTTCCAAGTGCACACCCCTTCGCCCCGTCCTAGGGGCTATCTTAGTAACGGTAAGGTTATGATACTCGTGGACTTGATGACTCTGTGCTGGCAATATTTGCCCCTGTTTTTTTTTTTTTTTATCTTATATTTCTATCTTATAGGTTCAGTTTTGTCCGAATCGGTCCATGACTGTCAGTGTGATGTGCACAGCAGAACACGAGGCACCTGAAGCTTACTGTGAACAAAATGACACTGAGAATTCTATCACAGGACACACACGGCTAGGACCCTGAGCTGGGCCACTCTGTGGGGATGGGGACAGAAGAAATCCGTGCAGCTCTGGGCTAGATGAACAGAGGCAGAACTTGGCTTGATTGCTAGAACTCACTCTCCCTTTGTGTATCAGAAGGGGATGGGGGACAAAGTGAGTTTTGAAATGAATAATAAGACATCTTCAGAGTGAGGCATAGAAAAGAGAGGAGTTAAAAATATTCTCAGAGCATCTGGGAGGCAGAAGGATTAGCAAGGCGCAGTTAATTGCTACAGAACAAAGACCCCCCGCTGAAGAGGAGGCTCCCTCTCCTTGCACCTGTAAGCAGGTAAACACAAGGATGAAAATATGGCTGTTTATTCAGAACACCCTCATCCAACTTGAGGAAACCAATTCCCAGAGGGGAGCATCTGGCAGTTTCCCATCACCTGTACAGCAGGAGTCTGGAAGGCACTGGGTCGGGGAGGAATGGGGGGCTGGGGAGGGGCAGGCAGCTAGGAAGGATGTCCCACCTGCCTGACGCTTTTCTTCCAGATCAGATTTAATTCTCACCATGATCCAATCGCTGCTTTCTTGGCAGGAAGATCTCTGAGGCTCTGGGAGGTGGATTTGCAGACTCGAGTTCAGCCGCCTCAAAAGTTCCCAGTCTGCTCCCCAGGCCCAAGTTCACCAGCATGAAATGAACTGCTTCTTACCCACGTCCTTTGTTAATATACCCTAACTGGACTAGGTCTTCCAAGTTACTGATAAAGCACGCTAGTGTCCAGCTACCCACTTACTCATCCTGCCCTATTCTGACAGCATAAAAGGCAAATGACTCCCTACATCATCCAAGGCTCTTTGGCTACCTAAAGTTAAAAGTGTTCCATATTTATATGGGAAAAATGATTATTGCGTCTTAAAGTTCTAATTTATTATCTCATTTTATGGTCCCATGTTAAAACAAGCACTTATTTAGTTTAGAGAGGATAAGTAGTTGGCCCAAACTCACATGTAGGAAGCTGCAGACTGGAAACCAGTATGCTGAAGTTCTTCTGGTTTCACAGGCCTTGACATTGTGTCCCTTTGGTAAGGTGGTGAGAGTAAAGGCTAAAAATATGGACACTGTATCCAGAACGCCTGGGTCCTGGCTCCATCCTTTACCGGTTCTGTACATGCTCTATGGTCCTGTTTATACAGTTTTTTAACTGTGCACAGAGCTATACTTGCCCCTCGGGGCTGTGTTATGAACACTAATAGAATTAGTACCTAAGCTTAAGATAATCCCCGGGACCTAGAAATATGATATGGTGGACTTTTGCTTTTAATTTATTTCAGAATATTCTTTGGGTTTTTTTTTTCTCCCTACTGTGGGAAAACCTCCTTCAGTTAAGCGCTGCTAGCCCTATAGTAATGGGGAATGGAGGAGTTTAGTTTAGAAGTCTGTCAGTCTGACTCACTGAACTGAATTACTGAGACTCCTGCTTGCTTTCCTCTGCCTTTGGTCCATGATTACATACATCAAAGGATGGACTGAGTCTCCCTATCTTGACTCCACATGAGGAAATATACCTCGAATCCGATTCAACATCATTCACTCCCTCAAAGACTCTGCAGATCTAGTGCTGGAATTGACATGGTCCCTCCCTATCTTCATGGGCTTGAGGGGACCCAGCATGATCAATATTCATGTGTTCCAAAGAGTCCCAGAGAAGCTATGGGGTTAGAAAAGAGCCCACATGAAGTGTCGGTGATGGGAAGATGCTAAGGGGAAGCTCCATGTTCCTGCTTCAAATGGGAGAAACATTGGAAAACTGTTACAAGCTTGCTTTCTCATCCTCAAAAAAACAAAAAACAAAAAACAAAAAACCAATTTAGAAGTGAACAAGCATCCCCAGACACAAAGAGTGGCTGAGAAGGGCAGCATCAGTCTTGCAGTTCATGGGAGAGAGGGCTGGGCAAGCCAAAGCCCTCAGGGGCTACTGGAAAGGGCCAGGTAAACTTGACCTTCCATGGTGACTCTTCCAGCATGGGGCTGAGTGTTGTTCCAAGCCAGAGTGGGTTCTGCAGCCCGAGATGAACCACAAAGCCCATCTCGGGTTAGGTAGAACGTCTAGCAGGGGCGGGCAGCTCATTGTTGCCCGTGTCTCTGTCACCAAGGTGCAACCTCGGCTGACTCTGGGCTCCTCCCAGAGCATAGAGAGACGCTCACTTGCTCTGAGTGTCTCAGCCTTGAAATCTTCCACCCCACAAATCATTGGAACGGCCAGTGACTCCAGCCCCAGGCTGCTAGCTACAATTCACCCTAGTCTCCAAAGCCATCTCGTCATGACAACCTGCTTGTGGGAACCTGCACTGCTAGGCGTCAGAGCCTCGGCTTCACAGTCTAAAGAACTGGAATGATAAATACGGCCCGTGTAGTGTGCCCACGCACAGTGAACGTGATATTAGTACAGTTCGATTCTTCTCCCCGAAACTGGGAAGCGTGTGTGAAAAATGTCACAATGAAACCCATCACTTTTTATGCTCACTAAAATTCATAATTAAGAAATCTAAATTTAAAAAGTGATGTTATATGTAAAACCGCAAACCGCATTACTAGACTCAGAATGAGTTTCTGATAAACTGTTGGGGTAAGCAAGTCACGGACTGCAAATGAACAGTGTGACTACCATGTGGATGCCTAGGGTCACCCATTTCAGGAAAGCCAAAATGGGCCATCAACCTACTCATCCAGATCCTGAATTCAACAAGCTGGCTGTGTACCTAGAAGAGGGTCAATGTGTCAGCTGCTAGGGAGCGCAGGAACTCAAGAACTGCGGTTGCAATGTACAAGCCTTTGCTTTCTCCTCCCACCCCATATTTAACGGAGAGTCATTTCTTTCAATTTGTCATTCATTAGGCAAAATGTATTGAGTCCCGGTTACGTGCTGGATTACTTTGACTATCACTATCATCTTTTCTATAAACCCCATTAAAAGGAAGGAACTGCCCCATCTCAGCTCACACACCCTCACAGCGTTTTCCTTTAGTCATACATCTGAGCCATTCTGTGTCTGTCTGTCTCCCCCCTTTTCCTTCTCCTCTTCCTTCTCCTCCTCTTTCCTCTCTTTCTCTCTCTCCCTCTCCCTCATTCCCCCCTCCCCCCCTCTCTCTGTTATGTAGGTACATGTGTGTGGAGCTAAGAGGGTACTCTTGGGTCCTTCCTTAACTGCACTCTACCTTAGTTTTTGAGAATGGTTCTATCACTGAACCCAAAGCTCAGGAATTGGCCAGCAAGCTCCAGGGATCCTCCTGTCTCCTCTCCTCCTTTCCAATGCAGGGATTATAGATGCGTGCAGCCATGCTTGTGTATGTACATAAAGAGTACAGTAATTTTTAATGTGGGTACTGAGAAATTGACTAGATTTTCCTGTTTGTACAGCAGGGACTTTAACCTTCTCCCAGGTCCCACATCTCAGCCATTCTGATGTCAAACCACAAACTCCACTTCTGGTTTATAGAACGTGCAAGGAGAACTGGTTCCTAAAATCACCGTTTCCTCGCCCATCTCCAGAGCTCAGAAACTTGATGGTGGAACAGTTTTTCCCTCTCATGAATTCTGTTCTTTGACAGCTTCATACATGTATATAGTGTATTCTGACTATGCTCCTCCCCAACACCTTCTCTCACCTCCCTCACCGTGCCTATCGCCCCTCCCATACCCAGCTGCCCCATTCCCAGATTCACGGGGTTTTGGGTTTTGCTGTGTGATCTCTTTAGTTTAACTAGGGCCACCTGTATGACCATTGGATTAGAATTCCGCTTGAGACCGGTGGGGTCAGGATTGAAGGCAATGACTCCTTCTCCTTGAATCTATTGGTAGCAAATTATTCAGCAGTGAGGGGGAACTGAGGGAGAGGAGGTGACAAGGTTAACCAAAGCAAAGTGTGGGGGTATTGAAAATGCCATACAGAAGTTCACTATCTTGTAACAAAACTTTTGCAAACATACATGGGAGTGGTAATTTACAGGTGGCATTTCCCAGTCCCAAATTACTGCATCCAAAATCCCAACCTTCTCCTCTAACCTAAAGCTATTCTGTTGAAGAACCCACAGCTTCTGGCCACAGACTTTCCCACGCATGTTGTCAGAAGCTGCTGGTTAGTAAACAGAATAGATATACTTCCTAAGGAGAAGGCGTTTGGGTTGATAGCAGTTTGTGACTTCTAGATTATCTTGAGTGGACATCAGGGAGTTTCTCCTGTGGTTAGCTTCATGGCCCCTCCTTACAGGATCACACTGCTCAGTGCTTATTCCTGTCTCTCTTTCATACAACAGTATGGTAAGAGGCAAATCTGGAGGCTGATCTAGGTAGATCTACAGATTTGGATTCCAATACTTAGCTGCTGATGAAGGTGTCATGTCAAAGCTTCTTCCCCATTGAAAAGCCAGCACCTTTTGCCTTCTATTTTAGTTTGGTTTCTATTTCTGTTCTAAAGACACCATGACCAAAAGTAACTTGGGGAGGAAAGGATTCACCTGCTTACAGGTCAGTCCATCATCCAGGGAAGCCAACAGAAAATCGTCAGGCATCTGGATGGAGGAGCTGAAGGAGAGATCATGGAGGAATGCTGTTTACTGGCTTGTTCAGTCTGCTTTCGTACACTCAGGATCACCTGCCCAGGGGTGATACTTCCCATAGTGGGCTGGGCCCTCCAACATCAATCATTAATGGAGAAAATGGCCCTAGAGTTTTGCCTATACAGCAATCGATGGAAGCATCTTCTCAGTTGAGGTTCTCTCTTCTGAACTGATCCTAGCTTGTGTCAAGTTGACAGGAACATTAACCAATACATTCTAGCATTGAGCACATACAGCCTTCATCTCAATCTGTTCTCCTGAGTTATGTATGCTCTGCCACCTCACTCACCTTGGCTCTTCTAACCAACCAGCAACTTCCCATTCAAAGCTCCTCTTGGCCACAGCTTTGCACTCCGGACCTACAATGTCTCTATCTGCTGAAGCTCAGCCTCTCCCTCAGGCTGAACTGACCTGGTCGGCTCTGAGGAAACTCTAGTCTCACAATGCATTCCCCCTGTATGTTCACCAAGACCAGATGCAGGGCAGAATTCCCGTGAGAGTAGATGGGTCCCCAGAAAGGCCACGTGGCCTCTTCACAGTGATGGGACACTCCCTCCCCCCTCATTACCATGGAGCAGAGATTCTTCACAGGTGTGCCCTTCTACTTCATCTGAAAGGTTTGTTTTCCTGGTTTAGTTATCATGACTGATGCTCAGTGAGGCTATGGCTCTTCGCCCTTTGTCTGAGAGGTGGAGGGAATAGTCCTGAGGATCATCCTAGAATATTCTGAGAAATCACATAGATGTCCCTAAGTGTTCCCTATGCATCCTAGTTGTCTGGAATAAAAGTCTTGGGTCTTAGTTGCTTCTTATGGGTGAAGATTGTGATCACTTCTATAAGTGTCTGCCTTAATAACGGATACAGAGTAGAGACTCACATGTTTTATTACCCCACATAGCAGGGCATTCTACAATGGGTGGGAATTAGCATGTTTAAAAGCACAGAGGTGGAGTGGGGGGTGGGGAGGAATTCTGGCGCCTGGCGGAGGTAGGCAGCAATAAGAAGGCGAAACACTCTTTAGACACAAATGAGAGAGAGCCGCAGACGCCAGGTGGAGGCTCTACAACTTGACATGCTGGGTACAATAAGCTACCTGTAATTTGTCATATCAGTAAGAGCTAAGCCCCCAGAAAATGTATTGCTTCCACAGGGAAGAATAATGCTTCTCACAAAATAAATCCAGCGGTGACGATGGCGGTATGGAAGATGAAGCCGAGAGTGAGAGCGGTCCCCCATGACAGCTGACAGCGGGTGACGTTCCCTGAATACTTTCTTCCCAGTCACCGTGCTCACAGGATGCAGGCATTATGTCACCAGCACCTAACAAGCCAGCAGGACTCATGTTGCCCCCACCAGCAGGTGACGGCAAGGGTGTGGAAGCCACAAGGCTGATCTTGGCATACGATCAGCCAGCAGGAATAAAGGGCCCTGGGACTTCCACCAGGCCTTTCGGACTCTGGGGCTCAGAGTTCTTGTAGACCCAGAAAGTCCATCAATTCTCTATCGACAACCTCTTTGCTTAAAAAGCTTATTCGTTCATCTTTCTTCCCTGTTCTCGGAACGCTGCTCTCAGAAATGCCTAAAATAAAAACACTCAAGTCCAATAATAGACACCTCTTCTGGAAGAGATATATTTAAACTCCCTGCTGCAAGCAAGAGTACGTGAAGAAAAATTAAATCCAGCAATAGAAAAGTTGAGTGTCCTGGCAACATTTGACATAAAAACGAAGCCTGTCTGTTTCTGCCCCACACCCTCCCATATGGAAAGCCTCCCTTCAGACAAGGTTTCCACACCAGAGCCCACGGAGGCTGATACACTGGCCTTCACAGGTTGCCTCTCACAGGTCCCTTTCCTGTCTCCAAAACCGAGGTCCCTCCCCTCAGTAAATACCTGGCATGTGACCTCTTTAGTGATTTCATAATTTTCAAGAGTCTCTGAAAGGCATTTGGTTGTTTGTCTTTATTTATTGTCTGCTTGTCTTGCTCAACTACCCTATCCGTACCCACTCACATCCACCTGGCCCATATTAGCTGATCACTATCCATTTGTTCAATAAATAAAAGTATCATTCATCTTCTAAGGGCCCCAAACTTGCATCAGTGTCTCTGTCTCTGGTCCCCATTTCACTCCTCTGACCCTCCTCCCATTACAATGTGGTGTCATTTTGTCTGTACATGTATAGCTAGGTCTGGGTCCCAGGAAGACAGGGGCAGTGGGGTCATTTTTCAACAATCTGATCACTGCCTGACATTGAGCATGTGCTAGTAATTAAACAATTCCTTCCCACTATGGAAATTAAGTGCTTACACACCGCTAACGGCCTGTACCCTTAAGACCTATGGCTTTATATGTTCCGATAGGTAAGGCTGACTATTAACTGGCAGGGGCTGTGTCAGGAAAGGTTTATCTTTCGCTTAAGCTACATACAAGCCTGAGTTGGCACAGACTCTCAATCAGTGGCATACAACAACCGCAGGTTGAAAGTCACTGGCTACTTTCCAACCACAAAAGCCTTACAGTTGACTGGACAGCAAGCAGGAGTAGAGGCTGGGTCTGTGGCTGACACTTACGTGCTTTGATCAGTGCCACTGGAGTCCAGTCATATATGGAAATGTGACTCGAAGATGCAAGGGCTAAAAACACAGGAGAGATGTAGCTATATGGTAAAAATCAATGTCTCTCATACACGTGGAGATCAGGGAAGCCTGAGGGCTGGGCTGCCCCTCGTACCTCTGTGCAGTTCAGGAGTTCAGGTGATTAAAATATCACTCAGTCTACCTTATGTATTTATTCATCATTATTTATTTAAAATTTATTTATGAAGAACACAGCTAACCAGCAATAGGAGCTCTGTGTGTGTGTGTGTGTGTATGTGTGTGTGTGTGTATGTGTGTGTGTATGTGTATGTGTGTGTGTGTGTATGTGTGTGTGTATGTGTGTTTGTGTGTATGTGTGTGTGTGTATGTGTGTGTGTGTGTGTGTGATGTTGTGCTGGTAGATGTAATGTCAGGGAGTTTGTACAGCTGTAACCTACGATGGAAAGAAAATTCACCCTTAATTTACTATTCATACCATTTTTAAAGGTAAGCACAGATATTTTTCTCTTTGAAATGAACTCATGTACTGACAACTCACTGCCAACACTGCTCACTCACCACAAAGTAGTGTTAGCTTAATTCAAAAAAAGTAAAAACTGAGACCAACTCAAAGGGATTATTGTTATTATTGTTGTTGTTGTCTAAGATCACAATTCACAGTAGTTTAACTTGAACTTAACTCAGAACTCTGTGAAAAGATTTCACAGACTGCCTTCCCAAACCCATTATCCACGATTCATGCTGGAACCTACTGTTGTATCTGTAGAACAAAGAATGTGAGCCATGGGACTGATTCCTACTGTCCTTGAGTCTCCAACATCTTGTAAGAACATCTTTTTCTGTTGTTGTTTAAAGATGTATTTATTTGTATACACTGTTCTGCCTGCATGTATGCCTGCAGTCCAGAAGAGAGCACCAGATCTTATTACAGATGGTTGTGAGCCACCATGTGGTTGTTGGGAGTTGAATTCAGAACTTCTGAAAGAGGAATCAGTGTTTTTAACTTCTGACCCATCTCTCTAGCCTGTGAGAACATTTTATAAGTTAATTGTGTATATGTGTGTGTATGTGTGGTATGATGTGTGGACATGTTCATGGTGTGATATATATATATATATATATATATATATATATATATATATATATGTGTGTGTGTGTGTGTGTGTGTATGTCTGTGTATGTATGTATATATTGTGTGTATATGTATGTGCAAGTGTATGTGTAACAATCTATATTATAATTATAAAAACCTGTCTTGTTTATCCTGAATGAATCATGGCTTGTGCTTGGGTGAAAGTTCTGAAAAGAAAAGTGGGGGATTAGAAGCGAAAGATTAACATTCTAAAAACTATGAAGCAATTCCAGAGTCCATCAGAAACTGAAAGTCAAGTAACAGAAATGGGACAGTCTAGACTTACACACTAAGTACACAGAATCTCAACTGCCCTGGGCTCATATCATTTAGAGGGAAAGAGAAAGAAAGTGAGGGAGAGAGAGAAAGGAAGGAAGGAAGGAAGAGAGGGACAGAGAGAGGGAGGGAAGAAGAAGAGGGAGGGGGAAGAGAGGGAAAGAGGAAGATGAAGAGAAAGAAGAGAAAGAGGTAGGTGGGTGAGGAGGGTTGACTGGCTCAAACTCCACCCTATAGACAGTTAATAGTCTAATATTATCTTTAGTCTAAAACCTTTCAATATTTATTTTAAATCTGTATCATTTATTTGTGCATGCATACATATGTGCAGGTAGACATTAGAGGACACCATGATGGAGTTGCTTTTTTTCATCCACTATTTTTGTTCCAAGGATCAACGTCATTAAACTTGAGGACAAATGTCTTTATCTGTTGAGCCATCATACCAGCCCCCAAAAATCTTTTTTTACCTGGATTGTCATGAAAACCCAAGGCAGAGTAATAGACAACACTGGAATCTCGAGGGCAGACTACCATTTTGTAAACAGAAACATGGGTCGATTCACTTAGCCCACTGGTAAATATTTGGTGAACATCTAATAAGGGACAGAAACTGCTGGGCATAAAAGAATGAAGGAAAAAAGACAGACCAGATGTCTAAGATACCTGTAAGACAAAATGTGCAGTGTTTGCAAGTCTCAGGTTCACCAACATTGAACCATGGACGATTGGGGTTGGCAGAGGACTGAAGGTGCACATGTATCTCAGTAAGATGTCTGAAGAACAGCAATACTTAATACATCTCACTGACTGCTATTAGTAACCATGGCAGCTGGAGGGTCGGCAGTAATCGGCTCCATTCCTTGGGCGTGAGTTCTGAACACATGTAAGTTGAATGACAAATGATCGAGACGTTACTACCACAGGTTGTATGACACAGACGTGGTCTCTCATAGGAAACCAGCCCTATGGAAACCATCTTCATTTAGTCCTTACCACTTCAGGGCGCGCTAAAGTACGAAGAGGTCGGAGGGGAACACAAAGGTATCTAAGACCTACCTATCCTCAGGTAGCTGTCAGTTTCCCGTGGAAATCCTTGGAAAAAGCTAGTGGGATTGAAATAATTCCACAGGGATAAAACATCTGCCTACACTGGCCCGTGGAGAGCTTTCAAAGGCTGCTACAAGCTGATTCAGAAGGACAATTCTTCCTCATGGGGCAGAGTTGTCTCCAAAGACATGATGAGGATGAGTTGGGATGAGGTTTGAAACCACTTTGATGTTTGAACTGATGGTTGAAAAAGGCGGTTACGATTGTAAGCAGAGGAAGGAAGAGAACCAGATAAGATGTGTACCTGTGTTAACAGGCAGTCTGAGAACAGGCTAACTGGACAGACTGCCAGACAAACTGTGGGTGATACAATAGGGAGGATTTTGGATGCCTGGTTAAAAATAATTAAGTCAATCTACAATCACACAATAAAAGATCAGTGATAAAGAATTAGAAGTGTAGGCTTGGAATCTAAATAACCTGGGTTCAAATCCCACCTTAGTAGCTACAAAATCTTGGGTATCTTGCTTAACCTCCCTCTGTTGAGTTTCCCCATCTGTGAAATGAAGATTAAAAATACACTAGCTCATTATATTACTGTAAAGATGAAGTAGGTTAATTAATACCTCTGAATGGAACTGGGAACATATTAAGTGCTATACTGTTGCTATCTGTTATCATTTGTGAGATGTTAGCATTTATACAGAGATTGTGCACTACCTGATAAAATCAGATACTGCCTATGTTGTTGGTTCCTTTACTCTTAGCTGATTGAATACTTTGTCTAGTCACTGAGAGTGAAAAGCTAGCACACAGATTCTGTTTTCTTCAGGTTAAAAAGACATGCAGAAAGAATAATGGATGAGCTGTTTGGCATTGAATTAAAGAGCATATGGGGTATCAAGTGGACCTCGATTACAGAGATGCTAAAACGTCAGGAGATAATATTTTAAATCAAGGAGACATTATTTTTAAGAGGTAAAGTACCATAGAGAAGGAGTGTCCAGTTCTTCCTGGAAGAGGAAAGGAAGGTTCAGTTTAACCTAAAGGATAATGGGAGCTTGGCAATCTGCAGTGGGGAACAGGAACTGCTGAGAGACGGGGACCATCAGGAGGTCAGGAAATAATGGCCAGAGTGGGAAATGCCAGGAGATGAGGCTGGGGAGAAAATCAGAAGGTACTTGATGGTTATTAACTATATTGAGTATTTTTCAGCCCTTATGCTATGTCAGAAATAGTTAATATATACAGTTTTCCCATCAGTGGGCAATTCCAGGGCTGGCCAGTGGCAGAGTCAGGATTTGAACTCAGGCATCCTGATGCCACAGTTTCTCCACACCAGCTCACTGTGTGTGAGACCCTCATCTTTCCCACCATTGGCAGCCACTGGGTTTGATTTCTACTCCTGGGACTTGTGAACGGCTGCCAAGTCAGAGCGGAAAGCAAAGCTATGCCCAAACAGGACTTGGAAGCCGCAGAGACAACTCTTTCTAGTTCTCTTTTGTAAACTGACTTTCTAGCAACTGTCCTCCTTTGGTGATGCAATTATTTTGGTATTTGAAAACCAGTAACAAATTAAGGGAGCCACATAATCAACTGCTACATTAATTAGCCACCCTTTGTGGAAAGGCAAACATCCTGTTAGATGTGTGAGTTAATAATGACTTCTGCATCCTTTCTCAGTTTTGCACATTCTCAAAGGCTTGACTTTGGTCCCTGATGTGCAAACCTCTTTGTCTCCCTTGATAGCTATCTGAATTAGGTCCAATCATCTCTGAGCAGCCTCAACTTCTAACAAAGGAGAGGCCTGGATTCTGGCAGAGCCACCAACATCAAAATCAAACGATGGGTTCAGAGAAGCAACTCATGTAGTGGATTAGAGTTGTACTGCTTGTTGGCGCTTCTTCTCACCCCATACACTGCTTAGTCACTGCCTTTCCCCCAAAACACCATCCTGGGCATAGTGGATACAGAGAGAAATAAAGTAGGTAGCATTCAGAGAGCCTTCTGCATGAGCCAGTAGCCTTTCTATGGCTCTATTTTCTTAGTCCTCATAAAAACTCTATAGGATAAGAATTGCTATTGTCAAGTTAACATAGCTTACAGATAAGGGGGGGGCACAGAAAAGTCAAATACCAACACCAAACCACTGAGACAGTACATAATTTGGCTAGAGTTGAATCTTGGTTGTGTGGCTTCAGATGTTTGCTTTAAATTGAAACAGCAAGCCCGTTACCACAGTGTGTGCTTGTGAGCCTAGTGCTGGGACGAAAGACTTAATGAAGCAGTTTAAGGAAAGAATAAAGGGTTTATTCTGGCCTACAGTTCTAGGGGCTACATGTCTTCACAGCAGAGAAAGCACAGCCGAGGAGCAGGAGGCCGGCTGGCCACACTGCTCTTGTGGTCAGGGGACAGAGATGACAAATGCTTGTGTCCAGATCTCTTTCCCCGTTACATTTAGTCTAGAAGCTCTACTCATGGGATGGTACCATCTACAGATAAGATGGCTCTTCCTACCTCACTTTACCCCACATAGACAGGTCCTTACCAACATGCTCAAGGGTTGTTTCCAAGGTGGCTTTAGGGTACCAAGGCTATCACTGGGCTATCACACATCACAGAGAGACAAGAGGATTGAGTCTGAAGCAAGCCTGGGAAATACAAGAAGTTCCAGACTGGCTTAGGCTACGTGGCAAGACTCTGTCTCAAAAATAAAACTAAATAATAATAATGATGATGACATTAAATGAATCAATATGCTCTACTGCCACCAAAGACATAGATAAAGAGCACAGGCTTTTGATGAGTCCCTCCGTCTACTGCAGTGGTATACCCAGGGCCAATGGAATGTCAATGAACTGAGCGTTACCAGGACAGAATCCTGCATACAGGAGTGGTCAGAGGGGCTTGGCTTTAGTGACACATAACTGGCTTCAGTTTCGCTTCTCTCCTTTCCTCCTCAAAGTCATCAGCCACAATTAACCACACACATTGGCAAAAGCAGAATGAGAACTACAATCTTTCAACAACGAAGCTCATGTGGTGTAAAGATGGCTTGCACTACACTTAAAACTCTTGAGGAGGGCTCTAGCTAGCATCTTGTCGTAAGGCTTGGAGATTGTGTGGCACTGGGCTACCCTGCCTCTTCATTATATTAATGCACTGTAATGATTCCATCCTGTAAATAGTGTTTGGAAGTGACTGACATGATACCAAATTTGCACTTGCATGCATAATTCTAGTATTTTATTATTAAACCGAGCTCACAGATTGAGCGCCAGGATTTAAAACAAACAAAAATCTATAATTACAGCATGTGGATTTTTCTTGCCGCCAGCGCCTGCCCAACCATTTTCATCGAGAGGCTTTCATTCCCTTTTCATAGCTTTTCCTGCTTCCAGTGGAGGCCGGTGACACAAAGTATAGGGTATCATGAGGATGCAGAGTTCAGAGGTTCGCTGCTGACTGTCTCAGAAGGGAAAGATGGTTTTCATCTCTTGAATAGTTTATTTATATCCAGAAGTAGACTTCCAATTGCACATGCTACAAGAGGCCAGAATGCACTTGGTCCCTCCTAGAAACAGGGCTCAGTTATTTTTGGTTGACGCCAGGGCTAAGGAACTTTCAACCCAGGAAGCAGACAGAGGCTAAGAGAAGAAGGCAAGTCAGTTCTTGAGCTGGCAGAGCAGAGAGAGAGGAGATGGGGGCCACCAGCATTATGGCTGGTTTGCAGACATCCCACACCAGGACTTTCCAGGGGAAATGGACAAAGTGCTACTATATTTAGTTGCTCTCAGTCTCTCCTCAGCTCACACGGAGCCCTGGGAGCAAAGAGCTAGATGCTCCCATTAGTTAATGGGTGAGATGCTAAGCTAAAACGATCGGCCAGAGGGGGTGGAATAAGACATGAGGCACAGGATTCAGTGGGGACAGGAGTCATCCAGGTGCTAGGGCGCCAGCACTCTGTGCACCACGTCAAGTGCTTTGGAATTTAGCTCAAGTGCAAAAAGAGAGCACAATAGGGCATCTACATTAATGGGTTCAATTAACAGGACCAAAATTTCCCACCAAAAAAAAAGTGTTCGTACTGAACAGTACAGTGTTTTGTTGTTTTTTAGACTAAGTCCCTAAACTGTAACATCTATTTTCCCAGCACTCACATTATATCATGTATTATAAACAACCCGGCAGAATGCACATAGGTTACACTCGGTACTGCTTCATCTTATACAGTGGATCAGAGCGTCTCTAGTCTTTGGTCTCAGAGCCAATTTCTATGTGCTGACTGTGTGTTAAAGAGATTGTTGTGGCTTTGTTTCTGAAGAAGAGATTTAGATGAGTCCAGAAGGGCTGCATGGCAAGAGGATGATGATGATGGGAGGAGTGGCAGTCATGAGGAAATGCGGGTGGCTTGGAGAGATTGGTGAGATGCAAATTTAAGTGTGGTAATCAAATATATTAATTACTTTGCTCAGCTGAAGGGTGGTGATCAAGCATACTAATTATTTTGCTCAATGTTGTGATAGTTAGCTGACATTGTGAAAAGAAGGATTGTTTTGCCTTACACTTTGAGGCGGTAGTGTCCATTGTGATGGGGGAAGACATGGAAGATACCGGAGGCAGCGTCTCATATTATATCTGCAGTCAGGCAGTGGATAGTCAAGAGGATACAAAGACTTGCAAAACCTTAAAGCCCATCCCAAGTGACACACTTCCTCTCCTAAGGCGCCACCCACTAAAGGTTCAACAACACATTCAGAACCGGGAGAGGACCAAGTGTTCACAACAGAACTATGGAAGACATTTCCCTTCCAAACACAGCATTCCACCCTCTGCCTCCCACAGGCCATGACCATCTCATGATGCAAAATGCAGGCATTTTAATTTTCAGAGTCCCCACAGCCTTTAACAGACCCACACTGGTCAAAATTCCAATGTCTCTTTAGAGACTCAAAGCAATCTCTTAACTAGGAGCCCATAAAGCATCAAAACAGAGGTTACTTAGTTCTAATACACCATGGCAAAGAGTAAATATTCTCGCTCCCAAAAAGAAGAACTGGGGCTTAGGAAGAAAACATTTTATCAAAGCAAGGTCAAAATCCAGTAGAAGAAACATCAAATTCTGCAGCTCCACGTCCAATACCTGGGAGTCATGACTGAATCATGTGAGTTCCAAAAGGCTGGAGCAGAGTCAACCCTCCAGCTCTGACACCTGAAATACGCATGGGCCCTCTCTGGGACTAGCCCCATTCCTTTAGATACAGCTTTCTTCAGCATATGAACCATAGTGCTGGCATCTTCAACATCCTGGAGACTCCTTTGTAACTTAGGCTTGACCCTCACAGCTTCACACAATGTATTTTTATGGTACTCTGACCCTGCCACATACTGTCTGCCTCATTTGTTCCCTGGAACTCTGATATAAGACTCCACGAGTCTTTAAACACTGTATCGACTATGCCTAGAAAGAACATATCATGGGGATGACAGTACCAAATTTTACTACCACCTTTGAATGGAAACTTTTCCCTTTAGACCAATGACCTGTCCAATGACCCTGGGACACAGTTACCACGGTAATTGTTTTTGAGCAGGGAAACCTTTCAATTGCATTCTCAGATCAACCCCCCTTTTCAAATAAATTTAAATTTTCATATGGAGCATTTGGGAATAATGGATCTCTTTTCTTCTTTGCACAGTGAAGATCAGGTTTCTCTTTAGGGAGAATGGTCACTAATGTCCAGCTGGTGGATTTGTTTGGGAAGGTGTAGGAGGCATGGCCTTGTTGGAGAAGGTGTGACACCGGGGGATGGGCTTTGAGGTTTCCTGAGACCACGCTATTCACACTTAGCTCTCTCTACCTCATGGTATCTGTCTCAACATGTAAGCGCTCAGTTACTGTCCCAGTGCCATGCCTGCCTATTTACAGTCATACTCCTACCGTGACACTCCTGGGCTCTGTCTCTGAAACTGCCAGCAATGTGAGTTGGCTTGATCATGGTGTTTTGTTAAGGCGATAGAATAGCAGCGGAGACACTGGATGAGACTGGTAAGCGTATCCGTGCCACATGCTGAGTGTTTTCCTGCCTTCCTAAGTCCTCTGCCAAACATTAGTTTATTACTTTCTACTTCAGCCTCAGGCAAGCTGTCAGGATAGGAAGAGACTAGAGATTCGTTGCCAGGACACAGCCTCATCCGTGTATCCCAGTTCCCAGTATCATTCTTGTCCATCACGAACTGGTTCTGCGCTGTTCAAGCTTCTATCTATTAACATTCGGTTCTTCTAAGCACACATCAGAAAGGCCCATTAATCACTGCTTATCATACACTACGGTGTTTGTAACCAAACTTCCACAACTCGTCCACATTCTTCCTTCAACCCAATTTTAAATATCTAAGAAGCGCACGGTCAGGTTTATCACAGCAGAGCCCCTCATTATAAATTTTCTATATTAGTTACTTTCCTCATTTCTCTGATAAAACATCTAAGAAAGAACTTATTTTGGCTTACACTTTGAGGGGACACAGTCCATCATGGTAAGACAGGTATTCAGGCAACAGGACATAACCGGTCACAATCATTAGAAGTATGGCAGTGATTTCTCAGAAAATTAGGAAACAACCTTACTCAAGACCCAGCAATACCACTCTTGGGCATATACCCAAAAGATGCTCAATCATACCACAAGGACATGTGCTCAACTATGTTCACAGAAACATTGTTTGTCATAGCCAGAACCTGAAAATAGCTTAAGTGTCCCTTGACTGAAGAATGGATAAGGAAAATGTGGTACATTTACACAATGGAGTACTACACAGTGGAAAAAAATGACATCTTGAAATCTGCGGGCAAATGGATGGATCTAGAAAACATCATATTGAGTGAAGTAACCCAGATCCAGAAAGACAAATATAATATGTACTCACTCATAAGTGGCTTTTAGACATAGAGCAAAGAAAAACCAGCCTACAATTCACAATCCCAGAGAACCTAGACAACAAAGAGGACCCTAAGAGAGACATGGGAAGTAGAAAAAGACAAGATCTCCTGAGTAAATTGGGAGCATGGGGACCATGGGAGAGGGTAGAAGCGGAGGGGAGGGGAGAAAAACAATTAAAAAAAAGAAGTGGGGAAGCAGGGCGTGAACAGGAAGTAGTGTGGATCATAAGACCCTCGAAGCCTACCTTTATTGACCCTCTCCTTTCAGTGGGGGACCAGATCTTAAGGGTTCTACCACCTTCCCAAACAGTGTCAGGCACTAGTTGATCAAGTGTTCAAATCCATAGGGCTATGGGGAAATGTCAAACCACATCAAGTATCTTGTCTGGGCAGAAGGATAAATTAGTCAGAGACAAATGTCCCTGGAAGAGCCTTGGCCTTGGCGTAAGACGCCAATAATGTCCTCAACACAGGTTTTATGCCTTGCAGCACTACTCTGCCACGAGCTACTGATCTAATAATCTCAGTATAGTGTCACTGAGAAACATGACGATTTGCTGCAACAGCAAGGCTGCTCTTCATGGGCCTGTCTCATTCGACACGTAGTTGGGTCTGGCTACTTGCCATATTCACAGAGTGAGTCCTATTATGTTTGAAGTTGAAGTGTGCACTACCGCACAAAGGAACCTGGACAGCACTAGACAGGAAAAACAAACAAACAATCCTTCATCACAAGTCACCTAAGAAGGAATACTGCCATAGCCTAGACTGGGCAATTTTAATTCAAAATGAAATTTAACCTATTTTTAACACTGACGAGGGCTTTAAAAAAAAAAAAAACGAAAAGCAAGTGTGCCAGGAAATGGGGCTAGAAGAGCATCAATTACTTTAAATGATGGTCTATTATCTGAAGCTACACCTTATGGTAGAGGAAGCTGTCTGTATATGGTAAGCTCTTTCTCAGGTCCAGACTTTGTGGGAAAACTCACGTGAGAACAGCGTTCACACATTGCCTGCCCCACACATCTGTAAGGTTGAGTAGGGTTCAACCCAGACTTTGAACTACACAGACATGGTGACATTAGGGCTAAGTTTTGGGAGGAGGAGATTTGAGATTATGAGGCCATGATCAACGGTTATAAAATGTCTACCAGGGAGTGAGTTCTGCCAACAGGTATAGATTGAGACTTTGGGAGGTTGGTCAGTGAGAACACATCTGGTCCTAGGCTCCTTCTTGACTCTCAAAACAATCATTCCTTAATCCTAAACCCTTTCCCCAGCTGGCCTCTAGGTCAAATGCCCTTGAATACACTGCGTTTGTTCATATTTGAAAGGAATCACAGCCAGGCAGAGTCACAGAGGACACTCAGGAACCAACTAACCTATGACAGAACATCTACAGGTTTGGGGTCTTTGTGAAAAAAACCTGCATGTTTTTCACACATTCCTTTCCTTCCACTCAATGCACAACAAATACCCTAATTGATGCAAAATATCCCCATGGCAAGATCATGCTGGGAATTGGGGTGGAATGGGGTGGATTAATTGAACCCTGAAGCGAATGAGAAAAAAAAGTCCTTTTCAATAAAGCAAGCCTCAAAGAGCCCATAAAAGAACAAAGCTCTTTCAAGTGCTTCTCTCTGTGTATATGCCTCCGTGTACGTGGTGTGTGTGTGTGTGTGTGTGTGTGTGTGTATGTGTGTGTGCCTGTGTGAATGTATATCTTTGTATATGTTCTCCATCTCTGTTTTCTGCTGCTCCAAGAAGAGGAGGGGGCAGCTCCCATCCTCCTCCCTTACCCAACCCCTCTTATAGGCACCTGTCACATTGTGTTATTACAATTCTATATTTCAATTAAAGCAATGTAGCCAATTTAAAAGTTCCTCCATGTGCCACTCACAATTCAGAGATCTAAGGATTCAACTCACACATTTTAATATCCCACTTTTCCCTTCTTCTCATTTTCATGTAAATCAGGTTGAACACTGTCTTTTTTTTCTTCTTCTTCTAATCTAACCCTCAAAATACAACGCCAATTAAACAGTCTGTGTGGAGACAGCCTCCAACACTCAGCATGATTCCACTGTGCTACTTTGATTTTCCCTAAAGTTTTTTTTCCTTTAAATTTTTTTCCATTTTAATTTTCATGTTCTAATTTTACAAGTGATGTCATTTCCTTCCAGGGCATCCATGGGGCGGGGGTAAAGCAGGCACGGATGCTATTCCTGATCCTCTTTTCAACTGGCTTAGGGGGAAGAGTATACAGTTGCATCCGGGCTTGATGCTGTCTTGCTGGTGTCCCCAGGCTGGCAGAGTTCTTCAGCTCATGAGCCCCTGGATCCTGACCACTGCAGAGACCAGTGTCTGTTTTGCTGGGATGTCATGCTTTCTGAAGCCCCAGCAGGAACTACATTCTAGTCGTTTCTTTCTCCTTTTCTTAGGAAGCAGTATTCACATTGGGTTAACCTTTACTCCCACAGAAACAAGATCTTAAATGGCACGGAGAACTCCCGCTATTTGATATTTATTTGATGTCTTGAAATCTTTCTTCCTGGGCAGTTATTCCTCTGACAACACCTCCCCGAACCCCAGTATTTTCTCTACACTGAGAATTTGGGGCGGGTGTGTAGGGGGGAGGATTTTAGTTCCTTTAATCTTCACAAGGCACAGGCTCATTAAAACCATTCCTACACAGGGGGTAGGAGGAGCGAGTGTTCTATTTGCCCAATTTAAAAGCTTGATCATAGATTTCAGGTCATTCGCCGAGTTTGGCGGGGCATGCAGCTCTTTTATAAACAGCCAGCACAAGCTATCTTTGATGTACATGGGTCTGGATCAGCCCCAGAGGGCTCCAGTTGGTAGGGCGGGGCTTCCTCTTCCTGTCTTGTCTAGGGGCAGCCAGGCAGGATTGCAAATCACAAAAATTTAAATTTCCACTCATACAGTAAAATGCTTCAGAGAGCAAACAGTCTGAGAAATACAGAGTGGTTTTCCTTTGGTTCAGTGATAGGAAAGGAGGTCCATTTAAAGACACAAAGTTGGCAAAGGGATAACAGCGTGACACGTACTCACTCTTCATTTTCTGAGGTTTTTTTCAGGTGTTAGGCAAGAGAGAGATTAAGATAAGATCCTATTCATAGCCGGACAGTGTTGATGCACACCTTTAAACCCAGCACTCAGAAGGCAGAGGCAGGTGGATCTCTATCAGCTTGAGGCCAGCCTGGTCTACAGAACAGTCAGGACTGTCACACAGAAAAACCCTGTCTTGGAAAAAAAAAAGATTCCATTCTTGCCCTCAAGACTCATAAAGATAGAGAGGGAAAAACCAGATAAATATGTAAATATGTACACTGGAAAAAAATAAATAAAGCCAGACGGAAGATAGGAGATAGCAGGAGGCTATCAGAGACTAATTTTGTCCAGATCTCAGAGAA
Organism: Myodes glareolus; assembly: GCF_982192425.1. NCBI lineage: Eukaryota > Metazoa > Chordata > Mammalia > Rodentia > Cricetidae > Myodes > Myodes glareolus. Next base: position 87,184,332 of record NC_142028.1, read on the forward strand.
ACAGGGTTCTAGCTGCATGGGGCTGGCTGGCCAGCCAGGCTCACACAAGGTTGGAAGAATTATGTCTGATTTGGAGATGAGGTCACCGAGGCCAAGAAATATAAAGTAATTTTCTTCACATTGTTAACCAAGATCAATCTATTGGTCATTTTGAAGTAATACATGACCCCGTTGCTAGATTTTAGGAGCTTACAGAATCAGCCCTTGAGATGTGCTGTAGGGAACGAGGAAGAACCAGAAGACCCCTGCTCAGAGCACAGTACACCAAGCACTCTTCCAGGGAGAACCTGGCACAGCTTGCATGAGTCCAGACCAGAACTGAGGACCACTACCCTGGGTAAAGTGCATTTTAGACAGGGGAAGCCAAGAGGACGGTTCCCACGGTGGCCATTTAAGCTTAGGTAAGAACACAAATGCCCAACTCTATGCAAACCACTGGATGGGCCCAGAAGGAGCAGTTGCAGGGCAGTCCATTCCAGGTAGGAAATCACAGTCTTGGGCAGAAGCCAAGCTCTGTTCCTTGCCTGAGCTGCTGGACCCTAGCCATCGGCTGCTTGCCTTTGACGGAAGGACCATACTCAGCTCAGAGAGCGCAGGGAAGAAGGACACTGGGCTGGGGTACTGTGGCCAGGCCCTGGGAGACGGTTTTCTGTCTACCACTCACGGTCTACTCTGAATAGATCTTTTCATCCTACTCTGGTTTGGAACCTCATGTGTGGATTGTTTCCTGATAGTTCCCCTGAACAAGGCTACAGGATAAAAACAAAGCAAAATACTCCAACTCAACATTTTATTTAAAAGTGGCCAGAAGACTTTGTGGAAGATCCAGCTCCTTGTAGAATTCAGTAAGGAGAGATGACTAAGGTGAACGAATTCTTACAAGACCTTCACCATGGACACAGTTAATGGCCACATCTTTATCCACTCTTGAAAGCTTTGGTCCCTGCTCTCCACACAGCAGCTCCTCCCCACCCTAACATTTCACCATCAGTCAGAGGAGAAGCTTGCCACTCCTTATCACAGTGATGCTCTCTGTGGCTCCCACCCCCCACACTCTTCTATTTGTTTAGAGTCCTGTCTTCATTACTGGATGTGCCAGCTGCTCGGGGACAAGATCTTTCTCAAGGCTGCATGCAAGTCCACAGCATGGGGCATGAACTACATTAATATAGTGTATATATGTACATATACATATATGTATTTTGACCCAGGAGAGAGTTCGAAGTAGTCAAGTCACTTGGTTCTGATTGAACCAAGTCACTTGGACCTGACACGTGGTCCTCACTAGCTGGGTAGAGTAGGGCAATATCACCATCTTCAGTGTCTCCAGGAGTCAACGAGACAGCTATGTGATAAACAGTGCTGCCTTCCCCAATGACTGTCTGCGATGACTTGAGTTTGGCTTCAGTGCATGGTGTCACACCTCACTCTGGCCCAACTAGTCATGGCCATACCCAGCATGGGACAATAACATGAAATCTTCTTCAGTTCGCCCTTCATGTCACTTCCAACAATGCCTGTGGCAATCTGGCTGTTGGGTTTGGTAACTTTTACCTTCCTTGTGTGTTCCCTTGGCATTTGATCTCTACTGACCATGTGGATGTCACTCTTTCAGATGAACTGACATCTGCTTCCAGTACTGACTTTTCCTACTGCTTTTGGGGAGTCTTCTTCTGAGTAGCAGGCAGTCAGCCCCAGATCTCTCTCATCAGAGGGTCAACAGCCAAGGCCCCCAGTTTCGGAACCCGGATGCTCTCATACTCCTATCCTCTTGCTCATGATGGGTTTCCAACATACTTGTATCTGGTGACCAGTGAGGACAGAAGTTTCCAAATCATCCTCCACGCCAACATGTTTATTGGAAACAATGCTGTATTTTCCTCATACCTCAGGCCCCTTCAGCAACCTCTTTGTTTGATCATCCAGGGGACAAATATCTTCAGTAAGGCTGGGCTTTTCTGGCAACCTGATTTCTATGGAAAACTGCATATGAGTTTAACATAGCAAGGTGAGGTGAGAACTCAGAGTAAGGCTGGGATGCTCCCGAGTGCTCGCCATCTCTCCGGCCATTACCAAGACTTCATGCATACATCTACTTTATAAATACTAAGATGCTGAGCAATCACCACGTGCTGAGCATTGCCCTCTCTCTGACCCACACACAGAGTTCAGTCCTCTTCCCAGCTATATGGAGAAGACACTATTATTTTTCCGCATTCAGGATAAAAATAGGGAAAAAGTACCAGGCACATAGTAGGCGTTTCTAAGCATTTCCTGCATGATTACATGAATCTCGGGCGATTAAACAATCTCTAAATACAATTTGCTTTGCCAGAGTCAATAACCCCAGGTGTCATTTAAGTGCTCACGAGTCTTCAAATCATGGACGGATCAATGCATATTACCTCCTAGGCCGCGGTGACAGTTAGGCCCGAGATGACAAAAGACTCTCCGTGACACAGGACACAGAGCCGGATCACCCTCGACATCCATTTGCACGTGAGGCACATTAGGTTAATGAGCCATCAGTAAGAGGCCACATGTGTCCACTCGTTCATCACATGTGCAGAGAACATTTGCTCTGTGCCATTGTCTGCCCTCTGCTAGGGACGGAAAGATGCGCGACATCCGTCCCTGCCACCATTTCCATACGCTCGAGGAACTCGTGTCTTCTGACCACACAGAACGCTCTGATTCATCACGGGGAGTGGAGGTCTCTGGCACGCAGAGCTGGCTCTTGCCATCTTCTGCTCTGAGGGCCATTCTGAAGGGACCAGGCCCCATTTTCACGCTTACCCTGAACAAGCTTTTCTATCCTCAGGTATAACTCGTAATTGCCGTTGGCCTCATCATCTCATTGACTCAAATACGTAGTAGAATTTTTAGTGACAGCAAAACCCTTATCCAGTTCCAAAACAATATAAATGATAGTATTTATTATAATGCTAGGGGAAAAGAAAAGTTTCTTTCGTTTATTCAAAATACTTATGTGGGACCAACTGTAGTCAGAAACTGGGTCTGTAAAACATATTTTCGGCCCACAAACCCTCAGCCTAAGAAAGGGGAGCTAACAATTTTCTATATGGCGTATAGTCACCATACCTCTAGTACTTACTTACAGCCACTGAGTGTTTATTATTAACTAAGTGTTCTATGTCATGGATCGATTTCAGGATATCCCCGGGCTACAGGCACTGTAATTATACCCGGTTACAGGTGACATAGGAGATACCTAAAGAGATCAACTTGTCTACCATCACAGTGGAAAGCTGGGCCCTGGTCCAGAGCCTGCCTAACTCAAGCATTGTTGTCTTGATTACTACACTGTACTCAGGAATCTTGATGAATGAGCAGAAACATAAGAAGAATCAGATAAGAATAACCAATGAAAAGTGCAGGTAAGGGCTGGGGGAAGGGAGGACTGCTCACTCAGTATCCGGGGAGGTTTCTAGCAGGGGAGACGTCAAAGCCAGGCTTTGAGGATGAGTGTACTATACGTGGAACAGAAGCAGAATTGCAGCTGTTGATAAGAGGAAAGGGCGACCCACCTGGTCCCTGAGTCCCTCTAGACCTGAAGGCATAGTCCTAGCCATGAGGATGGTCACCCCCTCTAACAGAGAGGACCACCTCTCCATCAACTTCCACCCAGGATCACAAGCACCAGGCAGCAGCGCCTAATGCTCTTTCCTTAATCAATCTTCCTAGAATTTAAGTTTCAGTTTGTGTTCTCCCCTTAGAGACATGCTGTCTGAGCCCGCCAGAAATGACTTTATTCATACGTTTGCATTGCTGTTGCCTGATCCTACCACTGAGATAGAGGGTAACAAGGGTTATGATCTGTCCTTTTTGTCCCCTCCCTGATAATTCCTCTGTGCTTATTTTGGGTGATCAGTGAAGAATTGTTGAGTAGAGAATAGACTACCTAATCTCTGCGCTGCATCTAAAGTTCACTTGTAGTAAGGCTGAAGCTGGTGCCCATAAAGCAACGATCTGAGACTCTGATCCAGGCTCCGAAACACTCAATATGTATAGTTTCCACCTCAGAAATCTCAGTTTCAATGCCTGCCAAATAAGAAGACTAATACTCGTTAAACACTTATAGATACATTAAAAAGTGTCTACCCTAAAAGTCTGCGATGTCATGATGAAATTATTGCTGTCATACTTTCTTTTACTCTGGGGTATAAGGCGGAAAGAAAAATTATCCATCTAATTTCAGGATTCCTTTCTGCCTGTCGAAAAGTTTGCATCTAATCTAAGAGGCTAAGTGTGTTAAATACCTTCAGGGACCTGTGCGCAGAACAGGAGTCAAGGACACGCTGCAGACTGAACACTGCTGTCACCTCCACTGTGACTCTCCAGACCGAGTCGGACTATGTCAACACTCAGCAAGGTGGCTGACTGCAACCTCCAATCAGTCCCTGGAGGCTTTTTGTTCTAGCACAGTAGGTGAATCACCACCCAGATGGAATAGGGGGACAATTCCTGACCTTGCAGTCTTGTGAATGAAAACCCTCTGAACGCTGGGGAATGAAAGAGCATCTCTGAATGAGACGGTCCAGTAGGGGCTCAGAGCAAGCAAGCCAGGCCTCTTTCAACTCGGAGGCCATTGTGCCATCTCAACTCTTAGAAACGCAAAGGACCAGGTGTAATACAGGCTCACTAAACTCTGAGCAGCTACACACCAAAAGCCTTACAACTAGGCCCACCACTCAAGACCAGTAGGACCCGTGTAAGAAGATAGACAGAAAAATTATCAAAAATCTAATTTTCGTGTTCATTCATTCGTAGATGCATTCATAAACACAAACTCACCACCAATGATGGCCAGGGAGCATGCTAGACAATAGGGGAATAAAAAGAATAAAAGATTTTATCGTTTCCAAGCTCAATGGAGTCACAATCTAGCAATGATGACAAAAAAGACCTTGTCAATAGCAGTACAACTTTAAATGGATACAAACATGAAACACGAGTTATACGACAAGGCGGAGTGGTGGCCGTGGTAACCATTATGGGGTAAGGAGAAAAGGAAGGGAACAAATACAGACGTGTCGCACGGTGGGCACTTAGGCTAGGTGATTGTCATTTAGACCTAACTACAGGCTGAGAGGATGGCGTGTCCAAGTCCCAGCTCTGTCACTAACTACTTGAGCAGGTTCAGTAAGTCATTTCATGATTCTTTGTGTTGGTTTTCCACTTTTAAAAGAAGTGCCAAACAGACCCAGGCTATTAATGTTGCTTGCATGTTATCCCACAGTGTCTTAAAAATTGCTCTAAGGCTGGTACTATCCACATTACAGAGAGGAAGAAACTGAAGCCTGACATTTTACTAACTTGACCAACATCATGTGGTCATATATTACCATTTATTTGGGGTCTGCTGTGTATAGAAATTGTGGGGAGTTCTTTTACTATCATATTTAATTTGCACATTTGCCATGGGGTGGGACTACCATTTTATATTTCTCAGACGAGGACATTGAGGCACAAATAAGTAATATTAACTTTAAAAATTTGGGATGGGGTGGCAAACTTTTTCTGTGAAGGGCTAGATGGTAAATATCTTCAGTTTCCACACTGCCTCTGTGGAAAAGGTTAGGTCTAGTCACAGATCATATGTAAATGAGCAGGGTTGATCATGTTGTAGTATGTTCATATTTGTGGACATGATAATTTGATGCTCATTGTAATTAATTGACATATTTTGAACTGTTATTCTTTTAGTTAAAAAATCACTTCAAAATATAAATGCTATTTTTACCTTTCACTTTTGCAGGAACACATGATATGATATCCTGAACTATGAGCTAGTATACTTTGTGAGGATGCGAATCAACAGGTCTGGTGTGAAAGCCTTCCCTCAGATCTGCCTGCTACAGTGGAGCCTTGAGTGCAGCGTTCTCTTTGCAAGGTGGTGCTGGAGAATTGTTTGTATTCTGTCAATCATGCTTTAAATAAACGCTGATTGGCCAGGCAGGAGGTGTAGGCGAGAAAACCAGATAGGAAGTGGAAATGATGTAAGGGGAGCAGGAGAATTCTGGGAAGGAGGAAGCTGATTTCTCCCACTCCTGCCCAGATCACCTAAGCAGCAGGATGTGAGCTGCCCCACTAAAAAAAGTACTGAGCCACATGGCTAAAATAGATCAGAGAAATGGGTTAATCAAGATGTGAGAGTTAGCTAATAAGTAGCCTGACCAAACAGGCCAATCAGCATTATAACTTATAGAGATCTCATGTGTGATTTTTCTCTGGGACTAAACATCTGGGGGAACTGGGCAGGACAGAAACCCACAAACAAGCAGGCCCGGCCCCTCATGTTACAGCAAGGTCTCTGCCCCTTGTCGCGAAAGCAGAGGAAGGGAGGATGGCCGAAGAATTCAAATATATTCTCTCCTAGGGTGAATTCAACGCTAGGCTGAACACTTCCTGCCGCTTTTGGTGATGCCTCAAAGTCACCGCAAGTCACAGTTTCTATGGAAACTGACCTGGGCTCTCTGCCTTGGCGATCCTTGTTTAAACTCCCTTCCCTGACTCCGACCATAATGGGAATGCGGAAGTGGGGTCCACTCAGAGGGTTCCCATCTCTTCTCCTCAATTCCTCCACATTGGGATTTAAAACACATCAGCCTCACAGTGAAATTCATCTGCTGGTGATCACTGCTGTCACATCGGAAAACAGAATAAGCATTCTGATCCTGGCTCCTCTTTTCATCCTTTGTTCGGCACTCTTAATAAATGAAAATGGAATACAGATGGCATTAATTTTTTTTTCTTTGCTGTATCTTCAAGTTCAGTTACTATCATTTAACAAACTCACTTAAAATCGGAACGGGAGAGGCACCTCTTCGGCACTGAATTGGAATCAAGTAGGAGAGCGTTTACTCTCGTTCCACTTACGCTCTTTTATAAAAGCAAGCAAATCAGGATCGTAGACCTGTAATCAGTTTTCAGATTGCAGAAGATGCCGTCCATTGTTGTGAAATGGGGGCTGTGACAGGAAGTCAATCAGGTGTATTTGCTGCATCGATTAGCTCTTCAGCGGTGGAGGGAAAGAGTGGGCCTTGACTCAAGCCCTGCTCCTCTAGGGACCACATGAATACTCCGGGACATCCAATCCTCTCCATATCCTCCCCTCTTTACCTTCGCGATGTAAGAAGAGGATTTATGTGGGTCCTCTATGTGGAGAAGCTGAGGCTAACACTGGACTGTAGTCGGCTGGGGTAACAGGACCAAGTGTCCTGACTCCGGCTTCTCAGTTCAGCCTCTGAATTTCTACACCACGTTGCCACTTGCTAATCACTCTGTTGATTATTTTTACCTGCTACTTTCCTTTTTCTTTTTGAAGAAAAAAAAACATGTATAGAAGGCATAATAATGGTATTTATACTGTGTGATGATTAGGAGAATTCAAAAGGGCATATCCAACCCAGTGTGAAGCACAAACTTAATAAAGGGAAGCGTATGAAATGGATGGCTACCAGTGTCCTCCCACACGCTAGTACCCAGTCCAATTCTGCAGCCCCACACATATTCCATAGGCTCACAAAAGATGTCAATCAGAAACAGTGAGCTGATGACACTCCAAAAAGCAAAGATACCTATGATCAACACAGAGTTAGCCTCAGCATGGACAGACCCAGCACTCCTGCTTCCCAGCCATGCCTCCTTGGATCAGTTGCTTAATACCACCGAGCCTTGGGTTTCTTGGGTATTAAATCACACCTAATTTCAAAGCTGTTTCGGGGATCACGAAGTATTTCTATACGCTTAGCACAGGCTAGCAACTTGGATTCAGCAGGCATATTGCCCCACACAGTGCAAAGATTAAGGTATACTTTACAGCAGCCCGAGACAATAGAATTTAGTATTACAAGGGAAAAGTTCTGGATCTACTCTAATGTGGTAGCTACCGACACTGCACAGTGCTCAAAACATTCCTGGCATGACTGAGACACTGAGTTTATGGATTTTTATTTCATTCTAAGTCATTTAGATCTCAGTATGAAATAAGCGCACGTGGCTGGTGGCTACTATACAGGATGGTACTGTTCAAGAGTGTCCCGAAGCTTCCTCTGCATCCAGAAAAGAAAGGGGGGGCCTGTTCAGTGGGAGAAGGCCAATGAGGAAGAACCATGAGAGCTCCAGGGCTTCTCTGAGCTGGGTGCATGAATGTTAGCAGCCTCTGACTTGCGGCAAATCTGGCCTTTCTTTGTGGGTGAAGGCCTGGCGTGCTTCTCAAAGAACTAGGCAACTGGCTAAAAACCATCTTAAGCTGGGTTGCACTGGACACTTTCTTCAAAGGGCCCCGGGTACCAAGTTAGTGATGGGACCTCATGAGACCAGGAGGCAAGTGACTGCATTCGCTCTTGCTCCTCCATATTTCAAGTCCAAGTTCCTGCCCACATTGAGATACAATGAATTGCAAACACACGCATGACGAGTGTGGCTGGTGTTTGCCAGGCTCAGCAGATTCCCCAGTCCAGAGTATGGGTATTTCCCCACAGATTCCCTCCCAAGGTAGGCTGGGACACTCACAGGGTTGCTTAATCACACTGCCATCAGGAACGGCCAACTTCTTCAGAAGGCATTACAGTATTCTCCAAACGGTAACCAGCTTGCATGACTGACTGCTCCCATTTTACAAGTGGCCAGATGGAAACCAGCAGAGCAAAGAGGAACATTTAGTGTCTCCCCAGTTCACAGATGCATAGAAGAAACCCAAGGACAAAGGCAGCGGTTGTAAGGACAAATGTTCTCTATCGCACACAAAGTTAATGGCTACAAGATGGCGGGGAAAGGAGAAGATTATAGTCCAATGGCTTTAATATCAGATCTCTCTTGAACCAATTGGGATACCTGCCATCCTTGAAACATACAGCGGGGAGGAAGAAGTAATTAGGTGGCTTTTTACGGCTCTCAGACTGCTATGAATTAACAGGGGCGCCATGGAGAGAATCCTTTCTACATTCAGACTTACATCTTTCCGCACAAAACAGAACTAGCATTTATCTTGAATAGAAGTCTGAGTTACTTCATTCTAGCACCGCACAAACACCAGTCTACAGGCAGCCAAATGAGAGGTAGAAGCAGCCACACAGATCTAATTTGTGCCCACAGAAAAGAGCTCAGTGACTCCTGACTTTGGTGTCTGTTTCTGCCCTATTCTCTCTCCAATTAAGAAACAAAATAGATGAGAAGACTCTATTGGCCAAGAAAGCTAGACATTATGCAGTGAAAAGTCGGTGTTCTTCTTGTTCTTCTTTTTTGAGTTTTTTTTTAAATGCCACATTTACACAGTTTCCATCTGCATTGACGAGGACAAAGAAGGGGCCCTCCCCTGGCCATTGCTGTAGGAAACATGGTGACTACCATCCTAACATCTGTAGCAGATTTCTCTCTTCACCCTTTACTGGCGGTGGGTACTGGTCTCTTGAGCTCAGTTTCACTTGCACTGCCACACTGAACATATTTATAAGACATTGCAATCCTCCACCTTTCCTTCCCTACTTATAAAACACCCACGGAAATGACAGCTTTTAAAATATTTTGACTTCTTTCATGTTTATTTACTTTGTAGGGGTGCGAAGGGATCACCACTGAACTACATCCCAAGCCCTAGACAGCGGGGGTTTTTAAAACACTAACATTTATTGATATGTTTGTGTGTGTGTGATGCGGTGGGGGCCTCAAAGGCAAGAGGAGGGTATCAGATCCCTTGGAGCTGGAATTACACAGGCAGTTCTGAACTGCATGATGTAGATGTGTATCGCCAAACCCAAACGTCAGTCACTTGCACAAGCTCTCTCAACTGCTAAGCCTTCTCTCCAGGCGAGGGACGGTTTTTTTGTTTTGGTTTGTTTTTTTATAGTAGCTTACAAATAGTTAGCACTGATTACGGTGTTTTTCAAAGAAACTTTGCATGAGTTGCTTCTCTTCCCACTTCTCCATTTTCCCTACACCCCAAGCCTCAGCATCTCCGAGACACTTGGCTATTGTCAGAGTCTTTTAAATACTTTTAAATACCCCACTGTGCACCAAGAACGTTCCAGGCATGTTTGACCTGTGCCTACTTTTCTCAATAACCTTATTTTTGTTTGTTTTTTAATTTTCAAGAGCCCATAGCCCTAGCTGTCTTGGAACTTACTTTGTAGAACAAGGTGGTCTTGAACTCACAGAGATCCGCGTGCCTCTGTCTCCTGAGTGTTGGGATTAAAGGTGCGTGCCTCACCACTGCCCAGCTAATCTTGGGGTTATATGTTATCATCATTTCCAGGTTAACAATCTGGGACACAGGGGTCACCTGATAGTGTACGGGGACCTGCTCCCCAAGGCTTTTTAGAGAACAAAATGCCGGAAAACATGGTGGGTGCTCAAAAAGTGTGTTGGTTTCTGTTGTAATTAAGGTCATCATACGCTAGCTACAGTTCCCCTAGAGTTCACTAGAGAGAAGACACTGCTTTGGATATGGAAACTGAGGCCAACAGTCTCCTGGCATACTGCCTGTCTTCACAGGGCCTACATCTCTTCAAGCATCTTCATCTTCTTCAACTATTTGAATGTAGGGGCAGCCTCTCTCTGTTTCAAACCTCTTCCAGCCCTGAAATGTGCTTTATTCAAATAATGTGAGATTTGTGCTATTCTTTTATTTGACTTGATTTGACTGTGTCTGATGACATGCATTGCAACATAAAATAATTACACTTGGAAGTGAAAGGCAGGTCTACAGACCATGATCATTTTTTTTTAAAGGGCCAGTGTTTTCTGAAGGACTGGATTTATTTGGTACCCCTCCCTGTCCCAAGCACTTAAAGCCCTCAGCTTCTAGGAAGGCCATCCCAGCTACCCTTATTATAGGCAGCTTTATCAATTACCCTGACAGTTATTCATACTGTACATGAACGTACTTTAGAGTTGTCATATGAGCTCTGTAGACAAGGTAATAAAATGTATAATACATCTTTCTTATCAGCCAGTCCTGATGAGTGGTACAAGCCGAAGATTCTGGAGCGAGGACCTCTCTCCTCTCTGCAGTGCAACAGAACCCCAGCAGCTTGAATTTATACACAAACAAATTAATGGAGTCTTTAATGCAGCTAGGGAAGGGGGTTCCCACAAGGAAGACCAGCGCTTAGCACAGGCAGAGGCCGATTAAATCATTGCATCAATCCTCAGCCAAGTGGGCTGTGGCCTACAGCAAAACCCCCTCTAGGTTAAATTACCTAAGAGATGGGGGACTCCACAGAGCCCTTGGGGAACAGATGATGGCTCAATCAATCTCCTCATTCCATTTTGTTTGGCTCCATAGAAAGAAAGTGGAAGGAATAAAGGGCAAAGGGGAGGTGCCTGTCTCATGAAGCTTCCTGGCTGGCTTCTGTCACCTCTCCCTTCCACTCTCAGCAGGCCGCTAAACTCATCCTCAGCGTAAGACGTGGCCTTTCACACGCATCCATGCGCTTCTGTCGTCGCTGCCGGCGCCCGCTAACTGTGTATAGAAGGTGACGGCAAATCAAGGCTGGTGCAATGAAAAGAATGTTTTTGGATTGGAGCTGACACCACCTGGCTTCCAATTCCAACTTGAACACGTACCACCCAGGTGAGTTCTGCAAGGTCACCACTCATCTCTAAGCTTGAATTTCTTTACCTGTAAATGAGGCTACATCACTGACTTGGCAAAGGTGACAAGGTGACAACTTTTGCATTAGCGCGCATGACCAGCAGTTTTCCTGAAGGAAGCACCTTCTTCCTGTAAGGTACATAGCACAACACTGCACAGACATTGATGGACACCAGCATCCTCGATGTGCAGGAACCGACATTGGAGAAAGACACACTGCCATGCAGTGTCCAACTGTAACATATCTATGCAACACGAAATACAATTTCTGCTGTCTTACTTAGTTCAGTGGCCTCAGATACATTTACACTGTGTGCAGACATCAGCCCCACCCCCACACAGAACAATGCAAGCTTCCCCAAGGGAAACTACATTTCCACTAGACGCTAACCTGTCGCTCTGCCTCCATGCCCATCTTTCCCATTTGCTGTACTTTCTGCCTCTATGAATTTGACCACACTGGGACTCACAGAAGATGAACCATACAATATCGGTCCTTTACTGACTGCCTTATGTAACTAGCAAAATGTGTTCAAGGTTCATCCCATCGAAGGATGTGCGACATTTCCCTTCCTAAAGCTGTATTTGATTCTGGGTACCTATGTGTATGTACAGATACACACACAATCTGCATATGTTGCTTATTCATCCATTGGTGGTTACTTAGGTTATATCCATTCTTTGTACAACGCAGTAAGTCCTACAGATGTAGCAGCTGTGTGTGCAAGAGCATAGAAGGGATATGTCTATCCTAGGTGAGTGGGCATGGAAGAATTCTTGAGGAAATAGGGCTTGAGGTGAAGGACCTATTGCTAATTATTTGATATCAGTCAGATAAAGGAAGGAACAAGGAGATTGGGTAGGAGAATTGAGTTGGGGGAGACTCTTCTAGGCAAAGGAAGAGAGCCGAGGGTGGTACTTAGGGTGTTGTGATTCTGTTCTCTGTGTATCATCCTTACATTGTGTCTCCAAAACACCAGCCTTGCTCGCACAGATGGATGAACTATCACCTACTGGCTTATTTCCTTAGAAATCCTCTCTCTGTTTTTCCTGTCAGGCCACCAGGAGAGAATCACACACACGTGTGCCTGAGGTGGGGTTGGTAGCCCATGATGTGGCTAACCGCACCAGGGGTAATCACCTGCTGATGGGACGACTGGCCCATCGGTGCCGCTGTGGAGGGGGCATGGAATTCATCTTCCTCTCCCAGTGCCTGATGCACAGTAGGAACCCAGTAAAGGTCTGATAGAAAAATTCCATCTTTAAAGAAGGAAGCAAGACAATGAAGCAAACAACATCTCCAAAGTGCTTATGGGACTCAGAGTGAGATACATGCCTGGTGTAATACTGAACTTTGATTTTCCCAGTGATGTCCTTCCATTTGAGTTCACGAAAAGACACTAAGGCAGATCTGTACATAAAGTACTCAGAAGTTGGAGAAATGGTCTCATGAGGTTTTAAATTCACCCAAGCCTTTGGTTGCCTTCATCCGTGCGACAGCCACTGAGATGCACTGGGCAGACAAAAGAGCAAGTATAAGGACCATGGGGACAGTGCTGATATCTCACTGACTGTGAGTCTGTCCCAATCCAGGCTATGCCCTGTGCTCCGTGAAGCTGATTCACAGAAATTTTATATATATGTAGAATGAAGGACTCCAGAGGGGGTTCATTCATCTGTTTGTATTGTACCACCTTTCTGCTTCTATCACAGTAAAAAGAAGACCCATTGCCAGAGAGTATTTCATTACACACAGAGAAGTAGTCCATGAACTCCATTTCTGTATTACTGTATCCAAAAACTGGTGGTCTCCCTCTCCAGCTCATGATAGAGAAACAGACTCACAAAGATGAAATGATTCCCCCAAGATCACACAGAATTATGTGAAAGAACAAATATGTAAATAAAAAACTAATTCTGCATGAAGAAGTATGTTATTGAACTATAATATTTATAATCATGTAATGAAATTAAATCAGAGATAGTTAAAGTCGGATGGGATGGCAGAGGCAGGCAGATCTACTTGAACTCAAGGCCAACCCGGTCTACAAAGTGAGTTGCAGGACAGCAAGGGCAACACAGAGAAACCCTATCTCAAAAATACAAAGCAAAATGTTTCAAAAGTTATCTTTATATTCCAGGTGGAGAAAAACATAGTCAAAAAGACATCTGGGAGAGCAACTTTTCAGAATAAAAATCAAAGAAATAAGATCTAAAGTCTTGAAAAACACATACATGCCAAACCACTAATTCCAGATTTTAATTGAGTGAAGTAATCAGATATAGAGAAGAATGTGTTCAAAGATATAGATACAACCTGCATGGGCTGACAATATGGTGTGTTTTAAATTACAATAATTATGAGTGTCTCATATGCTGCGACGCTTCCATGGCTGAAATAAGAAATAAGAAATATTCAATATGGAAATTTGCAGATAAACAACAATGTACATTATAAAGCAGCATGTATAATTAATTATAAACACACCTTAAGATTATATTCATGTAAACTATTAACTGCATTTCTGTCTAGGTGGGGGGATTTCAGACAATTTCATCTCCTTGCTTATGCCATTCTTATACTTTGTAACTTTTCTACAGCAAATATATCTTCCTGTCAGAGATGAGAGGACATTGGATGTAAGCAAGAATGATGCTCCATCAATTACAATCATGTGTCTCTGGACCAGCAATACACTTCTCTGAACTTCAGCTTCACCATGAATAAAATGGCACCTGTAATGTGCACCTTGTAAGGCCAGTGTGAGCATCAGCTGTGAGAAACAAAGCGAATGCAGTTTGAAAACTACAAAGAGATCTGCGAACCTAAGAGTTTTGTTTTGGTTAATGATAGTAGTACATGAAGAAGGTTTTAAGTGTGTGTGGGGCTGTACTGTCGGATATGGTTAAGAGGTGGGGGGGTAGGGAACACGGGCGTAGACTTTGACAGCACAGAAATAAACATGAAAGAGTGTGTGTGTCTATTCACAGGGGTAAATACATCACAGCCCAGAGTCTGAGTCACAAGGTGATGCATCTTTGTACCAGGGCCTCAGATACTCTTGTCTGAGCCATTTGTGTAGAAGACGAACTACCTTCCTCTCAAAAGCGAGGTTAGGGCTGTCTTGAGTTTAAACAATGGCCAGCACCATCTTCTTTTCCCCCAAATTTTAAATACACAATTTCCAGATAGTCTGCACATCTCTTAGACATCATGAAAAATGCAAACCTCGGTCTCTTGAGGTGCTAACACTTGCTATTTAAATAGCGAGGCCGTGCTTCCCTGGTAACTCTTTTTCAATTTAAAAAGCTCTCGATTTTCTAAATAGTTTAAGAAGTCAAATGTATTCTAGAAGGCAAATCTCTGAGCAATGCAACAAAGGAAGCTGGAGAGGAGGCAAGGTGCTGGGGTCACTCCTCCAGGGAGATTTTGCTGAAGCCCCAGTACAGTCGCTGCCTACAGCTGACATGGCTGCACACTGCATCTGATCAGGGGTTCAGAGGACAGACTGTGAACCCCCAGGCTTGAGACTGATCTAGGAAGCATCAGGCTTCTGCTGTCAGTGCGGTGGCACACGGTGTGGTTGTGAGGACAGAACTTGTCCATATGCAGTTGGCTCCACACGTGACCATAGCACGCACGGTGTATTGCTCCTGGTCATCTCTCACCTCCTCTACAGCGCCACAGAACAGACTTTACCCTCTCAGCCCTTGATCAAACCATGCTTTCACATGCTCCAGGACCCAGGGTGCCAGACATCAAAAATCTGGAAGTGAGGCTTAATAGCCCTGAAGGAGCTCTCTTCACGGCCAGGCAGGGCAGGACAAGCAGCGGAGGCAAGACTCACATGCTGGAGGGGTTTTCAGTCAAAGCTCCTGTCCTGTCGGACTTTGTCCTGCACTATTAAGACAGCCCTCAACACAGAGGAGCTCAGCAAATGTGAGCTTCTTCCTCGGTCTTTTCTTTCTTGCTACTCTATATAGTTTTTTCTATACTTCTTTCATAGCAAATTATATGTTACAACTTCTAAGTGCTGAATAGCCGATGACTTCTTAGGAGATTCTTAGGAAAAGGCACATCTATGCCCATGTGTGGGAGAGGAGGGAAGGGTGGGAACTGCGAGCCGAATGGATGTTGAAGAAAAGCTGGCAGCAAGATCATGAATAGCAGACCCGATATGTAACGCGCCACATCCAGGTTTTAAAAATACTCTTGTTCATAAGGATTCCTGCAAAGGTCAGGCAGAGCCAGAAGAAAGTGAGTCTCGTCCATGACTCTGCATTTTTTGGCCTGAGAGATAATCACTGAGAGGTATATTCAGAGATCTAAGGTCTATGACATGATTAGACAGGGAAACAAAACAGGGCCTTCGTGGCTTGTACAAGAAATTCAGGACAATTCCAAAAATACCTACTTGATGCCAAGGCAATGCCAAGAGACCAGAGACATAATGCCCGAATCATAGACCTGCCTCCAGGTCAATAAGAGTCTAGCGCTTTGGTTTGCTTTGCTGAAACTCTTCCTACAGTTCATATGGAAAATAATAGGGCATGAAATTATGTTTTATATATTAGCTTGGTTGTTCCTATTCTGTAGAAAAGCAGAGAAAAGGCTAAAAAAATATATTTAAACTAACCTCACTGTAAATCCTGGAAATAGACACACATACAACAGCACAAGTGTTGAAAAAGCACACCAGGAAATGATGGGCAATCTCTGTTCCAGAGGTATCTAAGCATCAATGCTTGCCATTTTCTCACCTTGGTTTTCTTGTTACAGTGAGCAAATTGAAGCCGCACAAAGCAACGTGGTGGGCGGGGCACCACGCCGGTACCCTAGCCGAGACACCTTGGCAATGCTCGGCCTCCATCTGAACCTCACTGTCATCTTCTACTGGAAGGGAGGTGATACATCTATTTTGCAAGATCATTTTGAAGATTGGGTAGTTAATTACTTCTTGCATACTTCAAAGGAGAACACGAAGCCGCTAACGGGTTCCAGGATTCAAAGTTTGAAATGACACGCGTGTAAAGCGTTTACAGGAAGATCCAGCAAATGGAAAGTGTGATCATCGTGATCACCACCTCAATTAACACGCGGCTGGCTGCATTATGGTAACCTATGCCCTCACAGTGGAGTGGCAGTTAAAACTCATGTCTCCTAGTAGCAAACCCAGATATGTCCCCACAATATCAATTGCCTAAGGCCACAGGCCACCAGGCCACGAGACTGCCCTTGTTCACCTGGCTGTAGGCTCCTCCCTGCAATCTCCACAGACAGAACTCCCCTCCAGGAGGTGGGTCTGACTCCAGTCTTGCCTCTGTGAGGATGCATTCTTTTGCTGCAACCAGCACCATGAACCCTTCTGTAAGTGACCCAACTCCTGCACCGCGCTTGGCAGAAACAGTCGTCCTATCAGTACTGGGTCTAATCACAGCGTTGCCCTTTGAGTGCACACAGCCCTTGCAGGGAAAGTGTTCCGGAACATGCAGGCACCCGTTAAACACCAAGACGTGGTCACAGAAAATGAGTTTCGAATTAAAATTCAAAGTAAATGGAGGGAGACAGAAAATAAGCAGTAAGCCCCAAATAAAACAATCAGCCAGTCACTGGGACAAAAGGAGCGCAACTGGACAGCTCTGATTTATCTGGTAAATGGCTGCCAGAATTCAGAGGAGAACCTCAGAAATGTCTTTCTCTGTTACAGGTGACCCTCAAAGCTACAGGAAGCTCCTGTAACATACTGAGATTGGTGCTTTATAGAAACCACGTATCAAGGAAGGACAAGAGAGATGCAGGGGTGGGAGGAAGTTCGACCTTCCTTACTGCCCCTCTGTAGAACTGATTGTTTTTAGATTTGCCGATGTCTACTGAATCCTGTCAGACTCCTTATATTAGGATGTAAGCCCCACAGGGGAGAAACCCTCCTTTCCTTCACCAAATGTATCCAAATCCCTGCAGGCATCTCAGAGAACCCAGTAGGTATTCAATAAATACCTTTTCATGAATAAATGGATACAAATGTAGCAGTGGTCGAGTGACCTCATATTTAGCTTTGAAGTCACAGTCAAGTCTCCTGTAAAATGGGGGATAATAACATTCAATGAAGATGTAATGTCAGAGTCAGTGAAAACTGCAGAGAACTGTGTCTGGCCAGGTGGGCTCAGGAATAAATAACATTTCCTTTGCGTGTCATGCCGAAAGACCCATGGTCAAAGTCACTGGAAATGAAGACACAGAAGCCTCTACCTGGTTCTCACCCTGCTGTTCTTTTTTAAAAACATTTATTTATTTATTTTATGTGCATTGGTATGAAGGTATCAGATCCTGGAACTGGAGTTACAGACAGCTGTTAGCTGTTATGTGGGTGCTGGGAATTGAACCTGGGTCTTCTGGAAGAACAGCCAGTGCTCTTAACTACTGAGCTATCTCTCCAGCCCCATACCCTGCTATTCTTAAAGGTCTTCCTGTCTCATCTTTGGAGAAGGATGACAGAATCTGAACAATCTTTAACATAAAACTTGACCAGAACAGTCCGCAGATGAGGGCCTATGGGCTAGATACCTTTTTATTTTTTTCCGTCTGAGATAGATGACCCATTCCACGGTTACACTGTAATTTTAAACTGGGCCTCTGAGATTATTTGTATCCCATAAACTTTTAGTGCCAGGGTCTATCTGCATGATGACAACTCCAAAGGAAGTATGGCTTCTCCCCTCATGAGCCAATTAACACCCACCTGCTTGTTAGAGGCCCTGAGCAGCAAAACAGGAGAGACACAGCACCTCCAAGGTGGGAAGAGCATGGGCCCTAGCACTCTAAGGATCTAGAGCTCACTTATACAGTTGCTGGATATTTGCTTTTATGGAAACTTCTGAATCACTCCAACCTCAGTTTTCTTATCTGTCTAATGGGAATAATTTAGTTGTATTATAGGATTGAATTAAGTATTATATTCTTTTCTCTTTAAAGAACAAGATTGATGAGTAATCCACGGGAAAAAAAGATTTATTTTCTGAGTTAGACAATCCAATTGAAAGATTCATAGTCTTCTAAGTACTGGAACTATACTCAATTATTGCTTCTCTGAATTACCTTTCAGAGATATATGTAACAACATATCTGAATTATCTTTCAAATTATATATATATATATATATATATATATATATATATATATCAACAATTTAAAATGGGGGGCATGAATTTGAAAGCAAGGGAGGATACACATGGGAAGGTTTGAAGAGAAGAAAGGGAAGGGAGAAATGATACAATTACATTATAACCTAAAAAAAATATTTATAAAACAATTCTCAAATAAGACATGGAAGAGCTAAAGAGGCCCGGTTTTTCTTCTTAGACACCCGGTTTCCATGGTATTCAACACATCTGGGGTAGCTCTGGGGCCTGTGGAAGCCCAGATACGGAGAATGAAGGGGCCGATTTTGAGCAGGTTGGTGTGGAGATGCCCTCTCAGACACTTCTACAAATAATTCGTGAGGAGGCCTCAGGTGTCACTTCTGCTTGTGTGCTAGGCTTCTTCCTCTGAAAATGAGGAAGAAGACTCAATTTAAGTATTTAAAGGCTCTTCTGTCCCTGACACCTGAGGCTGGGTCAATTCTGAACTGTGTGAACCAGGCTTTCTATATTCATTGCACTGCAAGACCAGATTCTTTCTTAAGTGCCGTCCTGGCATCAAATATTCAGCCCGGACAATTATATATCCTTTCGCCTGCTTTTGACACAGGTTGCTGTGCACCAGGGGCTGGCCTCAAACTATGCATCTAAGATGGACCTTCCACTTCTGGCTCTCCTTCCTCTACCCTCCTTGAGGATGAGCGCTGAGAACTGGATTCAGGACTTCATGAATGCTAGGCAAGTACTCCAAGAACTGTGGAGCCTGAAAAGGGCAAAGCTATCAAAGAAGAGAAGCTAACGGTGGTTTCCAAGGACAAAGTGAGCTAAACAAAATCGTGATTGCCTCCAAGACACAGGGAGTATGGTGGATGAGGAGGCTACGGAAACAGTGTAAGATACAGAGGAGAAGGAGATGTGCACATACATGCACACACAAGCACACGGGCGCGCACACACACACACACACACACACACACACACACACACACACGTCTTCTGAGCATGACATGGCTGTTGCACTCAAGAACTCTCAGCAGCAGTTTAGTCATGACCTAAACAGGGCTGAGTCAGCCCACATTTCATCATCAGTGCAAGAGCCCCGCCTCTTAATGGTTGCTGTGGGGATCATGTCATTTTGTTCAGTGGCGGAGTGGCCCATGATTCATTACATAACCTCCCACCCATGCTCACACAAACAACACTAATTACATTCACCAGGTCACGCACAAAACAAGACATAAAAGTAGGATGGGGCCTTCTGGAACAGGGAGGGTTTCGTTGGAAGAGGGAGGGGACGGAGATGAGGAAATAGTGAACAGAATTAAATTCCCTATAGAAATGTATGAAGTGGTCAAGACTACCTTTTAAAAATTAAAAAAAAAAACAGTTGTGGAGACGCTGCTCATAGGACATGAATTCCACCTAACCATGCAGAATGAGATCTTCAGAGGAAGTGTACAACAGGGTGACAACGATGATGTTCAGAATTTCACGCTTCACCCTGGTCCCTGGTGTGCTCATTAGTACAGCCGGTACTTAGGGACGGGGAGATGCCAGCTTTTCCTTCCTATTCAAGAACGGGAATCTTTCAAGAAGGAGCCATGCAGGCCTGTGTTCCTTCTGTTTCGTATCAACCAAGGAATATTAGGCTCATTCCGCAGAGAAGAGACTGTAAGGCAAACTCCGTAACCAGAGCTCAGTCAAACTTTGTCCCCTGCTCCTGCCTGAACTTTGGATTCGTTCATCCCCTCCAGCAATTGCTTGCTTGGCCTGTCCAATTGCCTCCAGCTTCACCCGTCTAACGAGAAGGGGAGCTTCTCCATCTCACTGGCTGCTTTGACACTCACCTTCCTAGAGGTTCATGTGCACAAAACTACTTGGCTTGTCTTCCTGCCTTGGCTATTGTCAGGTCACTGTTTTTTCAGACTCCTCCATGGCATCACGTTGCTGGAGTTAGGCAGGTGCTGACCGCACTGTACTGGTGAGGACTGTGAACCCAGGCCTGCCTCTCCCCATGTTTATCCCCCGCCCCCACCTCCACGGCCTTCCCACTTCAAAGACTGGAGTGAAAACTGTGTGTCTGGGTTTCTCTCGCTTTAATTCCAGGATGGCTTTAATTCCTTTAAGTCTCAGCTACATCTCTTTAGATCTCTCTATGTCTCTTTTATCAAATGAAAAAACCCATTTGTTCCGACCTTTGATGTTAATTGTATCACTTTCTCCCTTTATATTCACAATTCTTCAGGTTTTTCAGTTATTTGTATGTCTGAACGTCTGGCCTCTAGATTTCGTTTTTTGGGCTGGTTCATTTTCACAGTTGCGGAATGAAAGAACAAATGAATGTACCAGTTAAAATGGTCAAGATATGCTTTAATCAACCTTTCTTAGCCCCCAATTCTCTTTTTTTTAAAAAAAACATATATTTTAATATCATAATTATAACATAAAGAAAATATAATACATACTATCTGATTTTAAAATAATATGAAATTCTTTTCTTGTGGTATCAATAGTTGAATCTAGGGCTTCCCACAGGCTAGGCAAGCATTCTAGCATTGAGCTCTATCCCCGGCCCAGAAAATAATGTGAATTTCCATGTATAAGCACCTAGTTACAACTACAATTGAAGAGTATGACGGCACAGTCACGAGGTATATACTCGGCTCTTGTCAATAAACTTGGGTTCAAGAGAACACAGAGCTAAATAACACTGACACGCCTTTGTTTAGAGCTGACTAACAAAGAAGGACTGAACAAACAACGGCACAGTGACAGCGAGAACCACCTAAGGGATGGCCAGAGTGGGGACAAGTGACATGAAGGATGGGGGCGCAGGGGTGAGTAACGCAACCCTGATGCACAAGGGCAACAGATGGCTTTCTGAAATCATGGAGAGTCTTGCTGAACTCGCGGCAGAAGTACGTGTTTTTCTCCCACTTCAGATCTGGAAAATTCCCTATCGTGAATATGGCATAAAGATTCCTCGCTGATATGTAAAACTGAACTAGGTTTGAGATTCAAGTCATTATAAGACAGGTTCCTCATCTACATGAATGTCTGGCAAGACATTTGAAAGCCGTATCACACAGGAAAATATCTTCTGTTGTGGACATCTGTCCTGAGTACTGTAAGATCTGTCCTGAGTACTGTAAGGACGTTTAGCAGTTAGTCCCTAACAATTTAGTTTCTGCATTACCAACCCCTCCCCGCCACCGCCCCTCCCACCCCCGCCCCAAGAACTGTGTCTGGAAAAGGAGCCATGCACAGGGAGACAAGCTGAGTCTGTTGGAAAAACTCAGGGCTAGAAGAAAGAAAATAGTTTACATGTTGCTCAAGTCGACTTTGAAATCTACTTCAGCTGTAAATGGTAACTCTGGGATAGGCTGCAAACTGCAAGAACCGTTAGGGTCTCATGAGACTGGATTCAGTCACCACGAGCCATACCATCCCAGTTAGGGTGCAGCTACCAGCAACAGTCTCGGCAGAATCTTACTGGAGGAGGTGATAGCACTGTCTTTGAGGGTTTTGGTGTCCTGCTCCCCAGTCTTTCACCTTCCTTACAGTCGCTCTCCCTGAGACCAGTCTTCACCCTTGATCTCTGCTGCTCTTCCTGAGCATGCTCAAAATGCTCTGTCGGAACTGACTGGAAACAGCCCTATTTTTGATGAAGCACAACTAAGGCGAAGCTTTGTTTACTCAGAGGAACTTCCTCAGTCAGCTCTGAAACTCAAGTGCAGCCATTGCGTTTACACCGCCGCTACCCATCCATCATGAGGGTTTAGTCCCCAGCCGCTCTCCAGCTCTCCCTTGCTATGCTCTGCATATCCCGTGTGCATTTGTGGTTTTTAATCACCCTGCCACTTTGTTTCTGCGGCAATAAATATTACCTGAACCCGCTTTGTGAGAGTCACCATGAACCACACAGACAACAGAGATGAACAGGAAGATAGAGCCTTATTTATCTGTGTGTGTATAGAGGCACTCAATAAACGCACCCTGCAGGAACTAGAGAATGAATGCACATACCTCTGCTTTGAGAAAGGTGTGTACTTACAGACGCCAGTCTCTCTTCCCTGCCACCTCCACGTCCATCTTTTCAATCCACCCCCTCACTGCCACATCAGTGTGTCCTTTCCCGCGAGGACTGTCGGGAATATTCTCGGCAAAGCGGGGCTTTAGTCCCTGAGCATGGACAACTTTGTTCATGTCTGTGCCTTGACAGCTGTCAGTTCACTTTGTGAGACTGCTTTCGCACTATGCTCTGAATGCCTTAGGGGCAAGGGCCATGTCTTATTCATCTTTAAATCCCTAGGAACCAGAGCCACACACGACACAGACAGGCTTCCAAGAGGCTACTGGCTAATCACCTGAGAGTCAAACTGTCAACATCCTGTCTGCCCACAACACACCGTGGGGAAGGCAAGGCAGCTTTATCTCCACGACTTTCATCTCCGTTCAGGACACACCAGAAGGAAAATGATGGTGACAATCAGACAGAGGTCACGTGAATTTCATCTCTTACATATTAAAAGAAATCATCTATAAAGTTAGACATGTTATTGGTAGTTCTACTCCTTGCCAGTATTAGGGTTTTTACACCAGGCTACGTGATAGTGCATCCTGATTCTGTGACTTATTAGCTGTGTGGCTGAGACTATTGGCTCTAAAATGGCCCACTTGAAAAATGGCAATAATAACAGCCGCCACTTCACAGAATGAGCTGTAAGGTAGCATTTGAATAACCGTCGGTTCATTCAGAGTAAAATCCATATGTGATGGGCACGAGGCTGTCTCAACACCGTGACACCCTGACATGGACTACTAAGCTCCATCCTATGAGACAGACTCATCTTTTGGATCTTATAATGTTTATGGTTTTTATGGCATAAGTTATAATGATTCTGGAGAATAAAATCTGAAGCAGAGAGAAAGAGTCAGTGATGGTCTCAGGGATGGAGGGGCGCTCAGGGTTGGAAAGTTTGCTCTGGTTTACACACTTGGTCAGGGACATTCTTAGGAGTTCAGTTTCATCCTCTGAAAGGAGACGGACAGCCTCCCGTCTGGGTGTCCCCCAGACTGTCCTGAGAACGATGGACATATTGCTCAACAACTCCTTCTAGCTCCCGTTCCTACAGCTAATAACAGAAAGGCAATGGATGGCATCTCTGCCTTCTCTCTGATACCTCTGGCAGATTAGCTATGTCTTAGGTGCGTGGATATGAACAGCTTACAACAATAAATTATCCCCCTCCAACATGATAATAACAATACAAAATTTATTCACGGAAGGGATCAGGAGTTCTTTGAGATTCAAGACAGGGTGTAAATTGCTGCAAAGGGTCTTTTTAATTGGGATCAAAACATTTTTGACAATTTTAGGTTTTGAAAATTCTAGCTATTGTCATGTTTTTCAGCAAATGTTTCTTTTCTCAGCTTAAAAAAAAGTGTAGTCAAATGTGGGCAAAAATACTCAGAGGAAAAAAAAACCCAACAACCGTGATTTGTCATTCTAAATGACAAAGTCTAGCTTTTCATTTCCTCAACGTGAATATCCCAGCATGCACTGCACTGCCAGTCCCTTGCAGCCCAGGGTAGAGGTTCAGAACAGACTGTGCAGTCTCCCAGGGAAGGTTTTCAAGTAGAAAATGCCAATGGTTCTTACTTTCAGGAGAAGCAGAACCTTAAAATTCAGCTCAGAAATTAGCAGACACCACTCTGCTCTATATTTCTAGCCTTATATGACTTCTTCACAAGATTCTATCACCGGGTAGAGTCTTATTGCCCCCAGTGATGGCAAAAATCACTCATTCTGTTTCACTATTGAGCAGTTCAGCCTGCCAAGAAAGGTTCCTACTTACCGATATACTAAAATTGCCTTTTAGAAACTTCCAGCAAGGATCCCGATTTTCATTCTTAAGGTCACACAGGACAAGTTGACTGCTTCGGTTGGACAGCTTTTTGAAGTTCCATCATTTGTACTTCAGATTTAAATAAATGCAGCCCTGGGCTGCTGAGAAGGGTTGTCAATTAAGTGGATCCACTGTTCTCTTAGGGGACCTGGGTTTGAGTCCCAGCACCCACACAGTGGTTTCCAACCATCGGAAACTGCAGTTTCAGAAGATCTACTGTCTGACCTTTGTGGGTATGTGGTGCCCAGACATACATGCAGGCAAAACACACAAAAATAAATCAGCAAATATAATAATAATAATAATAATAATAATAATAATAATAATAATAATAAATGATAAAACTGAAATTCTTTTACCATTTTTCCAGGACTTATGTTATGATGTACTAATATGGAAAGTCTACAGAATCTGGATGCACCAGAAGCCCAGTGGTCACCACACAGATCTCCACAGGCTAAACTGGAAGCAAACATACAGCTCTGTCTCCTTTCCTGATTTTCTACCAATGATGGGACATTTTTTTTCCCTCACCAAGTCAATTGTTTTGGGGATCATAAAATTATTTTTCTGTTCTCTTATACAAAGAATAAAAACAAACACTGCTTCACAGTTTGATGCTAGAGGAGGTATATAAAAGCTAAGGCTGGAAACCATCCCTCTTCCTTGGTAAACATTTAAGGTATTAGATCACTACCTGGGTAGCGCCTATTTGATGGAACAGCATGGCACAGGGGAGGAGTAGCAGCAAAGTCCAGAATATGGTCCCCAACCAAGGAAAACATACCAGATACCCCAAGCTCCTGCTTCTGCCTCTGTCTCTTTGAACATGCTGGTTGTTATGGTAGCAGACAGAGCTGGAAACTAGAAGGAATTAGAGATGACGTCATACTATTGGGGCATCTAAACCACTGCATAAGTATCTCTGATGCTTCTCCTGATTATTTGGCTCCCCTAGAGTGCTGAAAGGCAGAAAAGTTCTCGACGTTTTTGGGTACCTGAAGTTATCGACATTCTGGGCTACAGGATCCCAGAGGCCAAGTGTGTGCTGAGAAGACTTAGCCAGCATAGTTCCCAGTCTCCCATCCCTGCCTTGGTACCTGGTCCTGACCACCAGGATAGACACTGATTTGCCAATATCTTTTCAATTGTTTTTAATGGAAGATTCCAGGATGATCACAGATATCCAAAAGTATAATCTTTCTGAGAAAAACATAAACTCTCAAGTTCTGAAACCACACTTTGAGTAAGGCCAAGGAGGCTCACACTGGGCTCTTAGTCCTGCTGAATTCCAGTGTGTTTTCTACTGACCCCTGTGGCGTCCCTTCCACAAAGGCGTCAGCAGACAGTCCCATCTTTTCCAATAATATAGAGGTTAATTGTATTGATTTTCTATTCAGGGCAACGTGAGGTTGAATCTATACTCGGCCTCCTGAACACTACCTTGTAAATACTTTTCAGTTTTCCATAAATCATGCCTCTTTTGAGATAGTCAAAAGTCTTTCTGGCTGGGGAAGCACCGCCCTTAGCAGGGCTAGCAATTCTTAGAAAGAGTAAAGAGTCCAGCATGGACTATGTTGTTGATGGCTGAACAAACTGACCAATCCAGTGTTGTGGGATATTTGATCACATTGTGACACTCCAAGACTGATAATAAAGTTAACCTTGAACTAGGAGGCAGAGTCAACCACAAGCTGGTTGCAATTAGCGATAGAGATTTTGGAGGACCCAATACAGGATGGGGAGAACACAGGAAGGAACATGGAGGGGCTCGGAGAGATTCCCAGGGTTTCCAAGCTCAAATGTGTGGAGAGGGTCAGCTGATCCTTCATCCATTGCTTTCTTGATCTATCAGGGCTTTAGCCCAACATTTGACTCTTGAACTTTCATTGGCAATAGAATTATTTAGAAGAACACTTTAATCCAGAGCCAGGCAGTCTCTCCAGCTCATATCCCACTGAAGAAAATGGGCTCTGCTTTGACCACACCAGAGGAGCCACCAAGCTACGACTTAGAGCCAGAGGAAATGATTCATAATAGACACCTCCAAACTGCCCCCTCGCCCTGCATTGCATTTCCTGAGAGAATTCCTGTCAAGACCATGGTCTGAGGCCGAAGAGGCTGTCCTCTTGTCTACCTTGTGGTCTTTGGCTGCCCTCATGTCTTCCCCATGTGGCCCTGTGTGGTGTGCCCTGCTTCCTTTCTATGACTTGTTAATGTAGTCAAGTTTTCTTTGTTTGCTTTTTCTGGAGCCTCTCCCGACCACAGAAGACATATCTCAGTAACTAATTCAAAAAACAAACAAAAACAAAAACAAGCAAGCAGGTGAAGTTAGGGCAGCCAGTAAGCCTAAAAGGTGACAGGCACCTCAGCCAAGCAAACGTTTGCCAAAATACAGGAGCTCTGATTGGTACCTGCCATCCCTCATTTTCTGAAGATTGTGCCCAGTGTTCTGTCCTTGACATCTTCAGTGGTAAAATGGGGACTTTGATGTCACCCAGGTCTCGGATAGTTAGGATTGTTCTATAACCTGAAACTTACAAAAGGTTGAGGACGCCTGGAGCGGGACACACACTGGATGAAGTAGTGCTTGGGTTTGGCTATGGTTTGCACCCTTGTGTTCTCCAAGGTTCAGGTGTCAAGGGTTAGTCTTTAGGACTATTGATGACAATGTCAGAAACAGTGCAAATCTTTACGGGGTAAAGACTCTTAAGTAATCCTTTCTTTAACTGTGGCTAAGCCCTCAGAAGGAGCTGTGGGACGCCAGTGTCCTGTTGTCTCCCTGTTTCCAGGTGTGATCACTGGCTCTCATGCATACTCACACTGCCAGGACGCTCTACGCTACAGGGCCTTCCCCACAGCTTGGCCATAGGTCTGACATAAAGCTTCAAGAGCTGTCGCTAAATAAGCCTCTCTTCTATACAAAGTAAGCTTGTCTCCACTGCTTTACTACAGAATCTTAAAAGAGCAGTTAGAATTATTGTATGTTCATCACAATGAAACTGAATAAAGCACATAAAATGTAGGAGGCACTGGATAAGTACATGCTTTTATTACTACTTATTTTTATTGTGTTAAAACGTATATTGCAAAATTTACATGAACTCTTCTAAAATATATGGTCCAGTGCCATTAGGCACAGTCATACTTTTTTAAAGTTTTGTATTTATTTATGTGCATGTGTGCACAATGCACGTATAGTCTTGTGTGTGCAGTGCTCATGGAGGCCAGAAGAGGGTGCCAGATCCTTGGGAGCTGAAGTTACAGGCACCCCTTAGCCACGTGGGTGCTGGGACCAGAACTCTGGTCTCTTCAAGAGCAGTATGTACTCTTGTCTGCTGAGCCATCTTTCTACCTCCCATTCATGTTCCCCCCCCCCAAAATCACTATCACCTGCTCTCTAGATCACTTTCAAACCAAGCCCCATGCTCTTACAAAACACTTCCCATCTTCATTTTCCCTAAGCCTGGCAGTCATCAGCACATCTAGGACTCCAGGAATTTGAATATTCTAGATTCCTCACTCATGTGGAATCACTCAGCACTCTTTTAATCTTGTGTCTAGCTTGCTCCATTCAGCGTGTTTTCTTCAAGGCCCACCCAGATTGCGGCACTTGCAGACTCTCCTGGCACGCGTAGGCTCCCAAGCGTTCCACTTGAGACACAAGCACATTTTGTTTATGCACTGGCTAACTGGGCCACTCCCACCCTCTGGGGGCTGTGACTACGTTTACGCCCAAGATCCCTTCTACTTCTCTTCATTTAGAAGTAACTTCAGTACAGTAGTATTTCTTTAAGAAGACACATTCTAACGCCTAAATTATCATCTTGCCAGCCTTGCGTTCCTAGTCTGAACAAGCAAGAGACACTAATAACACAACATGATTGAGGTCAAATCATATGGCTGGATGGAGTATTGCTTATAAATGGCCTGGTGCGTTATCTTTGCAAAGTTCAAAGGAGGTGATGCATATGGAGATGTTTCCTGAGCTGTTAAACACTGAATGAACAAAACGAAAAAAAAAAAAAACAAAACAAAACATTCTGGCTTTCTCATGCATGAGGTCACAGAAGGCTTATCTTGTGTTCCTCACCCTCAATGACCAAGACTAACAGTGGTGTGTGAGTTCCAGGGATGAGCCTGGGAATCTGGTGCAGTTGTGAGTTAGATGATCACACAAAGCCCTTTCTTGGATGGGTTCAACATACTCGCTAGTCTTCACTGCTCCTGGCTAGAGAATGAAGCTTTCTTTCTATCTTCACTGCTCCTGGCTAGAGAATGACGGTTTCTTTCTATCTTTTCTTACTTTCCTGTTTTTTTTTTCTTTTTAGATTAAGAACTCTATTTATTCATTCAATAACGACATCTGCAAGCGGTGACAAGTCAAACTGGAGAGTCTGAGGTGTTGACCAAGTCCAAAACCAACTTGTGCCACCCTCACGTGTGTGGCACTGAAGATACCAATGCATACACAAATTTAACGCAACCTGCCACGTGACCACCGCTCTACGGAGCTCATAAATATCCCGTTAGATGATCGGGACAGCATGACACTTAGACCACAATTATAGCAGAAGGACCATGGTGCACTAACGCTGTGGCCGCGTCATGTGAGAGGCTTGCCTTTTGATGGACGATCATAGGTGATCAGGTTTGTCCTTGGCTTTCTGCGTGTTTATGCTTGTTTGATATTCTTGCCCAGACAGACGAGGCTGGTAGCGGCATATCTGTCAATGGACTCAATGTCATAACGCCGTGTGACTCTTTCACTTACCCCCGTCTTCTCATCAAAGATTTTGATGCCTCCAAAGGAGATGGTTAAAAAGATTTTCTGTTTGTGTTCTCCTTTGGAACGAGCGCCAGCAACAACACCCTGTGGAAAGGAAGAACATGGTTTTTGCTTTAGTGTTTTCATTTGAAAACTCCCTCTGGTCCAGAGGAATGTCAGGCAGCATCAGCCGGAACCACCAATCACACATGCCCTTCCTAGGCCCTTACATGGGTCTCTCCATCTTATTCTCACATCTGCTTTATGTTTCGGGGTAATAGTGGTCTTGGCTGGTTTATCATGGAGTTAAGATGTACCTAGCAATCCAATATAGGGAATGTCTACTTGGTGCTGCAATACATGGCTCAGAGTTAGGATAGACTACTTGAGAGGGAAACAACATGAAACTCATAGTAGCAGCTGTGTTGGGCTTTTATATTGAATATGGATTTAATATTTTAAATGAAGTAAGTTACTCAGCACAGTCTCAAAAATTATGTTTTTATACTTCAGGAAATATCTTTGTATGAATAAATTCTAGACATTGAAAGAAGCAAAGGTAGGCAAGACCCCACCCACCTTATCCCTTTCTTCCCCCCCACCTTTCTTGGAAACACGTGATTATAATAATTTATGCCCGACACTAGTAATTGCTACTCAAAAAAATTATATTCTTCATTATCCTTCCCTTGTCATTCTTGTACCTTGGGGTAAAACACATACAAAGTACAATCATTATTCCCTCCTGCCCAGACAGTTTATAAACCGAAGCTGCATCCATGAACCCACAAGAAGGTAAACCTCACGGAAGGTAAAGGTTACTTTGTTCTCTCTCTAGTCCTAGTACTTAGGACATCTTCCCGTCCCTACTGGTGGGGCAGCAGGTGCTCATCAGATGCCCATTAAATGAATCTGTACCACCCACACCAGGATTCACGTGATTCAAGTTATGAGTAAACCCATTTACTTTTTAAAGTTAGACTTTGTGGTGACAGCTACAGTTGAACATGGACTTTCAACTAGAGCACACGAGGCGGGTAAAGTGATGTCACAGATTTCACATGTGTCTACTGGGCTCTGGGCGTACTTCCACATAGGCTGCTTGTCACCTATCAGAATCTCAAAGTCTCCATTCCTGCATCATTGTTTAGGATTAGGCTCAGCTCCCAGCAGTAGTAATATTGACTTCAAAGCTCTCGGAGGTCAAAGCGCTTTGTGCTGTTCTCAGCATACTATGCTCCCAGACTTTACTTGGGGAATAACTGAGGTGGAGGAGACCTTTTAGTATAGCCAGAGGTACAATGAGGAGCCTTGCTTATGAAATTGTGTGATTATCTTTACTTTGGATACTGGAAATCTTCTCCACCTTACAATACTTGATTATGCTTCTATTCTGGACAAAGGACTTCACAATAGCTCTATTTCCGCAAATATAAGTTCTGTTTCTCATATACTTATGGTTCTGTTCTTGGCTCTCCAGGCTCTACCTTTGGGACTCATGGGTACATAGTTTCAATCACTACTCTTCTACCTAAGGATTCTTAAAGTTAACTTCTTTAAAAGCCAGAGATGCATGGATACCAGGGAGTATCTCAGAGGTAGAAGAATGAAATCAAGCTGAAAAAAAAAGATAGATTATCTCCCAAACAGAATATAATACAATCGAGTGCTAAACTATTACATGTTAGCCACGGGACTTCTGGAGGTCTAGTTCTGAGTTCTAGGACACAGTGTGGAAAAAATGCTTTAACTTCTCTGAACCTACATTTTATAGTTACAAAACAGAGAAACCAATCTCTATCTATGTATATAAAGAGGCCTCGTTGACTTTAAGCTGAAATGCAACAATGGTCTGGCAGTGCATAAATGGTGGGCTCCTCATATTCACACACTCTCTAGAACCTCTGCAATGCGGGAGAAAATTCTCTAATGGGTGATGCACCAGCTTCAGTCTAACAAAGGCAATCTTTTCTTTCTTTTCTCCCAGTTCTCATATGGTCTAATAGGTGCGAGTGGGCCTTTTTTCAAGGCTAAAAGGAATTTTGTACTTCTCTGTCTCTTTCCTGGGCAGGTGGCCAAATGCAGAATCGATCATTTATGTTTCTGTGCTTCTTACAGAAAAACCACTGGGAGCTGAAATGTCAACATTCTTCTCAGCGAGTTGCAAATAATGAAACACAATCGTCTGGAAACGAAGGACCTCTCAACGTGTTCGGTGCATTTGACAGGAGTGTGTTATAGCAGGACAAACTCCCTGGGCCTTGGGACCTCATGATTATAAGGGATGACAGATGGACTGTTTCACTACAGGTAACACACACACACACACACATACGCATACACACAGAGATACACACACACACACACACACACACACCGGCATGCATAGCTAGATCTGTTCTAGCTAGCACGGCCTAGTGTTAATCCCAAAGATAAACTCCCAGGAGTAGAGCAAACTGCTGCTTTACACCCACTTAAACCCTGGGTGCTTCTATGAAGGCAGCTGGCCAATAATGGTCTCAGCCACTGGTACCTGATAAACAGCTTCTTCTGGATGCGGGAAGGGGATGTAGAACTCCTCTCTTCTCCACAGACAGGCTGCTCTGGGTGACAGCCAGGTCTGTGCACATGGAGGACTAAGGAGTGGCATTGTCCAGAACAGATTTGCTAGACTTCAGTAACAGCAATAAGAATCCAGCTCGGGGCCGTTACGTCATAGTTCTGCTGGGATGGTGGGGGTGGCTCTGTGAGAGAATGACACTTGAGGCTCAGCCTCTCTGGGCTGCATCCGTGTTCTAGCAGACAGGCTGTTTTCTGATTTCATACATGAGCAGAGTCTGAACTTGACTTGGGTTGGGGGTCGTTAGTGGCGAGAACAGAGACTTCCCCTACAAGCCAAACATCATAGCCTATGTTGTTCAGGGGTCTGCCTGGGGCCCTGGTTCCCAGTCACATCCTTTAGGCCAGCATTCATCAGTCACAAAGCAGGCCGTGGGAATCTTCTTGCCTGACTGCCTCCCTATTCATCATTCAGGTTGGAATTTAGAAGAGAAAGAGGGCTCATTATTGAGCTGCCCTGAAATCTCAAAACATGACTTCATTATCTGAAAAAAAATCACTAACCTCTTCCAAGGTGAAAGTGTGAAATCCTGATTTCATTGTTTTTAATACACTTTTACACTTTTCTAATATACCTTAAGTACATATTGATTTTTAAAAGTTTGTTTATATAACATCTTAAATAGCAAAAACATGGATATAGACCATAGAAAATTAAGTAGGTTTTAAAAATACTGTTATTTGAAGCCAAGCCACTGGGAATCAGCATCTGCCAGACATGCCAAAGTACCAAGAAGTACTGTACAACACGGATGAAAAGTGACAGTTGTGACTTATTAAGCATAAAAGAAAATGTGATGTAGATAGCAACAAACAACTTTCTGTCATTTAATGTCATTTAAATACTTTTGGGCACTTTGGTAGAATGTAGGCACGTTTTTCCTTTTCTTAGACTTAAAAATATTCCACTCACCTAACAGTGTCTTACAGACTACTTGAAGATATATAAAAAAGCTTAACTTAAATATATATATATATATTACTAGATGAGATAAAAACAAAACTAGTTTATGAAACTGTATAACTTACAATCTATTTTTATTATATGTATATTGTTGATATAAGTAAAACAATTGAAGGTCAAACACAAGAAGTGTCAACTCTCATTATTTTGGGGGGATTTTGGATGATTTTACTTTTATTACTTATATTTTTCAGTATTTTCAGTTGCATAAAACAGAATTTTTGTTAGATACGATGCTCTTCTATTATCTTATACCACATTTAAAAAAGTTAACAAGAAAATGTGGAGTCAACATCTGGGGAACAATGTCTTTTTCAGATGTTTTTAAGGTGACTGGAAAAAAACAGTATACTGCTTATTGGGTTTGTTTAAGTTTTTTCTAACTTATTCCTCTGGTTCTCCGAGCAAAGCTGTCTTTGCAGCCTCTACCTGCACATCCCATCAGCCAGGCCGCTTCTCCTTTGATAGGAAATATTTGGGGGCGATTTTCAGCAATTCGAAGAATAAATAAAATTAGCTCTGCACCTCCACATCTGTCGCTAGAAGACAAGCTATGAAAACATTTAGTTAAAAACTAAAGTAGCAAAAATTCAGAATATGTGAGGAACTACAGAATGTATTGATAATTTTGTGGGTTTATTTTTGCAGGGGTTTTACCAGGACATTATTCTAGAAGAAACTATGATCCTCTTAAGCAGCACGAACAAAGCCTGACTAAATTCCTCCATAAAATAGCGTCCAGTCAGTATTTCTAAGCCACTGAAGTTTCTTCCTAGAGAGAAAATATGGTGATTCATCCAGGAGCCAATCCCTCAAGCAATGAGACTGTCTGACACAGTCCCGGTGATTGGTTCTTTCCCTCCCTCGTGTAAAACCGGAGCTAATCATAAAGAAATGCTTGCACGGCACCTTGAGCTTCATCATGGAATCTTGACATAACTTGTCTCCCCGGGCTGCGGAAACTTCATCAATCCCAATCAGCTTGGCTTTGTACCGGACCCCTTCACCTTTAAACCTCTTTATCAAAGTGGCTTCGCTGCGATCCTGACCTGAAAACAAAGAAAAATAGATTCAGAAACAAGGATGCAGGAGCTCTGCTGGCTTTAAAAACTTACCATTCTGAGATCTCCTTTCTGGTTCCACCTACATGCTAGGACAGTCAAATAATGATGATGATGATGATGATAATAATAATAATAATAATATCTTTGGATGCAAATTCTGGCTCCACCCACTTAAACATTTCTCTGAGCCTCAGCCTTTTGGACCTAAAAGAAAAACCTTAATAATAATCACCCCCAGTGGAGCAATAAACAAGATCAGATAATATGGGTAACACATCTAATTTGCTTCTGATGCAGGATAGGTTCTGAACCAATAGCCATCACCAACCAAGCGTTTATGTCCAAAAGTCCTGTTGGAATAGCATCAGCACCGAGTTTCCCGTATTTAAAACTCTGAGCGACGCTTTGGCCAGGATCCAATATCCTCCTTACACCCGATCTCATGAACTGCCTTCTTGTAAAAGTCCAGTATAATTTCTCTGCACCAAGTAATGACATTGAACAATAATAAAAACGGGTTTACGATATTGCTTCTAGTAAGTCAGGAATGCAGGGGAAATAGGCTGCCGCAGTATTTGGCAATGTGTGCCTGCACCTTGCAAAAGGCTCTCTAATTATTAACATATTTTGCTTTATACACCAACCAAGAGTTCAAGCATGCCCATATAAAGAAAGTGATGTAGAGGTGTTTATTATAAACTTTATATCCACTCTTCAAAATCCAAACCATTGTCATATTGCAAAGGAAGACAGATATAAAATTCGGTAGCTTGTTCAGAGAGTCATAAATTAGAGAACAACATGGCAATTAAAACACTTGCCACACTTTGCCTAGTCTGGGTCTGGACTCTGGACCTACAGTTCCAGGGACCCAAGTTCTCCCAGGCCTCTAATGCTAATCATAGGTTCGAATTCCTGGTTATTCTCTCTCATGACATTTCTCATCACCACCCAACTTGAGCTGAGGACTGCAGGGATAAATCAGACCATTTCCCTTCATCTATAGTATGAGACTGACAATGTTCTGAAGAAGCCAGCAATGGCTAAGCATGGTGTAGTACTCTTTTCTTTATGTCCCTGCCCTTCAACCCTTGTATTCACTCATCCATCCATTACCGATCATTGCTTCTGTGATAAATACCATTACTTGTGGGCAACAAATGAAGAAACAATCTATGCCCCTAGAAACTCAAATTATTTGTGTGTGTGTGTGTGTGTGACTGCAAATAAGAATGTGCAGTGCATTATGGCAGGTGTGTAAAAAGGTTGCCACAACGCATCAACTAAACTTCATTTGCCATCTATGGAAGGACGGTTAAGTAGCCGCCACCTCACAGAGTGCCAATAGTAATTTAAAGGAGACGGTACAAGGAAGCATGTGTTCATCTTCTGAGTAATCTTTCTGTAAACAGTAGTGCCCCTCTGTGATCAGACTTGGTGATACCATGTCGGCCCGCCAGGATGGCGACAGAGACACATCTGAACCTGTGATTTCCAACTTCTAACAGTCATTGCATCTCGGAATTCTGGGACTCCTATCCTATCAATGGCTTTGGGAAAACAGTCCTGACAGCCAATGATGGAAAGACACACAGTCAGGAATGTAAAACCATAGGAATATGAAAAAAATATAAAATATATAAAAGGCACATAAAAATTAAGCATTAGAGTTCAATGGAGAGAGATCATAGTGGTTGGAGTAGAAACTATCTGTCACTGCATCCCTTTCTGGACATGTATGTAAGCAAGTTGGCCTATGACATGCATGCTTACTCCCCGGTCTGTTATGCTATATCTGGTGACAGTAGACTCTATCTTTGTCTAAGACTTCTCGGGAAGATTGTTGCTCCACCTCAGATAATAATCAACACATGAAACTGTCCTGTACAGCCAGTAACACTCCTTTCACTATCGAGACTGTCTCAAAGTGCAATTGTCACAGTGACAGCAGGAAGCACTGACTAGAAGCACGTGACACGCCCCACCTGACTACCCCTGAATACGACAGGCGTCCTTATCAGACCCACATTGGAAGGGAAGAGCTGAGAGGTCATCGAACCCACCCACACACCCACTTAGAAGGGCCTGCACACATTTGCCCAATGTCAAAGCCTGGATTTGGGTTGGCATGCATTGTGCTTCAAGCCTGTTCTTTTGAACATCTATGATTAATTGCTTTTCACCTATCCAGTTTCTCTTTGAATGCCCAATTTTACCTTGCACTAGAACTCACCTGGCCCAAATCCATTGTTCCTAAATATAAACACACCGGCCCTGAAAAACACTCCATTGGGACCCAGAGTGAGGTTGAATATGGAATAAACAGTTTCCAGAAAACTAGTCATGTCCAAAACCCGCCCTTGGTCAGATACAAAGAGCCTGAAGAAACATATGTCAGGGCACAGCCTGCTGCTGAGGAGAGAGTTAGATGAGGAGGCAGAGCCAGGGCAGGTGGAAAGGGCAGGGATTAATAAGAAAATATTAGGCCATTTAGAGGAAAGTAGGGAGTCCAATTTAGATCAGGACCCAGGGCCAAGCTAATTTGTATGAAGGGCACTTATGCAGTAGAAAATCCAGTTTCTCATTAAATGCTCCGCCATTAAAAGGGTAATTTTTCATAAGCACATCTTGAACAAGGTCTCAGTTATATTAGTTAAAAAATAAATAACGGATATCCGAGTCCTAAGTGTGTGATCTCACTAGAGAACATGCAAAGGGTGGGGGTGGGGGATCAGCCCTGCAGCTTATTCCAGCCCACTCTGACTAACAGCAAGAAGTAAAGTAAAGGCAGAGCAGAGGTGACTTGTTAAGCAAAGTCCAATAACGCTCACCATCTATTACCCAGGGTGTACTGTGTCCACTCCTTTGTCATGAGTTTCACATCATGCAGTCTCTCATTTAATATTTTGCCTGCTCTTTTGAGCGAGGCTATGTAATGAGCACTATGCCACACAAGAGCACAGCGATACTCAGAGTCAACAGCAACATCTCTTATTTCGAACACCAGCTGTGTTGGCAGCATTCACATGCTACACAACCCATTCATGCAAAGGACACATACGAACCAGGGGGGCTATGTTGTTCTCAGAATGGACACTCATCGTTTCTAATTTTAGAACGTATTTTACTTCAAAAAGATGGCACCCCCACTTGTTGCTGTCATTGGCTGTTGTAGTATTTGGGTGGTAAATGTCCCTCTGAGAGTCTTAGGGTGGCACAGTTGGTTCTCAGCTGGTGGCACTACTTGCGAAGGCTGTGGGATCTTTAGGAAAGGGCACCTCCATGGAGGAACTGGGTCGCTGGGGGGCTGGCTTTGAGGCTTGGCAGCCTCGTGCCATTTTGTGCTCACCCTCTGCGTCCTGAGGTGGATGCAGGTGGAACGGCCAGGCTCAGCCTCCTGTAGCCATGCCTTTCCTATATGCTGCTGTGTCGTCCCTGCTTTGGTGGACTGCATATCCCTGCATCTGTAAGCCAAGACAAACCCTTTCTCACTGGTCTTTGTCAGAGATCTGCCTTTTTTTTTCTTTTCCTTCCTTCCTTCCTTCCTTCCTTCCTTCCTTCCTTCCTTCCTTCCTTCCTTCTTTCTTTCTTTCTTTCTTTCTTTCTTTCTTTCTTTCTTTCTTTCTTTCTTCTTTTCTTTTTTTTGTTAATCTCAGAAACAAAAAAGTAAAGGATACAGAGCAATTGCTACTGAGAAATTGCTGTGATAGACCTGACTCCGTGGTTCTTAGGCCATTGGAACTATATGATGGTGAGGGAGTATATGGACGAGTTTGGTATTTGGGATTAGAAAAGCCCTTCTCTGTTTAAGGGCCTTTTGGGAATAAGCTTGAAAAACAAAAATGTTGAGAGAAAAGTGACCAGTAAAGATCCCACTCCTGAGCACGCAGAGGAAAACAGGACTACCAGAAATTGGGGGCATTCCCATGGTATTTGGGCCAAGAACCTGGCTTTGATCTGACTGTGTCCTAGGATGTTTATGAGTGCCTACTGTGTGTTCATGGATGTTTAGAGAAACAGCAGGAAGACCCTGTGCTGTACACTAGGGGACAAGATTTTGACAACTCTATTGACAAAAATCAACAGATTTTCCAGCCGTTCTGTCATTCCACATTAAAGAGAACTGGTACATAGACAAAGAAGCCATGAGATTCTAAAGGGCTCCCGTGGAGAGTATGCAGCAGGGTCCCTGACAGGGGCCTAGCAGACAGAGCTGATTGGGTGAAAGTAATCTTCAAAAATGAGAAAAGAACTCTTCACAACAGGGAAGAAAACCTAAAATGTCTTCTGATTCTCAAACTGGGGTCCTCAGATAAGACTTTTCCAATTTGGGAATTCTGAAGTTTACGATAAGTTTTTAAACATTTAGCCAAGTGTGAAGAGAGGAAAAAAACTTGTATACTAGTAATAATATTTTAAAAATTGATTCCTTGAGGTGCTTAGTCTTACCTCAGCTTGCTATGCCATGTTTTGTAGATACCCATAGGAGGCCTGCCCCTTTCTGAAGAGAAACAGAAAAGGAGTGGATGACGGGGGACACAGCAGAGGTGGAGGAGAGGGGACGGGCGGAGAGGAGGAAGGGGAAACCGCTGTCAGGATGTAAAATAAATTAAATTAAAAAAAAAATGGATCCATTTAAGTTTGAAATATGACTTGGGTTCATCTGGCTCGGCAAGCATGCCTGGAAGATAGAGAGTGTGCGTGGGAGGCAGGTCGAGAAGATCACAGGAACAGGGCCACCTGAGAGGTGTGAATTCTTCTGCTCTCGTGGACCTGTCTTGGTTTCATGAACAAGAGTGATTAACAGCACCACCAGCAGGAGAAGCTCTGGGAGGGATCTGAAGCCAAATTCTCCAAGTAATCTGACAACTGAAATGTCAGTGTCTCGTTGACTTGAATTCTGAAGGAGAAAGATACTGGGTTTACAGAGGATTACATTGTTGCCTGGAAACCTGCAGGAGAGAAAGAGACCCAGGTTCATCATGCTCTCCATCAGTACACCTTCACATAAGTGATTACACAGCATCCCTTCACCTTTGCAGAGCTTCCATTTGCTGCATCTGATGGGCATTTCTGAGAGAGGACGGTCTCCCAAGCATCTCTGAGTGGAGATAATTGACAATGATATTTATGATCAATATCTGGGGTCTTACCGAGAGCTTGAACTATATGATACATACTGTGTACTTCACTGACAATCACAGCAGACCAATGTGGTTGAACTTTAGACACAGAAAAGGAAACCCAGAGAGTCTACAATGCCTATGTCGATACATCTAGTATCAGGAAATAAACTCAGTTGTTCCTAAATCCATAGAACACGACCTCCCCCAACACCCTGCTCAGGGTATTTCATACATTTCCACAGGGAAAAGAGTTTGAACCTCTAACTCAAAAGCTGGACTATTTTTGCACAAATGATACACATGCTCTCTTGGCAATCACTCATTTCCTTTATTGCTTACTTTATCTTAAACCTTTAATATAAATCCCCACATAAATAGATGTCTTATAGTCCTCCTGTGCCCCAGTGTATCATCTGGGTACCCAGGGGAATATTTGCAGCTCACAGTTTCCTTGCAGAGAGTTCTGCCTGAAAAATAGCAACTTGAGAGGTCCCCAGGGAGTCAGAGCAAACTGACAACGCTAACAAGACGTGGGTATTTCCAGAGCTCTTCTCTGCTGACTTTTGCAGAGTGATGTGGGGAGCCCAGAGGCTATTGTCTTTCATCCTCTGGTGGGTAGGGTGGGTAGTATGGACATTTTTGGAGAGCAGCTGGAGGCCGTGGCAGTGGCTGTGCCTCCATGTTGGTAGGTCTTGGGGAATTTCATGCATCTAGAAATGAGCTCAGGCTGGACTATTGGAGGATTTCTGGTGTTTAGATAAAAGCCAGCGTTCTTCAGAAGCAGGTTCTCATCTGCCAAGAGGACCCATTTTCCTTACATCTGGCAGAAGGAACGTAACTACCTGTGGTTGTACATCAAAGCCCATGAAGACCTTCAGGCTCCTTCAGTCCCTACTCATAAAAGCATCTGTTATACACTTTGAAGTCTACACTAGCATCCCAACCCTTCTCACCTCCTCAGGCTTCCCTCCTCCTAGATAACTGTTCTCTTTATATTGGCAAGGTAACCCCCACCTCTGCTAGTCACTCCATTGCCCCCTTTCTCTCAGCTCTGAATAATCCCAGGTGACTTTGCATATATTTTCTCTCTTATTTATAATAAAAACTTTCCCTTAAACATATCTTGGAGCAGTCATGTCAGCAGTTTCTTTACTGTGCCCCTCACATGCACATGTCACCCCCGTAATCCAGGACCCACATTGTTCCAAACAGATCATTCCCACCTCCTTACACACTATGTGCCTTACAATGCCATTGCTGCTTTCCTACTTGCCATGAGCTGTCTTTTCTTTGACAAGCTCATTTGTGCATCTTACATGTCAACCAGGTACTTCCATGTCCTTTGTCCTCACCATGTCTTTTCCTTGGCATGACTTGTCTCTTTAACACACAATGCAGCCTCAGATCAAGTCTAGTAATGAGGGAGGGAGGCTCCTTTTCCCTTCTTACCACCACCTGTTCCCTAACTAAAGCTAATCTCCCTAACACTTGACACCACCTACAAACTGCATCCTGGTTTAATTCACCACTCCAGTTAGAACCATATCACCCTTTATTTTCCAACTGACTGGAGCAGCGGCCTTCACACAGATCAAATCATTAAGCTATAAACTCTAACAGTCTAGCCCTGGCTCTTAGAGGATCATGTGTTGAGGGTTGGTCCCCAGTTGATGGTGCCATGCAATCACGGATCACTCCACCATAAACCCCAAAGCAGCAGGGTATAACAATGGATTGAACCATCTAAAACCGTAAGCTAAAACACTGTTCTTC
This sequence comes from Myodes glareolus, assembly GCF_982192425.1. Taxonomy (NCBI): domain Eukaryota; kingdom Metazoa; phylum Chordata; class Mammalia; order Rodentia; family Cricetidae; genus Myodes; species Myodes glareolus. The sequence continues at coordinate 87,225,309 of NC_142028.1, forward strand.
AATTCTGTACCTAAGGGTCTTTGGGCCGAGAAGGCATTCCCATTTCTCCATCATTTTACTCCCATGAATGCCCATGCCCTGACTCCTCTGCTCCAGAGCGTTATCCCATGGTCCCCTCTAAGAGAAGCAAGAGCATAGTCTTCAGAGTTCCTATGTATTCTTTGGATTAATCTCATTTGCACTAATCTGCTTAGTAACTCTCCTCTCCTCCTCATTTGTCCATGAACTCCATCAAGGCAGAGGCTTTGCTGGATCAGCTAACCACAAAATTCCCATGCCTAGCACCTTCCAAACAGACTTGGGCACCTTTTTAACTTTATCCATTTCCAGCATCTGTCTCGGCACTGAGGTCATTTCCGTAACTTCTGTTTTCTTTTCTCTGCTTGATTTCATGGAAACAAGGGTTGATCCAGCTGTGCCTGGTGTGGCAGCTGGAGCAGCCCAGCCCCACAGGGCCTCAGGTCTGTTGAAAGCCGAATGGGTTAATCTATGCTCGTATTCTAAAGCAGCTAGCCAGTGTGTTCCAGGAGTCAGGAACACTGAAGGAAAGTCTCTGAGGAGTCAGTAAAAACCCCTTCCATGTATAGCCTACTTCACTCAACCATGTGATTCACTTAGTCTCCAATGAATAAAAGTAAATGTCACACCCATAATTGTTTTAATGGTGGTTTTACTTTCTGCCATTAGGTGGGAATGTCTGTACCTCATCATAACCTGCTCACCTCCTAGACTGGAGGTGACTCTTTTCTGAATTTAAATCAGGCTGATTTCTCAGGCACCGAGCCAATTCCCCATTATTGAACAGTCCTCACAGATGCCCTTGGAGGTGCCTTGCTCTGGAGCAGAAGGCACTGCCAATACTGGGTTCTGACACTGGGAGTCAACCTGTAGACACTTCAACACAAACAGACCCCTCCAGGAGCCAGGTTCCCAGGAGGCGGGCGATCAGCGTTTTTATGACACCAGAAGATTGCCTACAGAGTCCACTGATGTCGGAAGTGGCCGCCTACTCCAGGGTGATTGCTAAAGACTGTTAATGGCCAAACAAAAGACATCCCATGCCCAAGACTGTTATGCCCTTATCTCCTGGATTGCCACCGATTATAATGAGTGGCCGCGCAAGCCTACACAAGAGCCCGAGTCTTCTTTTTCCTAATGTGGGTGCAGCTGTGAGCATCTCTTCATTTCTTAGTCACAGTACTCCCAGGTCTAAAGGAGGTCAACCAGCCCCCTCCAGCTGTTTAACCCTTAGAGAGCGTGTCCTACAGTTGAGAATGCTTCAAAGACACAGCACAGCTGCTATGGTTTAGGCAGCAGAAATTCGTTTCTCATGGGTCAGGGGCTGGGAAGCCCCAACCATGTGGGAGATCGGTGCCTTTCTAGGCTCGCAGATGGTCACTATCACACTTTGTGCTCACAAGACCTATTCACGCTCTTTTCTGTTTCTTTCTCTCTCTCTCTTTTTAATTTCTACGGGAACCACATGGACGGCAGGGTGTGTAGGTGGAAGAGAGGAAGGAAGGGCACGAGGGTAAGTACCAGCATGTTCTGGGTCTCCCTTTTCTTAAATGGGCACCCATTCTATCCTGCGGATCCTCTCTGTGACTTCACTTACCTACCTGTCACCTCTAAATACCATGTCGTTGGGAATGCAAGATCTGCCTTATGAATAACAGGAGGACACAAAAACTCAGTCATAAAGAGTGGGTGGAATCAGGGAGAAGTATAAAGGCAGATGATAATAAACATGCGTGCTCTGTTTCATAAACTGCCTTCGCATTGCCGTCAGAGGCAAGGACTATTACTCAGGAAGCGAACCCAAACACAGGGAAGCAAGGCCATTGAGTAAAGCCATTCTGCCAGTGTTAGTGAACAGCACACTGTTGACCCTCTGTGGGAAGAATGCATTACATTTAACCTGTAGTATAATGCCTGCTGTGTGTATTTCGGATAGCTAGTTAACTAACTCCCATCATCAGAGTCTTCATCTGAAAGGGGTGTGGTTGTCTTCATTCTCTTTAGGGCTATAAGAAAAACCACAGATTTGCCATGTTGTGAGGTTCTTAGTACTCTGCATGACACACGGTGACCCTTCCATAAATATTTACGGCCTTTCTCCTTCTCTATCCTTCTTCAGTAATCTAGCCCACACCTGGCATCGGTAAACAAACATTCCCATAGCAAATTTGCACTGTCTGGGGATTAGTGGTCCCAGGTGCCTTGGAATTTTCTGGCTCATAGGAATAAGGGTACAATTAGGGACAGAATGTTCCAGCCCGGAGGCAACAGGAAGATCACCTTCTGAATTATTAGCATTGAGCAATGCTCCCCCCTTGTTGTATTGCTCTCTGACTTCTAGGCCATCCATCTGGATGATCAGAACATTTCAAAGGGTTGTTAGCTCCTAGCTTGTCCAGAATCAGCCTCTCCGTTCCTCAGAAGAGCTGGGCTGTCTGGTTTCCAAATTACTCAGCAGGCTTTTGGGGGAATTTCAGGGCACACAAACATAGATACCTCATTCTACTTAGATTTCTTTATTGCATTTTTCCAGGTGTTGATTTGCAATGGACAAATAACCCTCTGTAAGCTAGGTGCGCAGGAGAGCAGGCTGATTTCATGTAATGAACAGCTGGGTAGCAGGCCGAATAAGAGGAAAGACACATGGAGGATGTTAAAATAGAGTTGTTTGAGCCTGGCTGCTGTCATCACTGCTGAAAGGTAAACCAATTAAAAAGCTAAAATAATATTCAACTATGATCCATGCGCATACTCTCTAAATACATGTCCTGGCCTGGCGCTTCTGAAAACATGGAGCCATGTGATACTTTCTGTGTGTCACTGAGTTTTCAGCCCTGACTCTTACATTTGGAGCCCCCAAAGGCACTCAAAAGCTAACCATTGCTTTTGGTGGCAACCATTTCGGGGACAGTTCACCATATCAGAAAACAGTTCTTTCATTCTGAGGCTCCTCCTTATATTTCCGTGAGAAAATCTTCCAACTCTTGAAGCATTGGAGATGGTTCACCTTAGAACTCACATAAAGGTGAAAGAAAAGTTGTCCTCTGACCACTACAGAAGTGCTGCAGCACTGCCACAGACAGATTTCCACCACACACACCACACATAGGCACACATAATGATAAAACATAATAATAAAATTGAAAAAAATTACTACTATTTGTTCTTAATTCCAGGTCTTTTAAAACATGAATTTAATAAGCCTGTTACATAAAGGATATGGTGGTATTGAGAAACTCTAAAAATCAATAGATAATTCTCTTTGGCCAAACCCTCTTGTTCAAACCAACCCTTAATACAACTGTCTTGAACCATATGTAGATTTTTGTGAGGAAAAGGGCTAAGGTTCCAGGTCTAGAAGCATCTCTTCAAATATGTTTTCAATATTTCTCTGAAGAAAGCTGAAGAGATCCTCATGCTAGGACAGTGTCAGCATCTGGTGAGAAGCCAGACTGGCAATGCCCATTCCACCATCAGGTAGACCAGAAGGCCCTTGAGGGCAGCCATGCTCTTCTCAATAGTGCCCAGCATATGCTGGGGATTGATGAATATTTGTTTGAAAAAAAAAAGGATTTACTAAGGGAAACTGCTTTAGCTTACTTCCCCAAATACCATCCCTACTCGACACATATGCATAACAGTTTATAATCTTGCAAATCCAAGTTTAGGTTTTAGTCACAGTGTATGAAATCTCAAAATTTGTCAGCCGAATGTATTGGAACTGTAGCTCAGGCATTTTGTCAGGTAAGAAGGTGGCAGGAAAAACACAAAAATGGCCTTCACTTCCTCAGGTATGAAGAGAAAGAATGAGACAAAAAGGGGGGGGACCTTTCGTTGAGCACAGGCATGACTCTTCACTACACAGTTCCTCTGACATCATTGCAAGAAAGCTGGGGTACAGAATATATCCTGTAATGTGGGCCAATGATACATAAAAGTGCTTGCTATTGTTTTACACACACACACACACACACACACACACACACACACACACACACACACACAGATCTCACCGGGCTTGTACCTTTTCCCTGGTAACCACAAGACAAAGAGGATAAAAATTAGCATGGCTTGCCATTAGGTATAGGTATGCAACACTAAGCTAAATGCTGCCCTAAAGTCAGGCTCAGGCTGAAGCAACATCTAAGCTCTCCACCATCAGACTTTATTCCTCTCAACAACCTAACAAGATACGTATTTAATCCCTTTCTATAGAAGAGGAAATCGAGACTCCAAGAGTGAGAGACTGTCCGAAGACCACAGAGTCAGATGGAAAGGCAGAAGCATGAGTATGATGCTGATTAATACACACACACACATACACACACTCAGAGAGAGATATACACACAGATACACTCAGATACAGATACATACACACAGAGAGACAGATACCCACATACACTCACACACATGCACACATACAGATAAATACAGATACACAGGAGTACATGTACACACACACGTACACACACACACACATGTGCACACACTCAACAGGAAAATCATTTCTATGGTGGGAAGAGATGGGACAGGCTAAGGAATGGAAAGAATACAATCTAGGAGGAACTCGACTCTCAGATGGCCTGGCCATTTGGCAACTCTGGCTATGAGAATCATTTCCTGTCTGCAAATGAGGTGAAAATCCACCCTGGCAGACTCTCTGTAAGAAACACATGCACCTCCATGTATAGAGAACTAGCACAGCAGCTGGCCACTCTTCGTTCCCAGTATTTTTACTTCCTTTGTCAGGAAATGCCAGGACCTGGACACCCAGGCTAAGCTCCTCGCCTGAGCACTACTCACCTGGGGCAACACTCTTTCTGGAAGGATCTGTTAAGCTGCTCTCTGGGGACTGCCCTGGACCATAAAGAGTCACCTCCACCCAAGCCCACGCACCCCTGCTGGTTTGACACCTAATCCCTTGTAGCTGCCAATGGCTTATGAGGTGAGGCAAATAGAAAGGTCTAGAATTCAAGTCTCAAAGCATGACATCTTTGTAGGATAACTCAGGGTTCCTCTGGTAGAATGGTTGGAATTTCATCTTACTTCCTCTGAACATGTGCACCACCCTTCCTACCCCATCAGCATTTATCACGGGGACCCTAGGGCCCTTCTTGACAAACTTCCTCCAGCAGACTTCCAAGAGCACAATCAGAGGCAGGACAAAAAATCAATGCATTTGAGGGAGTTTTCGGAGATAGAGAGGGTCATGAGGAGAGACCAGCCAGAAAGTTTTCACAACAATTTGGGAGGAGGGCTTGGAGGTTGTATGGAGGTGAGGGTGGGGTCCTCAGATTCTACAAACTGATACTGATATCTACAAAGTCCAGCAAAGCTCTGAGCCAATACTTCATCACCAAATGTGGATTGGAGGAACCTTTCAGAGCACTCTGAGTAGCCAGATCACATCTGTATGAGCCAGAACCCTAGCATCAGCCCAAGGTAACCTCATTGCCATCGACAGCAGGCACAAGGCAGAGCTGTACCCCACCAGGAGCAGAGACGCGGCAGAGCTGCACCCCACCAGCAGCGGGCATGTAGTGGCGTTACACTCTACAGTTCACCCCTCATCTCCTTTTGGTGAATGTAAGCGATCATAGATAGACACAAACAGCCACCAACCAAGCCCTGGGGGTGAAGCACAGGGTAAGACTGTTTTCAAAGAGGAAAAAAAAAAGGCAAAGAAAACAAACAAACACGGAAAAAAAATCCAAATAACAAAAGCCAAAACCAAAGCAAACATGCACTCACCAAAAGCCAGATATTTCCTTTTAACTTTTGCAATTTCCATTCCTTAAAGTAAATGCTCCTTAATAAGTTTCTAATTATAAAATGAAATGTGTAGGACTTAAAATGTGAAAAAATGCAAGGGAGGATAAAAGGGGGTGACACCCCTAACGTCACCTGGCAATATTTAAGACTGCAACTGAGTGCATGGTTGTCCAGATTTTCCTGAAGTATATGTGTACATAAACGCCATTTTTCAAATAAATATGTATATGAACATATGTTCATGCTGTAACTATGGGGATGGAATCCTGGGCCTCAGGCATGCCAGGCAGGCCTATCGCCGAGCCACAACTCTAGCCCCGCTGCTTTTTCTTTTTTAAACTGGCAAAGAATGGCTTATTTCCCCTCATATGTAACAGATAGTTTATAGCATGCCTACTCTTGGCTGCACAATATCCCATCCCATAGATGCATCATAATTTATTCAACCAATCCCTATTATTGGACAGTTACAATGTTTCCAATTAAAGCAGTACAAAGAAATACAATCCCGAGAGTTACTCCTAAAGGCGGTACAAAGACGTATTTGCCCCCTGAGAAGGCCCACATGGAGTCTTTCACACTTATCAGCCTGATGCTTCATTATGCTCCCCCTCCCCTCCCCTTCTCCAGTTCCAGAAACATGTAGGCTCAAAATAGACAAATGTGTGAAAACAGACGTAAAACGTACCTTTCCTGACAGCATCCTTCGGGAGATTGAGGGCACCCGATGGGTGGATGTGGATTGGGAGAGGGTCTGGCCAGGCTGCCGGGCAAAGCCAGACAGACTGACAGCCAGCGACCCAGCACAAGGCCCAGTGGGTCTGAGCTCAAAGGCTGCACTGGTCAATGGAATCCCCCTTTTGAAGTTCTCCAGCATCCTGCATTCAAACTCCGCCTTTGAAAGCTTCCTCTGAAGCTCAGGCAGAGGTTAATTAAACCACAAATGAACAGGAGTTTACATTGTCACAAACAGTTCCTTTCTTCTGCAGGGCTACGGTGTTCAGGGTCATCTCTATTAGAGAAACACGGGATTCAGCCGGATATCTCTGCTGCCAACTTGTTTGCAGAGTACCTTTTGTAAGGGAGATTATTTTGGTCCTGGCGGTTTCTGGTGAGAACAAGGCTTTATCTTCTGTCTGCCTTCTAAACAAGAGGGCTGTGTATTCTATCGACTGATTAAATCATTTCTTTAGAGTACAAAGAAGTATGTGTGATGAAGACAACAGAGAGGGCAAATCAATTATTTACTGAGGAGGCTGCAGTATAAATTACATTTGATTAAACTCAGAGATAAATCTCGGTGATGGGGAATTTAAGTAGGATGTGCAGGAGTAGACAGTGACTAAGTGTCCCCAACAATGACTCGTAATGGATGCGAGGGCACAGGCTCAGTCCTGGCTGCCTAGATCTCCAATATGTTCTCATTCCCTAAACACATGCTCAAGGACCATTTCGTGCCAAGCACTGGTTTGTGTCCCAGGAAACAGTCAGGGACAGTGGAGGAGGAGGCCACGCGCTCCTGGAGAGTCTGATCTCAGAGGGGAAGGGAAGGAAAGACCAAGTAACTAAACAAGAAGCATCTTTCCAGAAAGCAGCAAGTGTTCGAAAGATGTTGAGCAGTTTGACGGAACAGGAAGTGACTTGTGTTACACTTCTTGTAGACCGGCTGCACCAGGGAGGTATTTCTGTAGAGAGGTCATTGCAAGGAGAGGGAGTCATGTTGGGAAAAACAGCTGGAACTGTAGGCGAAGGGATGCGATTCTGATGAGAGGGGGGCGATTTAGGGGCAGGAACAGGGAAGAAGTGGAGATGGCTTTAATAGCTGTTCTATCAGGCTGGGCCAGGCACGTGGGTTTGGTTTGACTCAAGTCTCACTGTAGGCCTTCATGTAGAGGCAGATGCTTAGCATAAACAGACAATTCTCACGGCTCTGTCTTCAAGGCTGGAGTCCAAGCAGGGGCAGGTAAGTTGGGTGACAGATCTAGGAAGGTGATGGCAGGAAGTGTAGAGAAGTGGCCTAGGTCAAAACTGGTATGCTAGGTGTTTGGTTGTTTGTTTGTCAATAGCTAAGTGGTATCGTCCCAAGGAAACCAGGAATCTGAGGTAGTCACTGTCACAGTGGGATGCTCATTTCTTCACTTATGTGAAACAAACAGAACCAACCTAAGGTCTGTAAATACACTGAGGACATAGAGCCTATGGCTAGGGTTCAGACATGGTCTCACCGCTCTGCCAGGGGTCCATGTGCTGAAATTTTAAGCCCCACTGTGAGATATTTAGAAAGCAGAAATGTCATCCAACCCTGGTGTTCTGGGTGGGACCATTGGATGGTGATTCACGATTAGTTACAGCCCAGTGATTGACTCTGTCTAAGATACCAGAGGGAGACCAGAAGAAACACATCGACGCTCCCTCTCTCTCACTGTGAGGTAATCTGTGCTTCTTCAGGGATTTGGCAGCAAAAAGACCGCTAACGAAAAGAGCCTCTAGACTGAGAAGCCATGAACCATATTAAGTCTCTGTCCATGAAAAGTTACACAGTCTGTGGGCTGGGTGTGCAAGAAGAAATAGATCATTGCTTCTACCTGACATAGAGTTGCTCGCAAACACGGGCTTCTTTTCCCTTCAGTTTAAATGCAGGCTTTTCACTAAAAACTACGGCTGACTCTAAATGTGAGCAAACTGAAGCACCGTAGTCCCTGGCCATTTGTTTGCTGCAGCGCAGACTATAGGACATCTGGGACCCAGCTCATCCATCAAGGACAGAACCTACGGTGATAGACCACTCCCTTCCTTAACCACGGTGACTGTACGTACACAATGTGACCCATCCTCTGGTCCCTCTGGATTGCACTGGACTAACACCTGGTCCAGGCGCTATTAATCAGAGAGCTGCATTCCTGGGGATGGAATATTGAAGCAGAGAGAGTGGGGGTGAGAGGACCAGAGAGTGGGTACAGAAGAGGAGGTCAGACCCTCTTTATCAGAGGATCTTAGCATACCACAGAAGGTAAATGTAATGTTCAAGATAGCTATCTGTTCCTACAGTAAGTCAGGGGAAAGAATCCAGACTTAAAAAAAAATTAAAAAGACAAAGAGGAAAGAATCCTGGAAGTGAATATAGAAAGAACGTCATGTTAAGAGTCCTTATTTATTCCCAATTCCTGGATGCCTCCCCTTGGGCTCCGTGAGACACCACTGGGTTCTTATGATATGTCCTATTATTTAGCTCTCTTCAAGTTGATTCTGTTGCTTGAAGCTATTTAGAAAATGTAATAATGGATAGGAATTAGGCCATGGAATTAGCCAGTTAAGAATTCCCCAGGCTAATGGGGAAACTAAAGTTTCATTAAAAAGCAGAAAGAAATCTGATAAATAGACACATTACCAAGGCTCAAAGAGCATCAGGGAGGAGCCTGGCCTTCTGATATAGTCATCTGCCTCTCCTTCACCACCCAAGGTCAAGGGGATCCTCACTGAATGCTTGGCTGAAGGAAGGGAAGAATTGGGCCACTTCCCAATTCATTGTTACAGGGACTTTTGTCCTTCCCCTCACCCTCTTCCTTCACTTCAAATCTCCTCGAGGATCTGTGAAAAAAATGCCTTTGGGCTGATATTATCTTTGCTCTGTTTCACTCCCACAGTTTCAGACAGCAAACTGTCTAGTTTTGAACCTTTTTCATTCTCAATGCTCAGCTTGCGCTGAATTTAAAACAGAAGGACCAACTGGCTCATCAACAACCTCTGTCTGTCCACCTTTTGCAAATGAAGAAGATGAGAAGGGTCTTCTGGATCAGGTCAGAGAAGCACACATGTCCACTTGCAGCCATGCTGATCGCCACAAAGCCCCTCCCTCCCTAAGGGCTCACAATGGTTTGTTTGCAAGAATGATTTTAATGCTTATTCCAACGACACAGCAGATTGTCAGGGAGAATAGGAGGCAAATTTGGATCATGGGCAATAAGAGTAAAGCAATCAGTGGGAAAGAGATAAGAACTAAATCCCTTTCTGTTTAATTTGAACAAAACTTAAGGACTGGAATAGTTCTGTGAGGGATTGGGACTGTTGTTTCCTAAGCACTTAGTTCAAGGTACAGGTGGAAGTTATTCATCTGCATTGCTTTTTATCTGATGCAATGAGAATTATCAACAATCATTAGAGTTACTAGTATCTCATCAGAGGAGAAAAGCAGATTTTAGAGGTCAAGACACTGTCAAGAGATCACACAGCCAACCAAATGACAGAATTCCTCTAGGACTTGGCTGGCAGCTTGTCTCGGTGTTTGTATTTCCTTAGCTCCAACCATGCTTTCTTCCCATAGAGTAGGAGCAAACCATGTTCCCACTCATGGACAGAAGGAGCACATGGAAAGAGGCCACAATTCAGATGGATGGATGGAATCCTTTGATATGACAACCTGAAGGAGATAGCATTCATGGTGGAGGACTAAAGAGGTGGGGTTTCCAGGGTAAATCTCTTCATAGAACACTACTAACACATGGGAGGCTGAATGTTCCCTTACTTATAATGCTTGGGAGCAAAACAGTTTCCAGTTTTGAAGCTTTAAGGACTTTGAATAGAACTTGGCAGGTGAATGTCTCTAATCTGAGATGCTGAGGTGTTAAATTCAAACTTCGAATGTGGACACCTTTATTCATCATTGTATGCTCGCCCTGTAGGCCCCAGTAAAGTGCTAAAGAATGTTATAATGAACGACCAATTATTATGTCATGTTTCTGCCATTCAGCACCTACCAGGTAGTATTGCTATTTTCCAATTTTCTAGGGCTCACAATGTATAGACAGCATTTGCCACGTCACATATATTTCACTTGGCCGCCAACGAATTCAGGTTCCCAGATAAAGTCCTTTTTTCTTCTGGACCATGTCTTATAACCCCCTTCCCTCAAAGTAAAAAGACAAAAGAACGGAAAAAGGAGAAAAACAGCTACAAATTGTAGGTGTAGTGAATTTGAAGGCCTCTGTATCACCCCGAGGGATTTACAATCAAGTCAGAAACCTTTGAAAAATGAAACAAGAGATCAAGATAGAAAAACAAGTGCAAAACAATAGGAGTCATGGCCCAGGTCAGTCCAGGAGCAGCCAGCAGATATATTACAAGGAGCGGTGTCACAGAGGTCTGACGGAAGTAAGGATGACTTTGAACAGGCATCCTCAGAGGAGTTTGGAACAGGATGCGGGCGATTTACATTGTATACAGGGAGGAGGTGGGACCATGCCCAGCCAAGGCTAAAAGCAAAACCCATGCAAATGAGTCTGTGGGAACTCACATAGTAGTAAGTGCCTTAACATTACTGGTTCTGTCTCATGAGCCAGGAATGGATGGTACTGAGCACATTGCCGGAAACACTCCACATGCAAAAAAAGAACTCAAAGAGCCAGGAGCTAAGATCTCACAGCAGGAAGCGGGCCTCTGTACCCACCTGATCCCCAAATGCCCAGCTCTTTCCAGTGCACTCTGCCACCTCTGCAGCTGGATGCAGATTCTGCAGATCTGAATGCCAGCTTAGATTTCTCTGTGGGTCTCAGGTCGGCTTTGATTGAGGATGTGACGTTGTGACATGATAATGGAAGCGGAATTAGGAAGAAAGTGGGCCAGTATGGTAAGGAAAGCGGGGCTGGGAATACCAGATTTTACTCTCTCCTGGAGACAAACAACCGGCAAGCCTTATGGACCTTCAGAAATGGCTTCCTCACTCCCAGGCATGACTAGATGCTCATTCTCCTTAGTGCTCACTGAAAACTTTCCTAAGAATGACTGCTAACAGGAGAGATTACCTCTCCCAGAGACGAGCCCCCTTAGGGGTTGTCTAAAGCAGAGTGGTCAGTCTTGAAACCACATAAATACCAACAAGAAATAACAAAATGTCCCTAGCAGGTTGTACACACACACACACACACACGTATACATATATATATTTGTGTACACACATATGCTATAATAACAAAAAAAGAAAAAGAGGCTTTTGACTTCAGGAGGGGAACGAGAGAGGAGTTTGACAGGCAGAGCTTAGGGGTCGTGATATAGTTCTAGTTCAATTAAAACACTTTTTTAAAAAAAGAAACATTTTGAAAAGATAAAGAAAAATTCATAAGAGGAATATTTGCTTAAAACTAAAATAGAGACGCAACATTAAACTGCAGAAATTAACTCACTTATCAAACAACTGTTTCTAACCACAGATGAAGTTGACACTCTCCAGGTAGATGTATTTCGGTGGAGCTGAAGGAGTTGAACAAGCTACCAATTCTTAAAGGTCACTTACGAGCTGTCGGGTGTGGGGCTGGCCTTGTTTTCTTTCTTTCTCTCAAGGATCACTCAATGAAGTCATTCTTTCTCTCTTCCGTTATGAGTGAGGAATCTGAACTTCCAGGGCCAAAGGACCTGGTCAAGGTCATGCCGACAGCTGGGATTGATTCGAACCCAAGTAATGTGATTTTTAACCACAAGCATGATAGTACCTCGTTGAGCCATGTAATTAATGAACATTATTATACTTAGCAAAGCACATGACATGTAGTAATGATTTGATAAACGTGGCAGGAGACAGATGGGGGGAAGGAAGGAGGCTGACAGAGGATGGATAGCTCAGGGCATATTCATTCACGACAGCACGTAATCCCAGGGAGAGGCCTGGCAGGTCAAGTGCTCGTTATTAACCTCTTTCTATAAACAGAGAGAGGTTCAGGCAGGTGCCGGGGTTTGAGAAGGTCTCCCAAGGAGAAGCAGGGCAGGTGCCGGGACTAGGACACATCTCTGAGCACAGCTCCCGTGTCTTCTGACACGGCTCCACTGTCCCCTTTTCCCTTCCAGATTTTCACAGGTCTCTCCCTCTCTTTACACTCCTGCAGAGTCTAGGAAAACAAAGGCTATCACTCTCTTCTTGGATAGAAAGGTATAGAGACCCGAGTTTTGGAGGGTCAGGGGTAGGTCGCCCTTGCTCTGTTTCTGCATGGAAATCACCCTCGGGTGGGAAGCTTTTGATGCTTCAAAACCTCTTCTCTTCTGGAACTCAGCCTGCAGGCAGCTTGCTCCACAGGGTCCTGACTCCCTCACCACAGCCTGCAACACTTGAAGTCTCTGAGATCCTAAGACCTCAGATCAAGGCAATGGGTTCAATACTGCTTGGGAGAAGGGAGAAGATTGCATTTTCATAGTAGCTGGGGGAAGAAATTGTCTCCTCGGAGCTAGTGGATGCAGGGCTGCTGGCTCCTGGGGCTGGAGTTTCTTTATAGCAACGCTGCTGACAGCTCTGATACCGGGTCTATTGTACAGCCAGAAGCGGGGTTTTCTATATCATATCAATCAGAAGCCAAGCTGGACCAAACAGAGCCTGTTTCAGAGAAACGCCAGGAAGCCAGCGAGGACACAGCCTTGATCACAAACCCCAGAGGAACTCTATTTTAACATGTAGGATTGCACAATTAATATGAAAGACAAAGTGAGGCCCATGGTGGGCACTTAGCAGGGACTCTGTCTCCTGGTACCACCACCTGCAGGCTTCTCCACACCTGCAACCATCTTTCCCGATGCAGGGAAGATAAGAGAGCCAGAAGCAAAGAACCCTTCCTTTCCCGACTCTCTGAGACACTTTAAAAATTGTTGTTTCAAAATGACAAGCACGGTGACATGTTTACACCCACCGCTCCTTTTCAGGTCGGTCTCATGAGGCAGCTTTTACTGGCAAGTCTTCCCCAGCAGGATGTGTGTGCAGAAGATTACTGCAGGTACAACACAGAGGATTATAAAAATACATATTACATATCCCAGGGAAAGAGGACAACTTGCCTCTGCTCACTGGGCGATCAGAACTTGCAAGCCCTGAACACGTGGCTTATGTCCCTGCGGAAGGGTCCCGAGGCAGTTAATTTGAATCGACCTGATGGAAGCCGGGAGGACTCAGGACACAATGGCAGAGGAGTAAAGAAACGAAGCCAAGGGGCAGGTGTGTATTAGTTTGCTGGGGTGACTGTATCAAAGTGATGCAAACCAAGCGCCCTAACAATGAGTTCACCATCTTACTGCTCTGAGGGTGAGACATCTAAGTCCATGGGTCTTGGCTAGGCTAGATAGCTTTTTAGTCTGACGGAGACTGCCCTGTCTGCTGCTTCTGACTGGCTTGTTGCCAATACTCATCATTCCCTGTCTTGCAGACACATCACCCTGCTCCCTGTTGCCACCTTCTTATAACCTTCTCCCCGTCATGCCCACAGCTTCCTCTTGTTTATTAGGAAACTATCACATATTGGAAAAGGGGCAATGGCTTCAGTTTAAGTAAGTTCATTTATAATGATGATTATTTTTTCCCCAATTCAGGTCATTTTCCAAAACACTGAGGATGCCGATGTAAATATATCTTTCTCCAAAGGGAGCCAGAGGCAGTTTATCCAGAGCCAAATATGAGTGAGCATGGTCTAAGAAACACGCCCTGAACAGCGTGTTGTTCTACCGCAGAAGGCATTATATTAACATTTATAGTCCCAGAACTAGAGCACATCACAAACTGATGCGTTTGTCAAATACTTTGGTGGGGCCTTGAGGCCGGGGTGCAACAGAGTGGAGAGACTGCTTCTGCTTATGTCGAATGCTATCAGTGAACATTCTGAGCATCAGAAAGAGTGGCAGCTGTGGAGCTAATACATTCCTGAAGTTGTTTTGTTATAGTCAAAATGATACTAGGTTCGATACAGAGGTGGATGACGAATGGGGATTAAAGGCAGCCCAACGTAGTTTTGACTCTCAATCCGAAACCTTCTACTGCACACCCGCAAATCTGTCATCAGCAGGTCAGTCTGGAGACAGTAACGAACACATGGCTTTCTCAGGGAGCATCAGCTCCCAGAAGTTAGGACTTTAGTGTATGAGTTCAGAAAGAGGCGACACAATTCAGTTCCCTAAACACGGGTGTTCTGTCCATGTTAGATCACGCAAACTTCAAAACAATCCCATAGAAAAGACAGCTAGTATGACTACTGATGAGAACGCCGGCATTCAGCAGGTGCAAAGGGTTTGGGCAAATATCCTAGAGAAAAAGATGAGGGTTACCTTTAAACTGTCTCATCACCTAGTTATCTGTGTTCAACTCACTACACAGGGCCAAGTGAACTCCCAAACCTCGAGTGAGACCTGAGGCATCTGCTCTGCCGGCAGCCTCCACTGAGCGGTCCCAAGTACTACTTCTTTCTAAGAACTCTCCAATGGTGAGCAGAGGCACTGCAGCCCTGGGTCCTGCAGTACCGGCTGTCCACCCCCAGAGTGCAGATATAAAATTAAGATGTTGTCAAAAACAAACACACCCAAAGGTCAAGAGAGCCTAATAGCCAGGGAGAAAAACAGAAGGGAAGGGAAGGCATTCCTCAGCCAGCACTATGGAGTCATCGAACAGGATCCTCTAGGGCAGAAGGGGCCTTTCTGGAGAAATGTCTTACTAATGACTTTGTTTCTTTTCCTTTGTTATTTGGCACAGATCCTGAACCACATCTCGTCATTTGAGGAAAATGTTAGCCATGGTTTAGATAAAGCAGATTTGATCCCTCTCATCACGGTAACTACTGATTAAACAAGTATTTTTCTCCCCCATTAAAGATAAAGAATTATCTTTAATTCAGCAAGGTAGATTAGTAGGTAAAGACAGTTGATACCAAGACTAATTATCTAGGTTGGATCCCTGAGATCCAAAATAGAGAGAACTGACTTCAAGTTGAACTCTGACCTCTAGACAGGACTATGGCATGTATGAGCCCTCCACATATAAACATAAGCAAGCATGTGTGTGTGTGTGTATGCACACACATACACATAGTATTCTACATTTCAACTCTCTTTCTTTCCTCCTTCCTCTTTCTCTTCCTCCCTTCCTCCTTTTCTTTCTTTCTACTTTGATGACCTGACAAACTACAAACCCCAATCTTCTCTGCTAAGTCCTAATAGCTGGAAGATTTCTCTGCTGGGTGAACGTAATATTAGCTAAGGATCTCAGGGGGATGAATTTTCACAAACTAGGTCAATTCTACATCACAAAGTTTTGATATATCAAAGCATTTATTCATGAGTTTTCATGTTCAACCCACTTGATGTAGAGTCATATTGGTAACACCACGAAAAGCTACAACGGAGCATTTAATTCCTTAGCGAACATGAAGAAAATATTAATTAGTTCAACAACATGTCTGCCATGACATAATAAGGCCAAATAGCCCGACAATGGCCAAGCCTGAAGACTTTTCTGAGACAACACCTTTTCTCTATAAACCGGAGCTGACTCAGCCTGCCCGGCCCATGATATTAGAATTTTTCTACCTCCTGCTGGACAAAGCAGAGGGTGTGAAGCACTGGGCAACTGGGTGCTTCATTGAAAAAGTATATCAGATAGACACCCCAGCAAAGCCACCTTCCATGCAAACATTCTCAAGCGTCTGGGGTTCCTACTTGATTGCTTCTTCCTTATTAGCGGCGTTTTGATGTAATATGAGAAGACCGATAGAGGGAGATGTATTTGTATTCAAATGCAAGCTTTGTTACATGCCCACTGTGTGACTTGGGAGGAGTCATCTCACCTTTTCAAGCCAAACTTTTCCCCATGTATGATTTTACTTCCGTCCCTAAGTTGTTGGAAGGTGCAGACAGAGGATGAATGTGTCCTGGGCTCCACTCTGGGACACCAGTTTTAATTGCAAGAGTTCCCGGTGTTAGAGATGGGGCCCTTTTGTATGCTAAACACACACCCTGCTACTCTGAATCTTGCTTTAAGATAACACAACTTCACAATAGATATATACACTGTGAAATTTGGTATTGTTTAGGTACTGTACTCACGTGAAGAGGGACTTCAGATGCTAAATGTCTAATATGTCTGTGGCTTTGGTTATAGGTAAAGATTTTGAGAAAATTCCTCAGGAGAAGATAGGTGACACCCCTCACCCCTAAAGTAAACACCTCCAAATAATGAGCTCGTGGAGACGGTCCGAGGAGTGGGTTCACCCTTGTACTGTGAACTTTGTCCAGAGAAGGGTAGGTGACTGTGTGACCCTGAAATATGCCACTCTGGACTAGAGATTGCTTTCAACTGAGAGTAACCGACAAGCAGGCATGAAAACGTCTCTCCATCCTCTACCCTGTGCTTACGCAGGACCAAAGCCTGCCAAGCTGGTCTTCCCCTGCAGTCTCCCAGAGGGATGGAGATTCGTCCCTGGAGACAAGTGCAGACCCATCAGCCCTAGCTGTGCTTATGGAACGGGTGTGCAGGCTTCGGTAGCCAGTCCTTGTTTCCAGGGGTTCTTCCATGTGTTTTCCATTGGAAGTCACTGCCTAGGAAAGCCGCGTCCTTCCCTTTATCTCCTCACAATTCCCCACGTTTGTTCCTTTGTTAAGGTGCTCTGAGAGCCCCCCTGAATCCTTCCTTGCGCATGCAGGTGTGAGTAAGCCTCCAGCTGGCTCCCCTTGTTTGGCTTTCATCAATCTCGAGTCCCACATAAGAAACTAGGAAGAAGAGTGGGGAAAAAAAAGATTTCTTTTTCCTCCGCCATATCCACAGGCGTTCATTCAGTGCTGTAGACCCTCTGGCCTGGAAGAAAGAATAAAAGATCCCAGGACTCTAAGAACTAAAGCAGCTTTTGCCTTCTGTCTTACACCAGTCAGGAGCTCGGCAGCACACAGCCTTAAAAAGAGAGCAATCATGGAAGCCACTGGGCCTAGTGTATGGGCAGAATCTGCCTTCCATAAAAGGGTTTTTATTTCATTTTACTGTTCTTATTTTATTTTCATCTTATTTCCCATGGTTTGTTTTCACATGATGAAATATGATATATCAGACCTTTGGGTGCCACAGATTCCATATTCCTCCAAAAAGCACAACATAGGTAAGGGAAATTACAAGGTATTTGACATTCCTTTGCCTTTCAGTTACTGATCCATTCTCCCGCTTGCCTTGTGTGATATGTGTTTTATGGCTGGCAATCCAAAGCTGGTAAATGCATGTCTTCATCTGTAAAATGGGGCTGTGATTATTTCTCCTGATTAAAGTATATAAAAATAAAGACAGTCAGAGATGGGGAAATAAGCAAAAGACTGACTAGCAAACGTCAGCAAAGGCAAGGCCCACATGACTTAGTAGGACCACACACAGACTTTTGCAGGAAGCTGATATAAGAGAGATGAAAACAGACACACACAGCTGATTTCAAGCCAAAGAGATACATGCCCTTAGACTCAGTGTGGTGAGTCGAATAAAACATATTGAGCATATACTTTGTCGTTTGAACGCCTGGTCTCCAGTTGGTAGGGCTGTCTGGGAGATTTAGGTGGTACAGCCTGGCTTGAGGAGTATGCAACTTGGGGCAGACTTTGGGATGAAAAGCCTGGTGGCACTCCCAGTTGGCTCTCTCTGCTTCTTGCTTCTATCTGAAGCTGTGCACTCTTGGCTTCTCGCTCCTACTGCCACCCTGGCCACTTGCGGCACGCCTCTCCACCGTGATAGAATCGGATCCTTCTGGAACTGCGAGCCCAAATACACTCTTTCTTATATAAGCTGTCTTGGTCACTGTGTTTCATCAGAACACCAGAAAAAGTAACCAACACGCCAAACAACCTCCTTGTAAGACTCTGTGCACAGAGAAGTAAGTGCGAGAGAGCGTGTATTTAATAGAAGAAAAAGGTCACAGCATAGCACAGAGCGAGCCAATGGAGAAGTAAAGATATGGAATAACAAAGACATTAGTGTTTTCAAATGTAGGTTAGCACAACAGAATGCACACCGCGCCTGCACTGATACACAAGATCAGGTGAAATCAAAGGAAAAGCAATGAGGCGCATATGGTAACAGACAAGAGGACTTGGGGTGTAGCTCCGCAGTCAAACTCTTAGCACACGTGAAGCTCTGGGATTGATTGCCAGGACTACAAAACCAACCAGCCCAAACAAGCCAACAACGAAACAAGAGATGGACTGTTTTGGGAAGAAGTGATAAAGGGGAAATTAATGGGAGAAGATACGTAGTGATGGTCATGTCTTTTGACTTGAGGGGTTGTTTCTGTGTGTCTATTAGACACCCCTTCATTAGGTCTTTATGGCTTAATCAGTATTCTATATTTTCACTGTCATATCGCATACAGCAAAAATATGAAACAAATATACAATCACATATAACAAAGTGTGGTACACATATTAGGAAGAAAAAAAGGATAGTAGCCTCCACCTCACTCTCTACCTTTTGAAGGTTTAAGAAATATGAATATCCTATCTGAGGACTGGGGAGATGGTCCACAGGGTAACAGTGTTTGCTAAGCAAGGATGAGGACCTGAGTTCAAATCCCCAGAAGTCCTGACAAATCTGAATGTGGTCAACGTACACCTGTAATCCTGGTGCAGGGTTAGGAAGGTGGAGATGGAAGAGTTTCGGGGGCTTGCTTCCTGCCAGCCTAGTCGCAGACTCAGTGAGAGAAGCTGTGTGTCACTGGAGTGGGCAGAGAATAATAGAGATCCTCTGCTGGCATCCCCAAGTGTGCATTGATGAAGACCATACACACATGCACCACACACACACACACACACACACACACACACAGACAGTCACATCTTAAAGGTTTCCTGCAATTAGAAGTAACCAACTCTCCTCGTTTGCTTTTAATAAAGGGGAAACACAATTTATACATTCAGGAAGAAGGGTCTCTGAGAACCCACTACATATGGAAAAACCACCCTGAGTGGTATCACTAGACTTTGAACTTCATTTGGATACCCTAAAATTCAAATTTCACAACCACGGAAGCAAATGGGTACCTGGAGTTTGGGACGGGTTATGAGCCAGGGCAGGACACCCTGGTTCGTAATGTAGGACTGCTCTGGCACGGTGTACCGCTCAGGGGGCACCGCTGCTTTCTTTAATGGAGATTCTGTTACAGGCAGCCGGGGTGAGGAGTGGATCAACGCCGCAAGCAGCCTTCTGCTAAACATCTCTGTGACTGGGAAACCCCAAAGGGCTACATCCTATCCTTTGCAAAGGCAGCCATTAATGACTTCTAGAGGAGTGGGGCTGGGGAGGGACAATGGGTGAGAAGTCAATTCAATTTTCATTCTGGGCCTGATGTGTTCTTAACAGGACCCGGTGAGAATTTATGTCACATGCAAATTGTCTCTCTGTCCCTGATTCAAAAGCAGATCCTGCCTCTGTAGATTCATTCTGAAGCCTTTAGCGGCGTTTAATGAAAAGTGGCTGTTTTCACTATGAACCAATTTCCCCCTTGAGTTTTATTACTGAAATCATCAAAATAAATCACCTTGAATCTTTTATCCTACCTGGT
The DNA here is from genome assembly GCF_982192425.1 of Myodes glareolus. Lineage (NCBI taxonomy): Eukaryota > Metazoa > Chordata > Mammalia > Rodentia > Cricetidae > Myodes > Myodes glareolus. The sequence continues at coordinate 87,245,417 of NC_142028.1, forward strand.
TGGCAAGCTGGAGGGAGGACAGTGAAATCCTTCTTTAAGAAAAAAAAATCCCTACACATTAGAAACATTTATGTGTATTTGAGACACCAGTTAGCTGTTAACGCGAAGTTTCTTTTCTTTTTTTGGCTTTCTGTGTGGGGAGTATGATGTTCGCTCTTTGTTAAGACTATTGTGACTTATGGTGGCTTGGTTTTGCGTGTAACAAGGAAAGTCTAATGAACAAGAAAGCATTGAGACAGAGAGTGGACATAGACGGATGTATCTATGCTTTGGATATGGACAGAGAGTGGACATAGACGGATGTATCTATGCTTTGGATATGGACAGAGACTGACAGCAGCACACTGGACATCCAGGATTAGAGCTGATCTTTCTCCTACAGGCTGGTTTTGTGCTTCCTCAGCAGCAACAACGACAAAAATATGTGTCTTTGTGTAATAATAGCCACTCAGTAAGAGCCCTCCTTTCGCACACTCTATTTAGACACTATTGATCCTTCCCAGCTGGGCCTTCACCAAGACTCCAAGCATATTCGGTCTGCAAATGTGATATGGAAATCACGAGGCTCAGGTAACAGGGAAAAGGAACCAAGGACCATGTCTTTGTCCTCCTACTCACAGGCATCCCCGTTTTCACTGAGGATCTGTTCACTCATTTTTTTCCCACCCACTTTAGCTCAGATTTTACTGGGATTAATACTTTTCTCATGGCGCCACCCCCACCTCTGATCTGTCCCTAGGGGTAAGCACTGTAAAGGTTGAAGTGGCTGCACTAATCACATTAAGTGTTCATGCCTAATGTTTTCACATGTCAGCAATCCGGTACATTTAGATCTTTAGCAAAAGCTTGCGCTCACACATGGGGCTCCGGTGGAGAAATTTCAAGACTGGTGAGAGGTATGTGGGGCCCCGAAATCATGTCACATTTAATCTGTCCTAAACTCAAACGACAAAGCATTTATAGTTCCCTATATCTGCTCTCCCTGTAATGGATGTGAGAAGTCCCCTCTCCTCTTTTCTCTTCGAAGTACATAAGCTTCTTCTTATTTTGATGGAAGAAACCAAGCTGGCCTTATCCTCTGCACGGCTAACTGCTGTTAGCTTTCCTAACCCAGTTCAAAGATAACGCCCTCAACATGTCTCCCTTCACTGCCTCTGCTGCAGAAGAGTGAGTCTTTCCTTGACTCCTGGACTTGCCATGGCTAGTGGCACCAAACATGGACGCCTCTCACATAAGCATACCATTGTCCAGGCTCCTTAGAGACTGGGACATAGAAAGCCTGAGGGGGTGTGGGGGGATTCTATTAGAAAGCCTCGAGGGTCATTTTTGATGGAGAATCCTTTGAGTGGCACTCACTACCCCATCCCCCTTCACATTGCACTCATTGGTAGGGTGACAGAAAATCCGAACAAAACCGTGATTCTTAGCAAAGGTTAAGAATCAGAGATGGGCCGCCCTAGTATGATTCCGAGCTGCAGAACTCATGACTTAGGCAATCTTGGATGAGCTGTCTAATCCCTCTGCGTCTGTTTCCCCGGCTATATAAGAATGGTATATAAAAATGTCAAAATCTGCATCATACCCCTATACATTAGACTCCCAAATACATGCACATGCTACTTACTTTTGCTGATGCTGTGATTATACATGAGCATTTTTAGGTTCGTGTCTAGCCCTCTGTGTGTGAGTACTGTGTTTCCAGGACAGGTGAGTGAGTTACTCTAGCTATAGTACACGGTCAGTGGGGAGCGGCAGGGCAGAGAAATGATATTCCCCAAAGAAGAGGGAGCTGTAGGGGAAGGAAGAGAGGGCACTAATGACAGAACACAGATCTGAGGTTGCAAGAGGGTCAATGCCAACACAAGGCTCTCTGGACAGACAAGGGAAGTGGCCCGACTTGACAGTCGCTGAGCCATCTTCGAAACCTGAAGCTTAAGCCTTCCAAGGATGGGATTCCATCAGCCTTTCTGCTTGACACAGACCTAATAATCAATGAGCCTTCTGAGAAGGAGCTGATCAATGCACTTCACGACGCCATCATTGAACACTTCTCCCGAAAAAGCCCATGACAATCTATTACATGACCTAAATGAGAGAATGGATTGAATGCTTCCTTATTGCTTTATCACAAACTGCAAACAAGGAGAAGGGAATCGTACAAGGAAGGCAACTATCGGTCTAAATGAATCCAAACCAAAGGAAGACTCTGCTTCTTCAGGCACATCAAATGCACTTCAATATTCAACAGGCATGAGGGGCCAGCGGCTCCCATTCTGGACAGTACAGGTAAGGGACATCTACACCAGCCCAGCAAGTTCCCCTGGTCTTCACCTGGCAATCAAGGTTTCCAGTTTTGTATGATAAAACCCAGGCAGAGGCAAGAGGGATGGTGAAGAGCCAGAGGGTGAAGGGGACTGCTGAGGGTGGCAAACAGAAAGGCAGAAGAGCTGGTCTAGGCTTCAGAAAGGCCATCTCATCTTCAGGTGGAGATCGCAGTGGAAGGCGAGGAACAGCTTACATACAAGACATTGAGACAGTTAACAGTAGCAAAAACCCGTAGCTTGAAACAAGAACACACAAAACGTCAGTAGACGCAGGCATCAGAAAACCAGGGTTAGAGGCTAAGAGGAAATGGAGTGCCAACGGCTCTCCAGGTTAAGTCAGTACTATCTGGGATCTGAAACAGGGAAGGAAGGTAGGGATCTGAAAGCGCTGGCGATTTATTGCTGGGCATGTTCATCTTCTGCCTATGGTGCGGCCTAAGGGGGTCACAAGCTCATGACAGCAAACTTTGGTTGTTACTAAAAGAGTTTTGAGTCAGACTCTAGCTCACTTAGAGCAATAAGCATAAGTGTAAGCACTGTAGGAAGTTACAGGAACTAGAAAAAAGGGAGAATAATTTTGATCCTTTTCTTTGTAGGGATTATAACATGCAAGGAATAAGAGGCAACAGGCACAGTCTTCGGTGCCCAATTAAGAACACAAGATCAACAACAGTTGGCAAAATACAGACGAAGGTAGTCTTCCTGGAGGAGGCGTCTTTGCCGCAGAGTCTGCACAGGATGCTTGAGACATTAGACAGTGTTGCTGATGGGTAAGGATCTACAGAGGACTAGAACCATTTCCCTAAGAAGCTGTGGCTGTAAAATCCTGCTTCCCACTTTATCTTCCCATTATTAGAGATATTTAAAAATCATTTGAAAAAGTAGTCAAGGGACTATTTCAGAAACAAAGTAGAAAACATAGTGGGGACCCTGATCTCTACATCTGAACACTACTCTTTAGGTTAGTGAAGCCCTGAAAACTACACAAATATGTTCCCAGCATTGGAAAGTCCCCAGCTGTCCTTTAGAGACTGCCCTGGTTCCAAATTCTAGCCCAGGTTCTACAGTCCTCATTCTTTTGAACCCACCAGGCTCCTGCTGACTTGGCCCATTCTGTCTTCCTACCCAAGGCATGGATCCCTTCTCTGGGCCAGGCTAACTCGGCCAGCAGCTGCAGAAGCACCAAGACAGCACCCTTAGGAGTCTTAGGAAATGTGGTACAGTCCAATCACGTTTGCTTCATCCTGGATGATCCACAGCTAGCTGCATTCTGGGGACTCTTTCTCTTTCCAGTGCCAGTCTTCACCTCAGGCATGACTGTCACACTGGCTGCCAAAGGAACACTAGGAGAACAGAGATCGGAGGCCTGAAGACCAGCTCCACATTGGCAATGGCCGCAGTAGGCTTGAGAGGCCACAATGTAGAGACTGCTAGGACCAGCATGCTTCCAGGCAGGGCACACGGAGCACTGAGAGGATGGATTATCATGAGGAAAGCGAGAATGCTGTGACTGATGAAGGAGCTAAAGGAAGCGGAAGGAGCTAAAGGAAGCGCGAACAACAGAAGTGGGGAATCCCAGGGCAGGGAGAGAACAGCAACAGGTTTGCACAGAGAACCTCCCATGTGACGAACCTCTATCAGTTGATCAGATTTAAATCTCCTAACAGCCCCTAGAAGGAGAAAATGTCACCCCTTTCACAGTACCACAGACTGAGCTGCCCTGGCAGAGCTAGAGGGGCGGCTGGGGTGGTAAACTCAGGACGCTGTCACCCCATCGATGAAGTTCCAAATTTATAAGACAGGACTCCCAGTTTTTTTTCCCAGTTAGATACATGCTCCAAGCCTCAGCTAAGAGTCACCAAGACACCTGTATTCCACAGATTCTGGTTCAAGACCTTTGACCTCTACCATTAAGGCATGCTTTGCAGGTATGAGCGTGCGGAAGGAGAACCCTGGGTAACCAGAGAGGAGACTTGGGACTCATCTTAGAGTAGAGGATAGGTAACCACAGAGAGGAGACATGGAACTCATCTTAGAGTAGAGGAGAGATGACCACAGAAAGGAGACTTGGGACTCATCTCGGAGTCAGTAAATCACAGAGATTAGCCCGCTGCACTCTCTCCTGGAAAGTCCTCAGTCTGGGTTGTATATCAGCACACCCTTGACACTGTAGAAAAGTACAGACGTTCTGTTACAACACGTAAGTCAATTCCTGAGGACTGGGCCTGTGTGAAGGGACTTTTTAAGTGATCTATGTAAGTTTAAGATACAGCCATGTAGTTAGATTCCCAAGCCAAACCTCACTGAACAATGTGTGATGTAAATGCACCCAAATATGCACTAGGGTCTCTCCAAACAGCCCCAAGTCCAAGCCCAGGACTAACAGAGGACAGACAAACTCACAACAACCTGTACCTGAGCTCACTCTCTTCCACCTGAACGCAGGCCACACCCCCAGTTCATCAACACAGCACTGTAGCTACCCTCAACTCTCCAGCACATGAGGGTTATGGGGTATAAAAGAAGAGCACCCTGTAAAACATTATTTATGAGGGGGCCAATGGATTTTCTTGCAAATCAGGTTTTATACTTTCCATTTTCCACTGAAACAATGGAGAACTACATGGCTAATAATAAGACACCGGCCTTGATTAAATACCCAATCCATAATTCAATAAAGAGCTTGTGCTGACATAATCAGCAAAGAGGGACTCTTATGAATACCCAAATAAGCCCACACCCGAAGTGCACGACTCAGCACTCACCCACAGAGGCTTATTATTTGTAAAGGGTGCACAACGTTTTTTTTTTTCTTCCAGGAATCGTCTTCACGAATTTTATAATTAGCAAAGTTTTGTTCGTGGGACAGGACACACTGTGTTCCAAGGGAAGGCTTGCCAGGAGTCTAGGGATGCTCGCACAGAGAGGCAGCTCTTCTGCTTCAGCTGCTCAAGAAATAACATGTCCTCTTCCAATGGAGGAAGCACTGTCAACTGGGGAAGTCTTGACAATCCCTAGATGCTCAACCCTGGGCGGATGGATTTCTATTTTGATGTCACTCCAAAAACGGTAGCTATAAAGAAGTCTGGGTATAAAGCTTCCGGTTTATTTGGAGTAACGTCAAACCTTCATATCACACATGAAAATTTAAAGCATGAACTTAAATAAATTGCTTACATTCTATGATTTCCCCCACATGGTTTTGTGTAGATACTTTGACTTTTAAAGCCATTTCTTTTCCCTTGACCACTAGGAAGCTCAGAATGAAATCTTTAGCCTGGCCTAAATAACATAAGAGGACATGATAAAAAATTATATATCATCAATTTCCTTGTTTCCATGTGAGTTATCTAACTATATCCCTCCTTTAAAACTCCCCTTTGAAGGGTTCTGTTATTTTTACTTGTGTGTTTGTGTGTGTGTGTGCGCGCCAAACACATGTGTGTGCGCTCAGAGGCCAGCAGAGGGTATTGAAGTTACGGGTAGCTGTAAGCTGCATGACACTGATGGCCGGGAACCAAATTCAAGGCCCCTAGAAGAGCGGTCACTGCTCTTAGCCACCCTGCGATCTTTCCACCCCTATAGCCTTATAATAGAAACATTTCCCTAAACTCATCACACACCATCTGCCTGTCTCAAGTTGCTCCATGTCATGCTGGGCTGCAGGCTGAGGCTTCTCCAGACTGAATGAGCTACTCCCAAGATTCTCCTCCATTCAGATCTCCCAAGTAAGTGACCTGGGGAATTCTGCTTCTGGTTGTGGGGCTCTTCATGTGCTGTAGAATCATGGCTCACATGTAAGGCCCATGGAAGGCAGAGTGTTGGTGATGGAAAAAACAAATCTCAGGAAAATAACCCAAAACTTAGTCAAGCTGTGAAGGACTGGGATTTGGCCCCCAGTTAAATGTAGAGTATTTCATAGGAACGGGAGAGGTACTGAGGAGGCTCAGACTTCATTATTTGATGTCATCAGAGAAGGAAATGGAGGTGGGGTGCTAAGATAGATCATCTTAAAAGAATTCTCAGGTGCAAGATATACCCCCACAATACTTGTTCTGTGTATGTCCAAGGCCCTAGGTTCAATTCCCATCTCCCCCCACAGTGTGTGTGTGTGTGTGTGTGTGTGTGTGTGTGTGTGTGTGTAGTCACCTCACTTAATTTTTATAATGCTTCAATAGGGAACATTATCTATTTTCTTTCCATTTAGAAATGGAACCTCAGTTAACCATGGAACCAAAATGTTAAATAATTTGCTGATGCTGGGGCCCTGTTAGCCCAGAGGGGTGAGGATGGGGAACAAAAGGTGATACTCTGGCTTGCTTGACATGGGGACTCCCTTCTTAATCAGTACCCTCACCATCTCTTGTCTTCACAGGAAAACTCCCTCTCAGTAACTGGCCCTCCTTCTCCTCCCGATTTCATGGCCTAGAATCCGGAGGCTGATGTCATCCTCCTAATGGCTCTGCCACAACACCTAGCAGTCGACAATAGAACGCCGAATAAATGCACTCTTTTTATCAGCATTTATCAGAGAAAACAAACACTCTGTTTCCTTCCAATCAAAGTTCCTGGAACCTTGGTCTTGGAGCTCCTTTCCTCCCTAGGGGATGCAGCAATCTAGTTATCTACTCAAATTATTCTGACCTTCCAAGGCCGAGTCCTGTTAGCCCTTCTTAATCCAAAAATAATTAGTGATAACAGACCCGGGCTTGTTGAAACAGAGAGTTATTTGCGAGCAAATTCTTGACTGGAGCAAATGGTTTTACAAGAGCCACCAACCCTAATAGATTGTCCGGCGCTCCTGCCACCTGCTATCCACAGCTCCCCTGTCATCTCTGACAGTAAAAGGGCAGCAGGTCATGGTGCTGAGCTGGAAGACACTGTGTTGCTGCCGCATTGTCACCGGTGGGGAGAAATTAGGCCAATGCACCAGCCACCTGGAAGGGACACTGGGTCCCAATCTCTCTATGCAGGCAAACAGGAACATAGAAAGACAGAGAAGCTTTTCCAAAACCGTTGCAGTACCTCAATGGCTCCGAGGAGCATTTTTAGGGGGAGAGGGCAGAGAATTACAAGGGGGAAGTGGTAATATAAACAATCATAGTGCCCTATTTCAGGCCAAGGGACTCTGTAAGAGTTAGGAGTGTGAGGCAGCATCTCCTACTAGCAATGAACAGAACTGGGGATTATGGGTGGGGCTGGCAGCCTGAGGCTGTACTTCTGTCTCTGCTCTGTCCCTGAGAAGGGAGCAAAAACTCTGCACTTGACCCTGCCAGAAACACCCGGAGAGCTTATTAAGGAGCAGGGTGCTGAAGTCAACCCCAGAGGTGCTGAATCAGTAGATATGGTAGAGGTAGCACAACTGTGAGGCCCCCAATTAAAACGTCTAACCACAGTCCAAGCAAGGCTGCCCTCCTGGGTCCCAGACCAGACGCTTGAGAACTGCCCGCTACTTTAGACAAGACAATTTCTGAGAAATCAAAGTGGCAAAGAAGCCACAATCAGCTGTCACCAATAGGCACAAAATGCTTACCAGCCATACAGGTCATTTCATTTAATCTGACTGCACTCAAAAGCAGTCTTTGTAATCCTTGATATATAGACACTGACATGCAGGTCAAGAGAGATAAAGTGGCCTAGCAAAGACCACATTGCTATAAAGCAGAGGTTCTCAACCTGTGGGGTCATGGCACCTTTGGGGGTTAAATGACCCTTTCACAGGGGTCGCCTAAGACCATTGGAAAACACAGATGTTTACATTATGATTCATAAGAGTAGCAAAATTATAATTATGATGCAGCAACAAAATAAGTTTATGGTTGGGGTCACCACATCATGAGGAACCATATTAAAGGATCATAGTACTAGGAAGGCTGAGACGCATGCTCCAATGGGATAGGGTCACAAGCAGAACCTAGTTTTCAAAGCCTTGCAGTGACTCAGGCTTCTGAGGTGAGCTGCAACCAATCCAAGCAGACCTCGGAATGATGAGAAGCTCAAGAGTCTGTCCGTCTTCAGCAAGAGGCCCTTCGACTAGCAGGCAACAGATCAACCTGCGTGTGTGCATCCCTACTGCCCGATGCACTGAACATGACACACACAGAAAACATGGACCTCCTACTCATCCTTGGGTCATCCTAATTGGAGACAGAGAGACAGACCACATGCACTTCATAGTCGAACTTGGTAGCCACTGGGCCATGAGAAAACTGAGGGTGTCTGTGACTTCGTCATCTATAGGACAAGTTGAAATACTTCAGATATATAGTTGTTTTTCTACAAAGCACTTCTGGTCTAAAACATGAGGCTTCAGATCCAGTTCTTGATTCGGGTTATCTTACCCAAAGCCACTAGCTTCCTGACCACTCTGACATCCTAAGAAGCCTGTATCTGGGAGACCTGAGTATGGTGCTACGGCCTATATTTCTGTATTTATGACACATTTGCTGATGCTGCAACTTTTGGCAATGTATTAATGGAAGTAAAGACTCAAAATAAAAACAAACTGTCAATAATCACAGCCAGCCACTATTACAGCCGATATCTTACAGTTCATCAGCCTTCCCATTATTACTACCGTGTTCCTGGAGGTTCAAGCACAAGGACTGTGCCAACAAAGGTGAAGAGTCAATGTCCCCCTCTTCTCTGGATACCTTACCCTATTCCCCAGTAGAACAGAGAAAGGCAAGCATTATCCTATGACTCATGCCTCAAGGGCTCCACTCAAAGTTCGGTGCTTCAGACACACTAGGATGGTGGCAGAGTGGAAAATTTATCTTTCAAAATGCTAGGACACAAGGAAAAGGCTGACAGACACCATAACGTCCCAATTGCTAGTGTAGAGCATAGAGAGAAAATCTGGTCCCTGTAGGACAGTGACTCATTCTGATGGGGCCCCTGGCTTCCAGTTTCATTCTGTAATGTGTGGGTCATAATGCTAGTCCTCAGTGATCTTCCAGAACTGCTGTGAGAACCAAAAGGTAGTCCGACTGTGCAGCTGACGAGACTGGAAATACTGGGCATGGAAGGCACTGGCATGAGAAATAAAATCAACGTTCTTTGAGTTAAGACACAAGCAGATCCCAGCACGGCACACCACAGTGGCATAGAGGGCAGTGTTCAAATATGTGTGCCTTGTCAGTTCCCAGGTTTTCACCGTAAGTCCTATGTAAGCTTTTAGGGGACTGAATTCTTGGGTTATTCATTTGTGAAATGGCTTATTTAACTTAACATGATGTCCTAAAGATTCATTTACATAGGTAGGGAATATTTTAAAATTCTAGGCCTCTTCTCCTAGACAGTCTTTAGGAAGAGTTATCTATTGTTAATTTAAGCAATCAATAGTCACCAAAAAAAAAAGACCTTGAAATAAGAAACAGATAAAGTGTGGTTGCCTGGGCCAATGTGGCTCAGACTTTGATGTGATGCTCAGGTTTCCTATCTATGCCCATGTCCCCATCTGTAAACGGGAATACCACATTGCCGGTCCATGGGTTGATGTGAAGTTACACTGCTTCAACAAAAGTGCTTTCATAACCTGTAATGCAGGTCAGCACTCAGTGGCTGCTGAGTTGTTAGTCTAGACATGTTTCCTAAGGTCTCAAGAACTGTGCTGAGAGCAAAAGCTCTAATGGGCTTTGAAAGGGGGAAGAGCAGCTACCTCTCCACTGCCAGGGTCTGGGATGGCTCATCCCGCAGCATTACACTATACAACACCGGAAAAACTCCTTTGCCACTCTGGAGCTCTGTTAAGAAGAAAACCCACTGACGTTCAGATGCAGAGAGCTCTTTCCTCTCTCCCTAGCATTTCTCCACACCTCCGCACAGGATCAAATTTCCACACCGCCTGCCAGGCTGTCTCTGTGCTCACGGTAGCTGTGGCGAGCTCGTGGCTCCCTGGGAAACACAGTGGGAGACTATGTCCCACCATTGACAGGAAACTTGAGTGGCACCCCACCCAGTGCTGGCCCCCCAGCAACTTGACGATTCAGCCAACACAGCGCCAGAGGCTGCCTTCAGACAGATGGCTGGACAGGGGCTTGCGCTCATACACTGGCCTGTGGAGATGGGGACTGGAGTAAGGGCAGCAGCGCTTGGATTTAAGGTTTTAGGATAATGAATGTATGAGCCCTGCCCATAATAGGATGCAAGAACATAACATGTTCCTGCCTAATCTGGATGTCCCTCATGGAGTCATGCTGGTTCTCCTGTAGGCAAAGCACACAAACCCTACAGCCATTGCTCATGTACTCATCAGGTACTGATGGTGTCTAGCTGCAGCCATATGAAGTGCTGCTGGGTCAAAACAGGAACACGAAGCTCAATGTGACTCTCTACGCCTTCTCCCACTCTCATTCTCCTCGACAAAATGTCATCTGCTAACGTGAACATGGGGTGTCTGTTTAATACTAAACAGGCCTACTTTTGCCCTTCTTAAACTTCCCTATTGAGGAACCACAGGGCATTATCAGTAACGAGGCTACTTAACAGGACAGGTAAGGCTGTCAAGCAAACGGCTTCTCTTGAGTGTCTGTCTACATGCACTGTTGTGGCCACACTGCTCAGAGTGAGAAGACCAGGGCGTAAACATTACGTATCTCGCCTATCCCTGTTGGAGGTACTGCGGCCATGGATTTAGCCTATTTTCTCTGAATCTATGCCCGCCTCTTTCCAGACCAGCACTGTCTCCAGGAACTATGGAGATGGAAAAAGCCTAAGCTTGAAGTCAGACAGACCTGTGTTTGAACACATCCTCACTGAGTAACGTTGGGACTACCATATTCTTTGGCTGTTGAATGACAATAAAGCGGGCCGTGAAAATTTCATCACAGACTCTTATGTGCAATGCACAGACTCAATAACTCATGGCTCTTCCCAGGAATCATCAAAGTAGACAACCCTCATGATGGGCAATGTGGCCTCAGACTTCCCTTCAAAGAGATAATTATATCAGGTCAAATGAGCCAGACTGAAGCAATAGTACCTGGTGTACGAATTCCCAGATATACAGTTCTAGAAACTGAAATGAACGAACAGTGACAGAAGGTAGGTCAGCTCTGAGGACAAGGGTGCCTTGCCGTATCCGTGGTAATAACAGATGTGTAGGTGAAGCCAAATCCATCAAATGTGTGCTTTATATAAGTGCAATTGATATCAATTACTTTCCCACAGAGCTGTTGATTGGAGGTGGGGTTGATTTCCTTGGGTGTTTTGCGGTGCTAAGGATTATACTTGGGGTCTTCTAAGTGCAGGGTAAGTGGCTGTCCCACTGAGCTACACCCAGCACAGTGTATGTTCCTCCCCTCCCGTGGAAGGGCTAGTTTTACCATCCTCGCCTGAGGGCAGACTCCAGATAAAGCTGGAGATAAAGCTGCGACATCTTTCCTCTCCTAGTGCCTCGTGTAACAGGAGATACAGCAGATAACCAGGCAAGGACATGGAGGCAGGTGGGCACTTGGCAAGCCAGAGTTTACCAAAGCTTATTGGGTCATTTGATGAAGTGCTGGGCAGGATAATAAGGAGACATTTTCATTGATGAACAGGCTTTCAGGATTCTTGGTCTCGGCTCCACACAGACTCGAGATAGTTCTGTTTAATTAAGGAAGTTTTCATCACTTGAGTCATGGAAAATTTTGCAGTGGGGTCACCCAAGCTATAGGCAATGAAGAATTCAGATCACTATAGTCACCAAGGCAAAGGCAATTGTTCAAATAAACCAGAAATTGAAAATACTTCCGATTCACAGGCACCTCCCATTAAGAGAAGAATCAATAAAGCCTGATACGGTCCTTATTGCTCATGCAATTCGAACTTTACCCTCTATATGGTCTGAAAGTTCATTTTCTTTTGTGTCGGAAAGCAGAAGGCAAGCATACATGATCACAACCGATAAGAGAACAACAGAAGCTAATGTGGATTCACGGAAGGCCGGTGATTTCCTAATCACTTCATGGGCACTGGTTCATTTCATACATTCAACAAACCTATTAGACTGCCTGTCTCATCCCCATTTTAGACTTGAGTATGTGCATGCACGAAAGCCCCCAGAAGCGACTGAAGGTGCAGGATAAGATGGAACATTTTAGCTATAAACAATAAGCAGCTGTTTCCTCACCTGCCATGGGCAAGAACAATGCCATGTGTGTTAGTGATTTTTCTTAAAAAAAAAAAAAAGACACTGAAGGTACAACATGAGCTAACATGTAACCATGTCTTATATACAAGGCAATGGAAGTATTAGAATATTGCAGGGCTTGCCTAAGGTCTTGCAGTCAAACAACAACAAGACTGCATTCTGGTACTGGGTTCAACTATGTCCAAGTCCAAGGGCAAGAATAGACCACTTACAGTCCTTTTGAAAGCCTTCCTCTTCCACCCGGAGTTCTTGTATTCCCTTATTCACATGGGATCAAGCCAGGCACAGAAAAGGACAAAACATTTGTTTAATTTCACTTGTACGTTTCAGAGCGAATTATGTTTTAAAACTTGGGGAATGTAATGTTACTCGTAGGAAATGCTTTGGAAAGCAATAAAGTAGATTAAATTAAAGTATGGTTTGATGGTGATGATTTAGCAAGCTGCAGTGGCGTTAGTAAAAATGAAATAGAAGACCTCTTTGCATATTATCTCCCTAAAGAGCGTCGCCTGAAAAACACTCTTTGCACATAAAATAATGAGAATATATACATATGATAAACATAAACTATAACAAATGAAATTCTGCTGCTCCCATAAACTCCATCTGCCAAACCTACACCAATAAGGAGGAAGGACGTTAAAATATGAGCTGGAAGGGATGAGAGGGAGAATAAGCCACTTCCAGCAGGTTTGGGGGTGTAAAAGAAACCAGCCCTCAAACCGAGAGCCCTTGTTTCTTGGATTTGCTCCCCATGAACTTATGAATCCCTTACCCTGTGTGAGGACAGAGCATGGCAATGCGATGAAGGGACATAGCTGCTCTTGGGGCAGTCTCAGTCAATCAGGCAAGGCAGGCGTAATCCTAAGCAAGAGAACTCGGTGTACTGTAAGAAATCCCCTCATTGCCTGCCCACAACAGTTAGATAGAAACAGATCCCTCCGTGATCTCTACCTCTTGTGCCCTACCGAAGCCTGCACCCACCTCTGTCCACTCCAAAAAAACCTCCAGAACGTTGGCGCCAGCCTTCTTTCAGTGCCTCCTTTTCTATTCTCGTCCCTCCCCCTCCTCTGTCTGGACTATCACCAGCAATGCCCTGCTCAACAGGTGTTCCCCTGCCCGTTCCTGACAATCAATTCTTCCTGGCAAAGAATGAAGGGGGATTTCCAGAGCAAAGGGTATTTAAGTTGGAATTGGAAGGCAGGAAGGTCTGGGGCATGGGGGAAGGTGGAGATACAGGAGGAGAATGGAGCTGATGAAAGGGGAATGGAGAGTCCTATATGTGGCACTGGGGTGAGTGGCTGTTGTGAGAGGCGGGCAAGGCTCTGTCAGCTAAGGTCAGCTGCCTGCACTGGGTTGAAGGCCCTGAGGTCACCTCCAGGGCAATGCAGCCTTAAGGACATTCCTGCTTCAATGAAAACATCTTCGGAAACTGCACAAAAGAGAGACTAGAATTTTCCACGTGAGGAAACTGGGTGGAGATGGGAGAGACTTGCCCTTGGTTATACATAGTGAGGACTGGTGCCTTATACACAGTGAGGTTATGGTGGTTCTAAAACCACAATAACACATTGCTACATATCTGCACTGCCAATGGTCAACATGACAGTAGTGTCACCTTGATGAGAAGGCCTTTCCTACATAAAAGGAGACCATTCTGTAGAACATAATGTCATTTGTTAAAATAAAATTCCAATTGCAAACATTTTTTTAAAAGATTAGTGATTATATGTAGGCCTTTCAACACCCACTCAGGGACTTCAGGAAAGGGCAGAGAGAAAAAAAAAGTGTCTCTGGTAGAGACATAGGCCATAGAGAGGCTGCCAGAGAGCTGAGCGAACATCTGGAGGCAAACGGTGAGCAATCACCTGTATTTAAAGAACTAAATGGGAAGCAACAGCTGGCTTCACTCCTGAAGGCTTAGCGGCCACTAATGGAGACACACACTTACCGAGAAATATGTCACTTTGGGGGAAAATGCAAGCCGTGGTCATGACAACCGAGGAAAGACGAGGTCTGTGGGCTATGTATCCACGGGTCATTTCTAAGTCTCCTGGCAGGGGAACAGCCATGACTATAGAGAAGTCATGGATCACTGACAGGGCAACTGCAGACATCCGGGGGATAAAAGTGTTGTTGCCAAAGATGCAGCAGGAGTAAGAAAAGGGAGGGTGGAGTGGGAGGCAGAAGTTGGTGGCCAACTGTCGCTCTGTGACCACCTCTGTGACCTTGAGTCAATCATTCTTAGCTCCCTAAGCTTCCTTGTCTGTCAAGAGGAAAGGAGTCAAAGCCTGCTTGGAGGTTTTGGAAGAAGTAAGTGCCAGAATGCACAGGACAGCCTTGTGGCAAATGTCCTATGGAAGCAGTCAAGAGAGCTTGGGTCCAAATCTCAGTGTGCAAGGATGGGGGCCTGGCACTGTTATTCCATGTGTTCTCGGTTCAGCTTAAATATTACGTCTCCGGGGAGGATTGCTCTCTGGGCCAGGCCACTATGTCTATCAGTACATCCTCTATGTTCTGCTAGAGCTTCCTATGCTTCAGAGTTCAGATAAGCCTCCCCCCACATTTTTTGTATACTCTCTTGGCCTTCCTTTCAGGTTTTAGGCTGAACACACACGCTATAGGCTAGGATCTACATGTGAGACAAAACATGCAGTTTTTGTCTTTCTTAGTTTGCGTTCCCTTAATAATTAAGGTAATACTTATTATTAGACCTTCCAGATGCATTCATTTCCCCGCAAATTCCACTTTTCCTTACAGCTGAATAAAATGTCTTTATGTGCACACATATCATTACCTGTTCACCTGTTGATAGTCTCCTAGGCAAGTGCCGTCTCCTTGCTATTGTCAACAACACAGAAACAAATATGGACATATAAGTATCTCAGTGGTAAGCAGCAATAAGAGCCAATTAACAGGAAACTCCTAGCCGGAGAATAGAATCCCTGGCCCAGGTAAACACTTAACATTCCAGATATGCTGGGTCAAATGCCTGGCCAAGGGACCACCTCTAGAAAAGTGGATTCACCCAAAGCTAAGTTAAAGACATAGGTGGAATAATTGCTCCTTTAATGAGATACTATATTTTTCCTTCCCAAATACTCTGCCCTGTAGCCCAGTCTCTCTAAGCCTCTATGGGATTGCCGTGAGGTTTGTTGCCTCTGTCTACCCTTCTAAGATGCAACTTTCCCTTTTTCTTTTTCTGTCTCTTTCTTTCAGGTGCTGCCCCAAGTATAATTTGTTAATGCTTTGAGCTTCCTTATTTTTTTATCTAAGGCAGCTCCCAACACACACACACACACACACACACACACACACACACACACACACACACATTTTCTCTCCCTCACACACACACATACACACACTTTCTCTCTCACACACACTCACATACACACACACACACTCTCACACACTCACAGATACACACATGCACATACATGTGCACACATGTACATACATACACGTAAATGGAGACTTCGCTTTTGTTTCCCGGCCAAACAGACCCCCAAAAAAATCACACAAAACTATATTAATTACAACACTCTTTGGCCAATGGTCCATGCATATCCCTAGCTAGCTCTTACATCTTAAATTAACCCATTTCTATTCATCTGTGTATTGCCACAAGGCTGTGGTTTTATCGGTAAGGTTCTGGTGTCTTTTCTCCTTAGACAGCTACATGGCGTCTCCCTGACTCTGCCTACTCTCTCTATATCTCTATTTGGATTTCCCTCCTGTCTTTATTCTGCTAAGCTGCTGGCCGAAACAGCTTTATTCATCAACCAATAAAAGCAATATAGAGAACATCTCTCTCTCTCTCTCTCTCTCTCTCTCTCTCTCTCTCACACACACACACACACACACACACACACACACACACACACACACAGCTGCTTGCTGCCACAGGGAAGACTTCCATGTTGGCAAAGCAAACAGAGCAGCTTTGTTCATCCTTCCCTCCGCTCTCCTCTCTTGCACAGCTGTGGAAGTTTAAAGTTTTCCTGATCTGAGGTTTTCTTCCGGATTCTAATAAATTGTCCTAGTTCTTCTTACATGTACTTACACTTGGATCTGTTCTTAAATTCTTTTATGAACAAGATTAAGGACCCCAAGAGGGGACCTTAGTTTCCCCAGTATCAGTATGATATGGAGTCCCTTAAGTATTGGTTCAGGGATAGTATAGAGGGTGTCAGGGGAGAGGACTCATGGGACACAAAACAGGAAAAGAGAGGATGATTTACAAGTAGGAATTAGGAATAACAGGACTGGGAAGATATAAGTGGTAAAGAGAATCTATCAAACCATATATTGTTGGGAAATTCCATAGTAATATCTAATACCTTATATGATAATTTAAAAAAATTATCAAAACTGTCCTCACAGTGGATTTAGCATGAATAACAGAGACATCACCAACCCACAAAGCCTTCTCCATCCCCCAGAGCACAGCATGTTCTCCCAGAGACCTAGAATTACGACCATGTATCACCCTGCGGTCTCACATCCTCCATTAAAACAATCTAGGAGAACAGATGCCTGTCCTGTGTCCATCACTGGATCCTCAGGGGCCAGCACAGAGTTTGAACCCTAGGTAGTGCTAAGCGGGTTATACTATCAAAGTCTAGATGAACAAGGAGTGGATGCAAGCCAGGGTTTTGCACTTCCACAGCATCTTTTAAAAGAGATAAAAGAAGGACAGGAAGGGAGTGAAGTTGCAACTGCTAGATGCTCAAGTAACCCAGGCGCTCTGAAGATTCCCTTCATCCTCTGATGTGCGGCACACATCTCTCTGCCAGGCAGGAGTATTTCAGAACAAATCACAAGATGGCAATTATCCCCTCCAATATTCCTATAAATAGTTTTAGGCAGACCTCCATTCCATCCTTGTTTCATTACTGGATTTCTGGGTTGACTTTGAAAGGCAGATACTTTCTTTTTTTGAGCTTTGGCAAATTGGAGGCTAGAGTTGGCTTATAGACGGTGCTTGCAGGTGCAAAAAAAAATACAGTTTGCATGCATTAAAATTACAGGGCGGGGGTCAGACTGAATTCTTTGAAAATGCCCTCTTACATCTTTTTAATTTTACTGAATTTTTGATGAGCACAGATTTTGTTGGTCTGCTGCCCATTTTAATAGCAAGCTGGAATTTGGCTGTTCCACCGGGGGAACCCATTGAAATGCAAAGAGAGGCCAGGTCTATAACTAGGGTCCCTTTACCTGCATTCACTCTGGGAGAAGAAAAAGAATGCAAAGTGTAATTAACCATTAAATTACGGGCTGGATTTAGACTGAGAATGAGGGGTAGTGTTAGCATACTGAAATACTAATGCTACACTATAGGGTAAGGGGGAAAACGGTGTAGTAACTGGACCCTTCATCTGGATGAGCACTTTACAATTTAGAAAAGCATTTTTGCATCCACCCATTATTTCATTTCAGCCTCACTGAAGCCCTGTGATTAAGTCATCACACGGGTACCAATTAGCTTAAATTGTACAAATTAGATCACGCACCGTCCAGACTTTCCAAAGTTCAGAGAGCTCTTGTGGCCTGCCGAATGGTATCTAAAATCAAGGCCCACCCTCTCTCGATTCAACCCGCCTTCACAGTCACGTCTTCTGCCTTCATCCGTTCTCTAGCAAAGAAGGGTCGCAGAAGCACAGCTCTTGCTCATTAAGTTTCTCAGGACACTGAAGGGGAGACGATTCCCGTGAAAACATGGTAGGAAGTCCCAAAATAGGGTTCCTAAGTTAGCCAATGAGCTAGGCTGGAGCTGACGGTCAGACAGAGTACAACTGACCATCATCCCCAGTGCTGGCCCTGCACATAGGAACCTCTCCACAGTCTCTCCTATCTGCGAGTGCTGGATCATCTAATAAAAGACCTGGTACTCTTTCTCCACCACACAAACTCAGTACTGTTTCACTGCATTCCTGCCTACAGACAAGGGCAGTGAAGGGATGCGCAGGATGTGCAGAGGTGGTTCATGGACCTCGTGCCCAAGACTAGAGGAGTGGGGCTGCATGGACTGGGAACCAGTAGCTCGTAAGATTGGTTATACTATCCACTGGATCATTGATCCAAAAAACAAATGATACATGTAGCCAAGGCAACTTGCTGGGAGACTAAGCAGGGCAGTCTGTAAGTGAAATAAACCAAGAATAAAATGATTATTGAGGTCCTTGAGCCACCCCCATTTACTATCTAACAATGAACTTGTATGTGACTTCTTGGTGGCAGTACTGTAAGATTTGGTGACCTCTGAATTGAGCTGCCTGTCTTTGTTCAAACCCAAGACGTACAGGAGCTTTAGACTTCAGTGTCCCTGCTGGAGGGACATTATGTATCCCATGCTGCTCTCGGAGCACTGTCCTGGACAGGAAGACAGACCTTAGTATACGCTGCTTGATTTCTTCCCTGAACTGAATGAAGCAAGGCTGAAGGATATGCTCTCAAATAGAGCAGGTGAAGACTGACTTTGTTCAGTCCCTTAGGCAGGTCGGAAACTCAAAACAACCTAAAAGTGATGAACTAACTGTTCCTTTGAAGCAGCAGCAAATGATCAGAGAACACCAGGACCTGTCACCCTAGGCAGACCCCAGCGAACCTCTGCAGATCTCAGTCTCCTGCGAACACAGAATCATATTGTCCCGGAAACCAGCTCGACACTGACCTTGGCTGGTGTAGCATGGGAGCTCTCCTTTCGGATCTGAAACCTTCATGGGAAAGAGACGGGCTTGGTCTTACCTTACCTGAGGTTATTACTGACCTGTCCACTTCATGGATGGCATGCTCTGAGATGTCTCCTCAGCTCACTAAGCCTCAGTTTACACACACACACACACACACACACACACACACAATGAAGGGAGCCTAACAAAAGCTTTACTGGAATTGTACTGATATATATATATATATATATATATATATATATATATATATATGTGCTATATATGTAAAGTATTCCATATAATCATCCCTAAATTATTTATCATAGCTGATACAATGTAAATGATAAATAAATGCTTACACTTATTGTTTATGGAATAATGATAAGAAAAAATAGTTGATGCACACTCAATACCGATGTAATTGTTTATTCTAGTTATTCCCCATTCTCAGTTGGCTTCACAAGGATGCTGAAGCAGGGCTGACCTCAATCTTTGCCTCACCGTGACCAGAGAGGTAAGCCTGGGAAACTAAACATGGTAGTTCTTACTTCATTAAGATACAAAGAGGAATATTTCTTTTAAAGAGCTTTCAACTGGGAGCTAAAAGGGAGTTAACGTAATTTTTGCTTTGAGACTCCTACCTTTGGAATAGAAGATTGTTTAGTGGGAAATTAGTGTCATCCCCATTTGAAGGCGTTAATGGAATGGCTGCAGAAGCACTCCTTTCTGAAGACAAAGGACCCTCGTCCTCCCTCTGCCTCAGGAGTATAAACGGGAGCCCATCTGTACTCAAAACACAACTCCAGACCAGTGAGCTCTGAAAGCCAGAACTCCCCAGGAAATATGGCTTCCTGCGTTTCTCCCTCGTGGTTAGGTGACTAATTCATCCTATGTCATTCATTCTTCCTCTTATACCTGGCACCAGCATTCCCAAGCATGCTCAGTGTGCCAGACGCCAAACTCAGAACGGTGAATGCGCAGTTTCTGTTATCCTGAAACTTAATTATAGACCAGGCAGAGAATGGCTCAGATGAGTTCTCCCTACACAGTTCCCGAAGGTAGACACAAGACAGCAGAGGTACCAAGAAAGAGAAGCGTAGCTTTACTAAAATGCAGGCTATGACTTCACTAAAAATCAGACTCTCAGTAGTTCAGTCGACTACTGTGCACCAGAGGCTTCTCAAGAAGCAAGCAAGCATGCATCGTCTCATGCAATTTTCATAACCACTGCAGGGACTGCACATTCCTTCTCTTGAATCACACATGAAGACCAGGGCTCAAAACGGACCAAAATTCCTTGCCCAAGGTCACGCAAACTTAGGTGGCCAATCCAACGCCATCTGATCTCAGGAAGAAGCTCCTACAGGAAGCTCTTCTGCTATGGTTCACCTCTCTAGCACACTGCTTAACGAACCTAATTTCATTAATATGTACAACATCTTCATGTACATTCACACAGCACAGACCGAATGACTGCCACAAAAGAGAAATTAGTGCATGCACATTAAAATACCACATGCCTTTATTGGCTCTTCATCTCTCTCTCTTTTTAATGCTCTCGCTCTTTTTAATGCACCAATTCACTTTATTCTTTCCAATGAGCATTTATCCAATTTAGAGTCAATGAAAAATAATGTTTATTTTTCAATAAGTTTACATTAAGCACTGCAGAAGTGCCCCTGTGCTGTTTAGTCCTGACAGTCCTGGTGCAGGGAATGCATTTGAATATGTCTGTAATTGAAGTCCAAAGGGGTTAGCAGGAAGTTGGCTTTGTTCTGTAATTTAAGGAACTAAGAGCTAGTTAGGAAGACTTTCAGGTAGCAAAGGGGAAGGCAGGGAAGGAAAGTGAGAGAGGAAGATAAATAGGAAGGAATGCTTAGGGAAGGAAACTAGGGATGGTAAAGCCACAGAAGATGGTCTTCCATGGCCACCTCCTTCTGGGGATGCAATGGTATTTCCATGAGTTCAACAGTACAGGCTCTATGCCCAGTACCACAAGAGTCAAGCTCACTACCTCACTGGTAAGGTATGGAATCTCTCAGAAAGGAGAGAGGGCCATCAACACCTGGGGCTTGATCTGCACCTCTCCCTTATATTTAAGTCAGAATGAGGATCATGTGTCTCCTTTCTCTTCCGATTTATTTAGCCCAACTGAACAAATCAACATTGTCTTATAGTAGGCTTTGAAAGTCAAGTGTAAGGCCAATAATCCTTTTCATTTTTCTACTAACCAATGCCCAGAATCAGAAACAAGGGAGTGTTATCTAGAGGCAAGGAAGATGAGTACAAAGTAAATAGAGGCTTGAAGCCATGAAGACTAGGGTCCTTGTAGTCCTTTAGCCATTTGGAGTCTTACATGTAAGATAAAGACAGAGATGCTAAAGCAAGCATCATGTTGGGTATAAGAAGTATGGCACAGAATGTCATTTACGTGACGGATGACAGTTTCTATCACGAGGAATTATCAGTTCCAGACATCATGAAAATATTGATGAGGTCCTGGGTTTCACCCAAAAGAGGAACAGAAACTAATTCATTTGTTCATTTGCGAAACTAATAAGATGTTTAAATACTTGATTTCTTCCCAGAGCTTAAACTCTGGCATGGTTTATACAGTTATACTTTAAAGGGCTCAGTTAGAAAGTTTAGAAAAGACACAGTACCAAACACATTGTCGAATGATTTGCCAAGTCACAAGAAAATACAAGAGCTGAGATGACCTCAACATGGGCTCACAACCCTGATGGAAGCTAGCTGGGATGGCACTTCCACTCTTGGCTTGGAAGGCCCTAAAGCAGACTCTGAAATGAGCATCCAGGGTAATTGCTCTGCTTGCAAGAGACAGGGAACACTTCCTGGGAGTGAGAAAGGAGCGAAGGCATGTAGGAGAACCCACAAAGAGGGTGCCTTTAAGCCACAAGTCAGGTAGCTCCACCAAAAGCATAAAGAAGCCCCCTTCGAATGTTCACAGCCAAACATGAGGGAGCTGGGATGTTTCTATTGGTTGATTCTGAAGAGTCATAGAATAAATGCTGCCCCCCCCACAAGCATCCACCCGCGCTGAAAGTTCAACCTGTAACATCAGCAGCTGAACCGCATCTTCAGCCATGTAGGAAGCACCAGGTTCAGGAGTGCAGTGGGGTCTGAACACATGCTTCCCACCTAAGTCCATGTCTTTCTATAGATCCCATGGATCAGCCACAGTTTTCCCTCAGACACACCCTACCTTGGCTTTTGCAATCAGCACCCCAGGCACCCCTGTCCGACTCAGCGTATATTTCACCTCCTGGTAGGGCACACTGAGAATTACCTGGCACACATTATTCCATTAGCGTGTGTTGTTATGACATAGAGTGCATCAGTTCATAGATGGGGGGGGGGGAGTTGGGGTGGGCCAACGTGGAGCCACGGTTCTCCACTCCATCTGTGAACTGTGGAGTATGTGATGAGGAAGAATCTACAGATTCAAAACAGCGGATCTCCATGACACGTGACAACAACTGGCTATCCAGAAGGAGCCCATTATCAGAGGTGTGGTAGAAATTAGAGGCCTTAAGCCAGAGACTTAAGACTCCTGGCAATGAACACTTGCAAGTAAAGATGAATGGACTAACGGGTAAACTGTGTGTCTCAAAGGGTCACACTACAGCTTCCACAAGATTCATCTTTTCTCATTCTTCCTTCCTTCTTTCCTTCCTTCCTTTCTTCCCTCCTTCCTTCCTTCCTTCCTTCCTTCCTGTCTGCCTCTTTTTCTTCCTTCCTTCCTTTCTCTTTCTGTCTCTCTCCCTCTTCTTCCCTCCCTCCCTCCTTCCTTTCCTTTCTTCCTCCCTCCTTCCCTCCCCTTCCCTCTCTCTATTCTTTCCTTCCTTCCTTTTTTTGTTATTATTGTTGTCTATTTGCTTTTGCTGTTTGGTTTGGTTTCTAGTTTTTCTTTTAAACTTGGTTTTCTTTTGGAGGAAGGTTACGAGAAAAGAAGGGAACAAACGCAAGGGGATGGGGAGATATTCAGGACTGGAATGCACGATGTGAAATCCACAAAGAATCAGTAAAAGTTAAAAGAAAAAAGTCTTGGAGTTCATTTTTCCTCTATAGTTCTTTTGAGCCAGACAGGATGGCAAATGATTACATTGTGACTTTTCTATTGATTAATCCCATACTCATTTTATAGATGAGGAGACTTGATTCCTAGAGAAATTAAGAGCTAAGGATAAGGCAATACTGAAACGTAATATGTTGTCTGGCGTCAAAGTTGTCCTTTCCAACCCAACACTGTCAATTAGAAACCTTGAGTATCAGGGCAGATGCTCTGCAGCCAGGCCACGAGACATTCAGAAGTCCCTGTAGGTTTGGAGACAAATGCTGGGGCGAGTCACATGTGTCCCTGAGGATACAGCCCCACTGCTGCTGCTTTTCCCTGAGCCGGTGAGTGCTGGCTGGCCCTGCCCTACCAAAGTTCCCTTTCTAGGCTCCAATAGCTGCCACACAGGGAAGGCAGGGGCTTCCTGAGCAGATCAGAATGCCCTGAGGGACCTGCAAGGTGGGAGCTATGAGGGATGGTGACTCAGCAAGGAGCTGAAACTGCGGTGCTTGTGTCTCAGGCTCAGATTCTCACTCGCTCTCCTAGCATTTACTGAACACTACGATGTTTACAGCAAAATGTGATAAGCCTGAACCATATGCTTTACATACACCGCCTTTCCTGCAGAAAAAACATGCTCTCGTTCCGCCGCAAAGACCGCTGAACGAAGTGGGCAAGTGTGTATGTCATGCTGCAGACGGCATTGTCACAGGAGTGAAAGCTTTCACTGAAACCAGCCCCCCCCACCCCCACCCCCGGCGGCTGCAGCGTGCCTGCTGCTGTCTATGATGCCCTTTGCCTAATCACAAGAAAAGACGGATGCCTGGCGGCCAGCTTCAATTCTACTCCACACACCTTTGTCTTTCAAGCTCATAGAAGCACCCTGGAATATCACTCACATCTCCCGTCACTGAGCTGAAAAGATTTGACAGCTAACATTTGGCTGCTTTATATGACCTTAATCTGTTCTTGAACTTTGTCTACTATTACTGGATAAACAGTAACTGCAAAGTGGGAGCAACCAGCGCGTGTAATGCCAAGTTCACGGTACCAGGGGCCTTTTACTATATTGTTTAATTCGACAGTGATAGTTCCTCCTCGCTGGTCCCAAGACCTGAATCCTTGCCTTCTACTCACTCACAGCAGGCACCCTCTCTAGCTATCTGGTCTATTCCAATGGGAACACGACAGCAGTTTTTAGAGACACGTGTATATATAGGGCTAGGAAATGTGCTGCTTAGACTGAACTAAAGAGACCTGATGGAAATCTCAGCTCAGCTTCTTACACACTGCATGACCTTGGCCAAACGCCTTTGTCTTCTTAAGCCTTAGTTCCCTCACTAATACAATCGAGATAATAATGCTTAACTTCTGAGATTATTATAAGGACTAAATGGAAAAGTGGTGGTGGGGTGTCTGAAATATTGCTTAAAGCCTTGACCGATGGAAACTACTCTCATTAGCAATGGCATTAATATTAACAAGTGTTTTGCTGCCAAAGTTGTCATTATTAGCCGATTTCAAGCTATAAAATTCCCATTAATATTTTCGAGACTAATAGTGCTAGGATGTTCTAACATAACCAAAACATACTTGAAAGATCATACGACAGGACAGCCATTTAAATTCTTGAAAGTAAATCATTCTTCTGAAAAAAAATAAACTCAAAGCAATGAATAAAACATGTTCGCCTGTGTCCTGAAGGTGGAGGCTGCAGGAGGAACTCACTCATACCTCTTGTGGGGACATGGACAGAGATTTTCTAGTAAGTCTTCTAAGAATTTTGTGTCTCCTAAAAGGCTGGCCAAGACTCACTGGTGACACACCAAAACCCTCATTTGTCAACTTGCTGTCTTGCAAAACAATGAGTACTGGGAGGAATGGTTTAAGAAAATATACTTAAACCTATCAGGGCATAAAAATTCATCTCAAACCAATTGGCTTGTTAATAAATTTGATGAAAAAAATCAGATGGACTCAACCAATTCATTTGGCTTCAAAAGAGGAAGGGATTGAGGGTGGGACAGAGGGAGAAAACATATGTTAATACGATGGGTACTGTAAGGCTAACTGCAAGATAAGATAAGTAGATGGGGCCAATCAACAGCTTTCTCTGGTCTATACATACAAATGAATACATGAATATATAAATGATATATTTTAATACCAGTCCATTAAAGTAAAAACTATCAGTCTTCATCATGCCAATTTCATAATATCAGATCTTCCATTCTCCTCTGGTATCGATAAGAATGAGCCAAACTGGGGATTTCACACCTGGGTGCACATCGTTTTGTTTCTTTTCAGTGACAGAATTCAATATGACAGCGCTCAGCATGACAGCATCAGGCTGGGACTGTCACCTTAGGGGCTTATACATCTTTAAAATTCTCACAAAAGTGAAATTGACTGACAGCGAAGCAAAATGACGCTTTTAACTTGAGCTGGAAGATCAGAAAAGTCAATGAAAACCCTCAGAGTTCACTTAGGCTGCACAGTGAGGGAGATTTTGGAGGAAAGGAGCCCTGGCCTCTCTGGTACTCAGCTCTGCTGCCTGGTAGGACTCCGTGGACAAGTGTGAAGGATAGTGCTACACACAGGCTACGGTGCCAAGTAGTGTGACTTCCATGGCACTATTTAACACAGGCAGTTCTCCCCCTTCTTGTTGTATTTGAGTATAACATGGCATACATGGGAAAGAACGTGACCAGAGGAGGAAACATCTTCAAATCCCCATGTTCTCTCTTTATGGATAACTAACCCAAGAGATTTCACTTAACCACTGGCGTCTCCATTTCGGCAATTGCAAAGTGGGGCTATGGAAATGTATCTAATTGTTATAAAAATACTAAAAGCAAAAATTATGTGTGAAAACTAAGTTTCAAAAAGCTATCCAGGCTAAGATCTTACTGTGTCTCTATGCGTTTAGGTTTTCCTTGTGAGCATGACGTAGGGATGGGTCCTCGAGCAGACTAGAGACTCATATATAACAATGAGAAAGGCAAGAATGATTCGGTCCTAGATGACCGGCCTCTTAAAGTCTACATGGCAACATCCTGCATCCCATCACAAAACTGTGGAGAGTCGCCCAGCACATCTCCCTATTTTACGAAGGACTAGATACCCAGTCAGGTATACCAAATGACTCAAGACTCAACTACAGTTGGGAGTTAGATCATCGTAACAATCACTGTGATATGAAGACTAATGTGCAATGAGTGATAACATCTGTGTGTACATTGACATTATTTACAAAGCACATTCACATATTCTGATTCATTCCTTTTGAAAACATCTTCTGATATAGGTAAGATATCATTATCATACCTATTCTCACTGTAGGAAATAAAGGGAATCCAGGACCCAAAAAGGTTAAGAGGATAGACAACGAGAGAGTTTGTACCCAAGGATGGATTTGGTACCATTCTCAAAAGGTTTCTGCTATCCTGCACTAACCTTTAAGGCACTGTGAATCATGGCTGAAAGGCTCTGGGAAGGGAGTCATCATTGCCTGGAGGGCCAGTGGGTACTATGGGCAGTGGGCAGGAGAGGAGTCTAGATCCTACCAAAGGTCCCAGAAACGTGACCCAGTAGATCTACCTAAAACAGAACTTACATCAGGCAGTGGTGGTGCATGCCTTTAATCCCAGCGCTTGGGAGGCATAAGCAGGTAGATCTCTGTGAGTTCAAGGCCAACCTCTTCTACAAAGTGAGTTTCAGGACAGCCACGGGTACACAGACAAACCATGCCTGGAAAAATAAAATAAATAAAAAATAGAAAAAAAATAAAATATAAAACATACCTTATATGAGGCAAATTTCAAAGAGAAAAAGGAATGAGGTATGAGTTTTAGTGCTATGTTTTCTTAACAACAGCTCAAATGTATTACCATTTTAATATAAAATCTGATGTGGGATTATGCTATTTTATACTGTAAAGATTTGTCACTAAACGTATTAGTTTAATAAAATGCTGATTGGCCAGTAGTCAGGCATGAAGTATAGGCAGGGCAACCAGACTAAGAAAATTCTGGGAAGAAGAATGGCAGAGAGTCAGTCACCAGTCAGATGTAGAGGAAGCAAGATGAGAAGGCATTACTTATAAAAGGTACAAGTCATGTGACTAAACACAGATAAGAATCATGGGTTAATTTAAGTTGTAAGAGCTAGTTAGTAATAAGCTTGAGCAATAGGCCAGACAGTTTGTAACTAATATAAGCCTCTGTGTGTTTCTTTGGGACTGAATGACTGCAGGACAAGGTAGGATAGAAACTTCCATTTATACAGCATCTGCCTATAAAAATTAAAATAAAATTATTAATGAAATATTTCACCACCTTTTTAGGTACTAAGGCGTAAATTATGCACATATAGTACAACTCTGTAGCATATGCTAGTGTTCCAAAGTCATGTGTGATAAGAGGCCACCAAATTCGTCTGTGTAAATGGATGTACAGACATTGGAATAAACGGTGTACTGGCCAATCCTTTTCATGCCCAAACGAAGGAGCCGGAAAAGCCTTTCCCCATAGCTCACCTGGATCTATAGTCATATCAAACATAGGCTCCACCTAGAATCCCAAGTAAGCCTTCCATCCTAATCATGCCTTCCTTTTTCTACCCCCAATTTTCTTTTCATGGGTGAAGAACTGGAAAGGCAGCAGAAAGTGATGGTCTGCACAAGAAAACTTAGGTCTATCCACACTACAGGCAAGAAACATCATTCAAAACCTGCTGTTTTGTCTACAGAATCAGGTAGCTCTGCTAACCCAGGGACCTACCAATATTTTACCATTTCCATATCCTTTCGCCTGCCTGTTCTCTTTGCCTCCTGATCTCTCTCTCTCCTGCCACTCTCCTCCCAGTGTGGTCCTCATCCTTTGTAATCTCCCATCAGTCACAGACCCCGCACTTGGCGTGTCCTGTGCTAGGTACTGGCGTCTTCGAGATGAGCCTCCCTTGTCTGCTTCTCTCCGTGGTGGCAGTGTACTAGGGAAACGAAAATACAGAAAGGTAACTTCAAAGTAGAAGGGTCTGCCCATGGAAACCATCATACCGACCCTTTCTGCATCTACCACAAACACCAATGCCAGGGTGACTTATCAAAGCCAGAAATCCCTCTGTTCATTGTTCAGGAATCTGGAAGTTTAAGCTGAAGGCAGCAGCATCTGACCTGGTAAGAGGACCTTCTTGCTCTGTCCAGACATGGCAAAACACAGAAGGACAAACTAGACAAAGGCTGCATGAAGCCTCCTTTGAAAGGGACTGATATTGTTACTATAGAAGGAGCCTTAATATCTTCATCCTTGTAAAGGTCATTTGCTTTGTACTCTCATACTGAACACTGCTAAGGTTTGGTGGGGAATATTCAAACCACTACAACGCAAAGTCATGGGTACAGGGGACGACGAACAGCTTCCAAGAGGATGGATCCTGCCTCTGGCATTGCAGTTACTAAATCGTAGTTTCTTTTCCCATTTTTTCGTTGTTTGGTTTTGCCAGGATAAACAAGTCAGACAGTATGGGTCTCTCATAGCAGACTTTAAACTTTCATGGCTTAAACTGCTTCAGAAGGAGGGGGCATTGCTTCTACTTCAGATGCCCAAAGCAAAGCACAGCACAGCACAAACTGCTGGAAAATTCATTAGATTCGAGCCGGCAGAGATGCCAACTCTCAACTAGGAGAGTAAGCAAAGGGCCCTCTGAGTATCACTGGTATTGGAGACTGGCAATGCTCTCCTCCTCCCTCAGTGGGAGCAGAAGCCTGGGACAGAGCTGAGATCCCATAGCTCCCCACTCTGCCCTGAACGTGCACCCTTAACGTGATGTGAAAACACTGGTGAGAGGAATGCTCCCCGAGTCGGATGGAGAGGAAAGGCAGTCGGGGAGATGCATAAGTGGAAGCACGTTTTCAATAAAAGCAACATTTGTTCCCCACAAAGACTTGCTAGAACAAACCAACTGCTTCTGTGATTTAAGACAGCCCGGAATGGAATGAATGATAGAAACAGTGCCACCCAAGGGTGCCAGCGTTTGCCTTGATGGCTCCCTCGGAACCTCCTATACTTCCAACTATGTCTGTCCCTAGTTTCCTGAAACCAGAAACTTTCTGAGCACATATTCTTTGAGATGTGAAAAACTGTCTTTGTGTTGGCCTATGAATCTTTCGTTAAAGCACTCTTTATAGAAATCTACCAAATCCCCATTAATCCAGTGTCTAGTCAGCTCTGACGATCTCTAATAATGATTCTGTAACCTTTCTGAGAAGGTCATCCGACTTCTAATGGAAACACAGTGATCGCTCAAAGTAAAAAATTGCCTCCTCCCACGTCCCTGCCCCTCCCCCAGCAGGCCTGGCATGGGGCTTCCTATCAGCTCTTTCTTTCACATATATTCTGGCTGGTACCGTGGTGGTCTCTGCGTTTCAGAAAATGCCCTTTTAAGACAAGGACAAGGTCATTATACAGCTCTGTGTGAAAGGAATGCAAGGGGGAATTTCTCTAGCTTATGGCCAGCTTATTCACAAAGGCTAAGGGGAGATCCTGCCCGGGTGTGCGGAGAAAGCTGAAGTCACTGGAGCTTCAGGTGAGTATGAGGCATAGGGAGGCAGGGAGCAAATGCCAAGATACATTTAGTTCAGGAACTAATGCCTCTGATTTCACACACACTCCCAGCACTGCCTTTCATGGGTGTGGATGACGACTTCACACTATTGCTAGGGGCATGAAAGAGAACCATGAGCAACCTGGTGTGCCAGTGTGGGTTTGTAAACCCCAGTCTATTATCCATGAGGCCTCGGAAGTTACTGACCCATTTTCATCGCTGTAGTAGACTCCCCAGACTTCCCATCTATCCAGCGGAGGTGATCCCTGTTCATAGGGTGGCTACAAAGACCGACGAATGCAAGGCCTCTCTATTCTAGACTGGTGCTGAGAGCATGCCGGGAGGTTAGGAAGAGTGACGCCTCGATGACATGGTGACAAATCTAATTCAAGTCACTCCCACGTAGGCTGTCACCGCCACTATTTTCAAATGGGTCATCAACTGTTACCGCCACTTCTTTTAAAAGGGCAAAAGTATTTCAACACTTAAAAAAACAATAGAAAATTTTATCTGGATAAAAGGTCTTTCCGTTCACTCAGGATGGCTTTAAGAGATTTCTGCATGCAATATTGTTTTCATTGCCGTCTCTTCAGATCATAGCCGGTGAGGTTAGGCAAATCGGTGCTTTCAAAATCTCTTCATCTATAGTCCTTCTTGAATACCTTCTAGGACCGACCCATCCTACCACAATGTACTGAGGGAAATCTCTGATTTCCCTTCCCCTGCCAGGCTGGCAGAAGCTGTGAGATACTTTTAGTTAACAGAATATGGCAAGATGATGGTGGTGGTGGTGGTGGTGATGGTGGTGGAATGGTCACTCCCCAGATAGCCTAATTTATATGAACTGGAGTAACAGATTCAGGCTTTAAGGAACTGTAAGGAGACCATGTGGCAGAGGACTCTATGAACCTCTAAATGCTAAGCTCAATCCATGGATAATGGGAAGAAAATAGTCCTGTAACTATAAAGAAACTAAACTCTACCAACAACCAGGTGATCTTGGAAGAAAAATACCAACTTTTGGAGAAAAAAATAAAACATTCTCAGAATGCAAGAAAAGTTACAGAGGACCCTGCCAAGCTGACTCAGAGACCCATGAGAATCACAAGATAATAATTGTGTGTTTCTTTAAGTCCCTAAGTTCACAATAATTTGCTATATGGCAGTAACTAATTGATATAATATGCTAAATACTCCTAGAAGGGAGGTCTCATAGGGCTTGTGGCTGTTCTTACTTTCTGCTGGATTGGTTCGGCCTGGACTTAAGGCTATTGCTTTAGTTTTACTGTGTGTTAGGCCCCCCAGAAACTCTGGAAAATACGTATTTGGAGCTTTATGTGTTCAAGGGACTTTGACATATTACAAGAACCTCAAGGTGCTGCTGTAGGCTGATGTTATGTTACAATCCTTTCGAGAAGTCAAACGGATCTTTTCAAGAGTCTGAGCGGGAAAGCATCTACAGGATGTGTGTTCAGAGGAAAGAACCAGAGACCGAGCAACACTGCATTATTTTTGTCCTGTGGCCTACAAGAAAAATTCCGAAGAAGGCTTTCTCAGATAACGCCTGAAGCCGAGACCTGGATGGTAGCAAGGATCACCACAACTCACATTAGTGTAACACACAGCTGTCAGAAGAGACTTCTGTGAGGGTCTTCAGTGGTACCCTTGAAGCAATCGTCTCCTATCAGGCACAATGGGCAGTCAGAGAAACTGAAGTTATAGGGGACAGCCAAGGTCAGCCAGCCAACAACAGCAGAGACACGAGGTGGCAACCCAACTCTACTCTGAGACTGCGCAGCACATCTGCGGCCGGATGCACACCTGCCTAAAACGCCCGTCTCCTCCCCTCCCGAGGAAATGTGAGCGGTGTCCTCCGAAGATGAGAGCAGAAGGACACTGAAACTTTCTGAAGTTCCACCTGCTTCATCTGAGCCCTGTGAAATGGAAATCGTGTGGGGTGACATTTCTCAGGGAAGGCTGGCAACAGAACACACGCACAATCTCTTTCCTGTCCCGACGGCCCCAAGTCACTGCCCTGTCCCGACCACAAGACTGCCCATTGCTTTGTATGTAAAGAAAAGGTTTTTTTTTCTTTCTAAAACAAGCAGCAGTCGAAGGAGCTCCTTTCAATGGTGCTTCTTTTCTATTTATCTTTGCCCAAAGTGACCATTTAGGAGAAAGAGGCCAGGATCCAGTGTTTATTTACGGCCTCCCAAGGGCCTGGCACTGTCAAGACCTTTACAAATGTTTTCTTACTAGATCCTTGCAGTAGTTCTTTGTGGAAAGTACCATCCTTATTGTTATTTCTTTGTTATTCCTGCCCATGAGCTCCCTCGCCCCCACAGTCAGCAGAATAAACAGGGTCAGGAGGAGAGGCAAGCGGCTCAGGGTGGCTCAGGGAGCAACAGGTTCACTCAATGTGACTCCATGAGACCCTAAAGCCTGCCCGGCATTCATTTTTTCTATCTTTTCTCGCCTTCATCCTTGCCTTCCTCTTTCTGAATACATAAACAAATCTGTCACTAAGAACAAAAAGTCCTGGTCCCATCCTCACGAACCTCAGTGTAGTAGACAACATGAAAGCCCTAAGTTCTGATATGGGTAGGGGCGGGGGGCGGGAGATAGAGAGACAGTGGATGTGTGAGGCCCAGCTGAACTGCATCTTTCTGGGAAGCTGGGGAAGGAAGAGAGGCGTGCGAGGTGGTGTAACCCCCGCGGGGTGAGTACTGTCACTAAGGAGTCAGCATACACGGCATGCCCAGAATGGGGCTTTGGTGCAGTCTACAGACGCCCAGGAGAAAACAGTCATATGTGCACCACTTTCTCCTGGGTGAAAACACGCCCTGCTTCCCACATCAGCTGAAATTCCACCACCTCTCTGCTTAGTTTAATAAACACAGGATCAAAAGTCCTGGAGGTTCCAAAAGCAAGAGCCCCATGTCCAATCCACCACTAGGAAAGAAAGAAAGAGAGAGAGAGGGAAGGAAGGAAGGAAGGAAGGAAGGAAGAAAGGAAGGAAGGAAGGAAGGAAGGAAGGAAGGAAAGAAGGATAGGCAATTTACAGCTGCTAGTCCTCATTTTACTATGTTCTAGTAAGCTGAATCTGGCCCAGGTTGCCGCACTCTATCGCTGGGATATTGGTAATTAATGCACCTAGTCTGGCTTCCCAAGGGAGCCCGACAGCGTTCCTTCTAAGCAGGTTGAAGCCTCTCCTTCCTGCCCTTTGAAAGGTCCTATAGGAGAATCCAGCAGCTGAGCTGAGTTCCCAAGGGTTCTTCACACTGCCTGCTCTACCATCAAACTATCAGAGCACAGTGGCAAGTTTTAGTCAGAAATGCAACCAGCGCAGCCATTGGCTACAGAAGCAAAAATGGGAGGGGCAAGAGGCTGAAGGAAATAAACATTGGTACAGACAGCAGAGATTCTCATGAGCGCTTCCAGGGAACACCTAGTGAATCAATTTCACTTTTAAAACAAATAGAAGAAGGGATTCCCAGACAGCAGGTGATTATCGTGGTGACTGTGTGATATAATACCTCGGAGCATGAAGCTAAGTCATTCCGCCGAAGTCAGAAATTAGCTTTGTTGGCTTAGAAACTGACAGCAGGGTGCTGCTGCTCCCATCTCCGTTCCCTTTCAAGTCACCAGTGACCAGGCAAGACAAGTCATATCATTAGTAGGGGTACACACACCATTACATAGAGAGACGACACGGTTCATGGTGACGTCCATATCCTGGTTAGCAGTCTGGATGGAGGCTTGAGCAAGCAGCAGTCGTAGCCCACAAGGCTGTTTGAACACCCGGAGTGCTGCATAGAGACCAGAAGTGTGCACAGAGGATTCTCAGAGAATAATATCGCTTAAAAGGCCAACAATAAGGATCCTCATCAAGAACGCCTTACAAAGACCTCCACCTTTAAAGCCTACATAGAATTCAGTATTTTCTCCCCTCCTCCCTTACCTCCTGTCTGATCTTCTGCATAGTCCCTGCGTCCACGTCGCACCCCTGCTTCATCTTTTGCAACCACCGGAATCAGCCTTGAACACAGTCAATCTAATCTGACTCAAGTCTGGGGATGCTAGAGCTAGAGGGATGGCTCAGAGGCTGAGTTTACTTGCTGCATCTTCTGAGCACTGGGCTTTGTTCTGCAGCACCTGCATCCAGTGGTCCACAACCTCTTGTCACGCCAGCTCCCTGGAATCCAATGCCATCTTCTGGGCTCCTCGGCCTCTAGCTTGCACGTTCACTCACTCATTCCATCCATTCATTCTCTCTCATATGCAAATAAAAATGAATTAAAATTTTTATTAACATGTATTAATAAAAACTTCATTTGAAACCATGGTAACAGTAGATAGATGCTTTCCAGCGAGGAAACAGGCCTCAGAAGGACAGAGAAATAGTCACATCACAAGCAGGAAGTGGTCAGCAGTGGAGTGGGCACTGAATGGAATGACGGTAATTTAAGATTAGAGCCCACCTCTGGCTGAATATCAAGTCTATATTCTTAATTAAAACCCATTCTAGCAATGCACCATGGTATGTCTTAAATACAATAAACATGTATGTGTTAAATCTCAATGGAACTAAAGCATACCACTTCATAAGGGAAAATTTTAAAGTACACTATAGAACAGATAAATACATCTATTCATTCAACAAATACTGTTTGAGAATCTATCATGTTCCTCACAGTATCACAGGCCCTGGGGTTCAGTGATGAATATAAATGCTTGCCATTACAGATGTTATAAAATCCTATGGGAGAGATGAGACAACACACAATAAAGCTGCACACAAGTGATGATACACTGCAGACTGGTGAGGCTGGGGGAAGACACAGGGGGCAGCAGTGAGCAGCTGCAGCAGAGGGGCGGGGCCTGGAAGCACCCCAGGCCAGGTGTGCTTAAGCAGGGTAAGACAGGGGGAGCAGAGGAGAAACTTGATTTCCTGATAAGCAGTCAGGTTAGAAGTGATAGCTACCCCCTGCCCCATTCTGTAGTTTAAAAACAATCAACGTTATATCCTAAGCCTTAATGCAGCTAAGCATCAAGGCTATAGGCCTGACATTCTCAAGCACAGACTTCAGATTAGGCTAGAGGTGGGCTTAAATTCTTAATCAGATGTATCAGAAAGTCATGTTGCTAAAGCAATTAACAAGACTTTTGCATTTCACCATATTCTGTGTGCCATAAAAAGCAGGTGCCCATAACAGTCTCTAACATGTATTGCATGCTCAGAAAACCCTGCTATATAGGATCGCAATGCAGGCAATGCTGTTTTGTTTTAAAACGGTCTTCACTATTCTTGGCCATCTGAATGTTCACAGACATGTTAGAGCACATCAGACCATCCACACAAACACCCACAAGTGTTACAGTTTGGATCTGCACTCCACTGACTATATTGCCTCAGAGGCAAAAATAGCAACAGAATTCATAATGGTACAAAAAGATCTATATATGGAACACATGGAGAACCATGCTTCAGTACGAAAGGGGGAACTCAAGATAAAAATAGACCGGACATATGAACATGGAACTCAGAAGACTCGGATAGCCCATAAGCATCTGACAATAATGTCAGATGTACCTGGATGTAACCAAATTAAAACAAAGACAAGAAATCAGTCCCTAACTTTGAATTCAAAAATATTAAGAACTGCCTGGCACAATAAATGATGAACTTACTATTTTCCATGGAGCATAGGGAACATCCATGTCCCGATGGTGGTCTATGAATAGAAAAATCTACTTGAAGATATAGTTCTAGCAACACTGGAATGTATGTATGGTAGGGTCAGTTGTGTGCTCCAAGCTACGCATGTCACAAATGTCTATGATATGTGTTTAAAGAGTAGGTGGGAGAATAGTTATTTATTCAAGAGTTGTTTTCAGAGCTCCATAGGATAAACTACATGACTCCTCCTTGGAACTGTATAAATAAATACTACTATATTTCTATTTTAATGATTTGCTTCTATTTTTATTTTATTTGTTTTCATGCCTGTTTGTGTGCGCTCTCTCTCTCTCTCTCTCTCTCTCTCTCTCTCTCTCTCTCTCTCTCTCTCTGTGTGTGTGTGTGTGTGTGTGTGTGTGTGTGTGTGTGTATGGGGTGCCCATGGATCCAGAGAGGGTGTTGGATCCCCTGAGTGGGAATTACAGGTAGTTGTGAATCACTTGGTGTCGGTGCTTGGAACTGAACTCAAGATCTCAGTTACTGAGTTCATCTCTCCGGCTTGTTCTATTAATTTAACATACAGCTGTGTAGAAGCTAAAGTGTGTAAGTTGGACCCAATTTATCTCAACATAGATAAACCTCACAATGCTTAATCAAGAAAAAAAGGCTATGTCTATGTTTAATATAAAACTATTTTTTAAAGTTCAAAATGCATATCTCTTAAATTATATTCTGTTTTAGTTACATACTGTACAACAGTGGGCTGGTAAGATGGACTGGCAGATAAATACACTGCAGGCTGACAACCTGAGTTCCATGCCTGGATTCCACACGGTAGAAGGATAGCCCGGACTTCTGCAAGCTGTCCTGTGACCTCCACACAGGGCACAGTGCCACACACATACGTGTTCATAAAGGAATTAATCAAAACCTCTTTTTCAAGCCTCTCGAAAATGTTACACATCAAACCCAATATATTGCTTTCAGAAGAATGGAAAGTTGAATCGGGTGTTATGACAGAGAACTTGTTCCAGGTCTGTAATATTTTAATTCTTTGACTTGAGGGTTATATTTTGTGATGTTGGGCTCACACCCAGGGCCCAAGGTGAGCAGGTAAGTGCTTTACTGTGGAGGTAATCGCTCAGCCCCATATTTAAGTCCTTTAGAGCAATTCTTTATCTGCTCATTGCTATTTATTCAATGTGTGTGTGTGTGTGTGTGTGTGTGTGTGTGCGCGCGCGCGCTCATGTGCACATGCTTGTGTGCGCGCGCTCCTGTACATGCATGTGGAGGTCAGAGAACAACGTGTAAGAGTCACTTCTTTCCTAAAGAATCAAGCACAAGTCATCAAGTTTGCAGCAAGCGCCTTTGCCAATCTTGCTGGCAGGCCCATATTTTAATCTGTAAAGAAAAGAGATGGGGAAAATACTGGAAATTTTTGTGCTTTGTCAAAACTGGGTGGTGGGTACAGTGATGTTTAGTAGACTATGCTCTGGAACTAACTGTATGGTTAAATTTATCCACAATGAACAAGGCAACAAGGAAACATCAGGATGGGTTAACTGGGTTCCAAAAGAAGTGACTTCTCAATGTGAGGCTGGCTGAAGGATTAGAGGCCACTTGCGTCTTCCCCAAATTATACTGTTGCCTCTAAGCGAAAGGAAGTACATCATATTACCGTCGCCACCAGAAGAACTAAAACTCCCCCTGGCCCCCCATGCTGGGTCACTTTTCATCACAGAACACTCCTTGGGCTGGCCTCTGCCTGACATGAGGGCCCCTGACATGATGCCCCAAATCCACCTCCCCAATCACCAGAACGGGGGTAGCAAGAGACCTGTTTGAGTTATGCACACTTCTCACTTTCCTTATTTGGTCTTTGTAATCAAGGCTTGTTTATTGAAGCATACATTTCCCCTTCTCAGCACATGAAAAATATATGGTTATTGCATAGCCGTCCATATTTCAGCTCCGAACTCAGCGAACACCCAAGCAATCTTCCTGGTGATTACAGATGATTTCTCAAGCAACCTAAAATTGAGCTCTTTAGCTCTCACTCTGACAGTGTCTATGTTATCTTTTTATGCAAGCTAACAACGACCCTGAATTGTGTGAGCTACTACTCAGAGGAGATTGCTTTAACCATTTATTTTGTTTTCAATATTGGAGATGTGTTTAAAAAAAAAAACATGCAAATTTCCCCCTACAGATTACAGCTACCATTCCTTTGGCAAAAATAAAACAGCTGCTAAAGATGTTAAATTAAATGACAACAGAGATATCAAGTGTACTTAGCAGATCTTCAAAAAGAATGTCACCCTAATAAGGAAATAGGATTATTAAAATTAAGTGATTATATAGAACTGAACCGACATCATTTATAGCTTTCTATTTTGGATGTGCTGTTAACAAACTCAACCACGTTATTTTTCTTTTCTAAACAGAGAGACGTCTGAAAGGAGCACAATGGTCTCAGAAAAGAACATGGGCACAGAAGTCAAGCAAACCTGGGTTCAAGTTCACGGTGCCTCCAGTTATGCACTAGTGGCTCTTCAGGATCACTTACCTTACATCTCAGTGTCCTGATTTCTCTAATGGGGACAGCAAAATGTCTGAGCTGGTGAAGGAAAATGCTTAGAAAGAAATGCGTGTTGCATATTTAAAGCTAGTTCATGACTATTAGTACAGATTTAGAAAGTTTGGGAGCAGAAGTATTTTAGATTTCAGACTTAACTGGGTTTCTGAATCTCCTTGGAGGTTTGACCCAGGTGTATACAAATTACCCTGTGCTCCATACACCTTTACAGACGTAGCCTGAAGATGATGCTACACGGTATGTTCAGAACAAATGTGTGTGCCTGCCACTCACACGTTCACATAGAATTTCCACCATCACAACATGTCAGCATTCAGAGCATTCTACATTTTGGAGCATTCTGACTTTGAGATGCTTAGGGTGTCTGCCTATTACTGTGGTCGTCTGACAGAGAGTTGACACATAAGGAAGGTTTGTTACTACTTTTTAACAGATCATCAGTTATGTGTTGTTAATTCCCATACCACAGAAATCATTTTTTTCCTTCTTTGTTTTTGAGACAGGATCTCACTGTGCATCCTGAGATGACCTGGAACCCACATTCTTCACACTCCTGTCTCCTTTGAATGTTTGGAGTACAGAGAAACACCATTTTCAAAAAGGAAGGTACCTACAACACCACACGAAATATTAGAGGACACCTGTCTCCCAGTTTGGGCTCACTAAGCCCTGAAGCTGAGGTAGAGTAGTGGATGCCCCCGATCACTTGTTCCCACAGACTTGGGTCCACAGTTCATATTTGAATTACAGCACAGATGTAACCGCCTCTGGGGTCTCTTGCTGTTTCTGCGCTAATAGCTTCTGCTTCTCAGCTGTGGGACACAAGAAAGAAGACTGTCTCTATGTTTGCATCTGTCTACGTCAAGCACAATACTTCTCAAACAGTCGGTACCCAAGACATGGGAAGAATTGACTAGGCATGAAATGGAGAACAGGGGGACAGAAGAGACGGCACAGCGTTTAAGAGCACTGGCTGCTCTTTCAGAAGACCCAGGTTTAATTCCCAGCACTCAAACGGTGGCTCACAACCAACGCTCACTCCAGTTTGAGGAGATCCAACACCCTCTGCTGGTTTCCTTGGGCATCACACATGCGGGAAAAAAAACACTCATATACACAAAAGTAAATAAATAAACGTTAAATAAATAAACAAATGAGCTCAGAAAGAAAAAAAAAACAGAAAACGTCTGGTTACTGCGTGTTAAGTACTCTGAGCACACTCTCTGCTCTGTCCTCAGGGCATCATGAGAATAAGTACCATAATCAGCTCCATATTAATAGTGCAGAACCTGAGACCTAGAGGTGTCATTTGAAGGTTAGGGTCACGTGAACCACAATGCCAGTCCTCAACGCCACTCTGTCTCATTCTAATTTTGTCTCACTTGTCTAATGTCTAATTGCATTCCCTCTGCTGAGACCCACCACCATCGTATCACCAGCTCTGCTTGGAGAAAGAGGAGGCAGATAGGAGGAAGGCCACTCAGGAAAAACACCAATGGGATTTCCGATTTTGGTAGCCTGCATTCTGCCATCAGATGTCAAGCAAGCCTGGTGTCCCTGTAGCTCTGTCTTAGTTGCTGGCTCATTGGATATGTATTTCATCAGCCCTGGCCTGAAGCTTCTCCATGGCATTACTGCAACATCCCTACATGACAACACTCGATAGAGTAACAGGCGTGGGGTAAACTTCTGGGCTCTGGGGTCTCTCGGTATGCTCAATGGACAGCCTCATCCAAGCCTTCTCAGGTGATGTGAAGGGCTTATACTGCAAGACCTACAAGGAGAAGATTACTGAGCTGAAGAACAGTAAGTCTACAACTTCTGTTACAACACACACAACAGCATATTCAAAGGAAATGGCCATTTGCTTTTGCACAGACAATAATACATAGTGATTGGTTCACTGGTTTCAAAGAAGACATCCCTATGTTCATTACTTCAGCCCATATTTATGTGGTAAATACTTACTCTATGGTTGCTATCCTCAGGACATTGTGCTAGGCAAGGAGCATGCAGGAAGAACAAGACGGATGGTCACTAACATCTTTAATAAACTTTTGGGCTCCCGCAGTTTACATGTGCCGTGGTGGTGAGCTGAACATGCTCCCCCAATTTGAGAGGGGAAACTGAGGTCCAGATGTTGCACAGTTAGTACACGGCAGTCTCCCTCCCTTCTTGCAATTAGAAGCCCTTTCCAGTGCACCAGATGGCGCCCATCTGTACAACAGCATGCACACAGACATTTCCTAGGTGCCACGAAGGCAGGGGCATTTAAAAAGGCTTGGCATTTGGGAATGGGGACTTTCAGCCCTCACTTCCGCTGTCAGCGGCTCCAGTAGATGTCACGGAAACTGATTTGACAGTACCATGCGATTTCTTTGTAAAGACAGACTGGGACTGTCATCGACCTGACCATGCCTAGTAGAATGTTCGGCAGTCAGCGATGTTTCTGAGGAACTCCAGTTGCCTTCCTTTTCCTTCACGAAGGTTTTCATTGTGTGACATGTTAGGAGTAGAACTGCATAGGCTGCTTTGAGAAAGGAAAACTATTTTAAAGATAAATGAGTGGGAACCAAGAAAGCCACTAGGTGCACCCACTCCAGAGATTGCAAAGAAGATCCAAATGTCAGTGCTCCCTGTTGGGACCCCATTGCGAGCTTGCATGTTCTTCCCATGCTCAGTCTTTATCTGCCTGTCCCCAACAGGGCAGCCCACTCGGGGAGGATTCGCCATCTCTGTAAGGAAGCTTCCCTTCTGCGCCTATTCTTAACCAACTTATTTTAAACCTGCTGCTGTCAGGTGGAATGCGGGGTTCCTCTGCAGACTAAGAAAAGAAAGGAACTGTATGCCTGTAGAGGACTGGGGAGGTAGCATGCTGGCAGGTGAGTCATATGCTCTGAAAGGTGTCAGAGACAGACACAGGATTTCCTCTACTGGCTATCAAAATGGGGTGATGGAGGGAAACCGGGGAACGTGTTCACCACACACCACTCCAAGATAAAGAGACTGAAGCCAAGAGCAGAAGTCCAGCATCCCGTCAGAAGGAAGTTAGAGACAGCAACCTGTAAGGACACTGCTCTGCTTTGCATTGTCGAACACAAGGAGCATCTGCAAAGCAGCCAGATAGCCCTACTCCAGGTGCAAACATGATTAAAAGACTCAAGGACTCCATCCCTAGGGCAGGGACATACATGGTATGCACATTAAAAAGCATCCATAAGGCATCTACAATACAACTAGCAGGGCCTTCCTCTGGAAACTGAGGTCAGAAAACAAGAATCATTATTCTCGCAGGCTGCCTAAGATGCTCCACTGAGCCTCTCTAGTTACTGGCCTCACAGTGGTGTGGCGTGTCCTGCAGAAGAGGCGGCTCTGCCTGTGCCTGCACCTTGACTTTCCCTGGCTCTATGGTTCCCAGCATGACTTACTCTTCTGGAGTCCTAGCTTACTGTTCATCACATGAGCGTGATGTAAAAAAGAAGATGTGTCTCTGCGTGTATGTGTGACTGTGTGTGCATAAGTTCATGTATGGGGGCCAGATAGCAATCTTGGGCCTTGTTCCTTAGGATAAGTGACCACCTTGCTTTTCTCTAGGCCCTACAACTCACCAATAGACTAGTCTAACCGGCTAGTGGGTCACAGAGATATTTCTGCCTCTGGCTCCCTAATGCTGGGATTATAAGCATGTGCCATCATATTTGGCTTATTATGCAGCTTCTGGGAACATTGAACTCAGGGCACGGCAAGAACTTTACAGACTGAGCCATCTTCTGGGCCCCCAAAAAGTATTTATGTGTTTCTGAGAATCTATTAAGTGTCTTATAGTATCTTTTTCAATGTTTTCCCTCAAAATTATCTATCAGGCTGTGACACAATGTTGTCATTTACAAGTTAATTCTTGAAAATTGTGCAATTGAGTCGCACAAACAAATTCACAGAATAATTCGTACTGTTTTAAAGCATGTTACAATTTTGTGTTGTTCTCTAGTCAGAGCTGTCCTTGGGAGTCTGAGGTTGGACATGCCCGACCAGGGTTATGGTGTACTGTAACTTCATACAAAACATCTGTACGAGTTCCCTTTGTCCTGTATTACAAACCACCTCGGACTGATCAGTTTAAACCAGTACCCATGTGCCATTCACAGCTGCGGAGGCAGGAATCTCAGTCAAGGCTCAACAAGGCTCAATACTGAGGGTTGCAGGAGGCTGAAGGTCAGCTGCTGGCCGCTCTGGGCTCTTACCTGGAGGCCTAGGACAAGCACCCTCTCGGGTGCAGACTGATTTAGCAGAATTCAGTTCCTTGTAGTCAATGGACTGAGATCCCCACTCCTCACAGTAAGCTGTTGGCTGCACCAACAGGCCACCCCTGTTCCTTTCAATGTGGCTTCTCCAGGTTCGAGTCAGCAATAGCATCCCAGGATGTACTAAATCACTCTGACCGCTGCTATTAAATAAATCTCCTGTTGAAGGACTCCATGCGACTGGTAGAAGCTACTGAGTACCTGATCTGTTTGAAAGTCAATGACAGTAGCACTTACCCTATTCACAGCACCAATGTCTAACCGTTTTAGACAGTCTTCCTAGTGGAGGATGTCCAACAACGTGAGTGAGAGCAACCTTCAGAATGGCAGTTGTGGGGCAGCAATGGCTCTGCACGCTGTCCTTTATTCTGCATGTTTATGTGTAAGTCACTTAACATCTTTGGGCCGCAACCATAAGGGAAATGGAAGGCATTAATTGGTTTCCTCATGTAGAGATCTAGGAGGACTTATTAATGTATGTCACACCCGTGAGGTTGACTAACATAATCCCTGGCATGCAGGAGGGCCTCAGAAATTTATCTCTGGTCCTTAAGGACGAGATATATTTTCCAGCGATGACATCATTTCCATATTGAGGATTTCAACGGGTGTTAAACGCGATAGGGTTCATAACAGGAAATTAAGGATCAACAAAGGTAAGGTTTGGGTAATTTTCACACGGTCTTCATTAAAGGAAGGCAGGAGCCAAGCCATGATCTACCTCAGTCCCTAGTCCTGACACTTCTGCTGGAAACTTTAAACAAACAAGTTCCCTATGCGCTTGAATCACAGCTGCCACAGTAAGCACAA
This sequence comes from Myodes glareolus, assembly GCF_982192425.1. NCBI lineage: Eukaryota > Metazoa > Chordata > Mammalia > Rodentia > Cricetidae > Myodes > Myodes glareolus. The sequence continues at coordinate 87,288,618 of NC_142028.1, forward strand.
TTTAATGGCCCGCATTGTAATCCCCTTAACACCAAGCTAGCAGAAGAGTGTAGACTCATCACAATGCAGGCAGCCCACCTTGGACAGTCGGCAGAGCTTGGAATTTATGGCCCACTTCATTAGGAGTACACACAGTACCTATTAGCAACATCTGTCTAAACAGAAGCCAGTTCGTCTCCTTATCTCTTGACCTACATTATTCTTAGAACGATTAACTCACGCTGGGGGGGTGGGGCCCCAGCGTCTAGGCTAACACCTCAAGTTCAAAGGGATTGCTTCTGGACACTGTGATAATGGTCGCTCAGGGCTTGACAGAGATGACAGAGGAGAAGGATGGGACAGGGGATGCAAGTAAGCATCCAACTCCTCATGTGGCCTGTGGAGGAGGCTCTGTTTCACGCACTCATCCCTGTGTGTGACTAGCAGCCACCTTCCTCCTGTGAGAAGCTACTCCTGCCCGGGGCAGCTGGCCACTCTTCCCTGCTTTACCAGTGGGGTAGTCAAAGGTGACCGAGTCAGGATGAGTCCATGGGCACTCACAGTCAAGTAGGAGGCATAGTAATAGGTGATCACAAGGAGACGTTAGGAACGCTACAGGAGAGTCACGGGAGCAAGGGAAGGAAGAGAGCAGTATGTAGAGGATGTTCACTGAGGTGTGAAGGATGACAGAGACTGGTTAAGGAGGAAGGGGTAAGAGAAGGGGTGCGCTGGAGGCAAAGAGCTGGAAGAGTGAAACTTCAAGACTTGACTGGTACCTGATAGTTCTATACAGCAATGAAACATGAGACAGGAAACACACCCGTGGAAATGGTGTCACACCAGAGAACAAAACAGTGGCCTCTTATGCCACACAAATGAGCTCACCTCATCTAGAATGGGCAGTGCTGACATTTGGAAGAACTCATTACTCACTCCAGAACATAGAGGGCAAAACTAAAGGGACAGGGAGCTACTAAGACATCGATGTGACAGGACCTACCGACTCCGAGCACTTTACCCAAGACTTGGCATTCTACGGGAACCGAGTCACGGAATGGACCCCAAAGAACTTGCTCTGATGGCAGGAACATTGCTTACTCTCTAATGTGGCAGCCATTGACCACAGAGAGCACGTGAACTCTAAATGGTACCATGTTTACTAAGTTTACATTTTGGTAGCTGATATAGGTAGGAGCCCTGTTCTAGAGGGCACTGGGCCGAGAATTTCTTTACTAATGAACTCTAGTCTCCCAGTCATTGGGGATGAACGTGAGTATCTCTCTGTTGGCGGGGGGGGGGGGGCATTTCTGATATCCTGTTTATTGGCTGTCATCACTGGGTGGACATTGAGGACAGGGATTGTTCCCAAGTAAGAGCTGGCAGAAGGACCATCTGGTGAAGGGTTAATGAAGAAAATCTCATTGGGACACATTTCATCTTTTCCTAGGAAAGACATACAACAAGCCCAAAACCCCTTCCAGGACATTTATTTAATACCCCAGGGGTAAGCCAGGTAAGAAAACAAATGAAGAATTTGTTACTTTTTATCCCAATGTCAGGGCTCTATTTACAGAAGTGGGCATTTTTTTTCTTCTTCCTTTTGTTTCTAAAATGTCACTCACATCTTTTAATGCTAACTAAGCCAAATAACAAGTTGTGATTTTTTTTTTCTAGGATCCTGAACTGTAGGAAATGACTCCAGGACTATGTATGCCTTGGTGGCAGGCGGCTTGCTTCACATGCCATGGTTAGGTCTCCAGCACAGAGAGAAAAACTAGATGAACGGGAAGGAGAAAGAGAAATTAAGAGTGAGAACAAGAGATCTTTGAGCAAAACACAATCAAATAAACAGTCAGTACACAGAGTAGTGCTTCATGATTTACGAAATACAGTCTTTTGGGGGCCGTTGAGACAGGGTTTCTCTCTGTGTAACAGCCCTGGCTGTCCTGGAACTAGCTCTTGTAGACCAGGCTGGCCTTGAATTCACAGAGATCCACCTGTCTCTGCCTCCCGAGTGCTGGGATCAAAATACAGTTTTCCATGCTCAGGCCTTGATCCCAATAGACTTCCAGGTTTCAAATCAGAATTCTCATTTTACAGAAGATAAAAATCACATTTGAAAGACAAGGTTTCCCCAATATACAAAGCTGTTGGGAGGCATTTTGCCTCAAACACAAGATGAACTTAAAGTCTACCCATTATGTGGCAACCTGAACTAATGCAAAGATGGATTTATCTTAGAACAGGCATAGCAGATTAGGTTTCGACTTAAGAAATGTAATGGTAAAGATGATGCTTCAGATCAAGATAAAGAGATGATGCTCTGGAGATCGGTAACCAACGAGCTGCACGTGGGTAGGAAAGACAAGTCGGGATACTCAGACGTAAAACACCTAGCCCTCACAAAGCAAGGACAAACTAGCTGCCAGGCAGAGAAGTTCAACCGAGCTCTACATTATGGAGAAGCAAAAAGAGATTTGGGAGGGAAGAAATGAAATTCTAGACCAATAAATCTGCCGAGGTCACACCTTAACAAGGTGCTGTGATCTCCAGGCCTATGGGATCAGTATTGCTACCCAAAAGGTATTAAAATGCAAATTCTCTGTCCTGCCCTGGACCCCCTGAATCATAAATACTTAACTGTATATTTCTGAATTTATTTACTAAACTATTCTGCCTGTACCACAGCAGGCTGAAAAAACAAAACCGGAGAGAACAGAAATCTGTGTGGTCATCAAGCCTGACTCTCTGGTAGAGAAGAGAAGACCACAGCGTCTCTATTACTAGATTCTGATGTCTGCTCATTCTAGAAAAGATCCACCCGCTTGCTTATGATAAGCCGGGAAGTTGATGCCAGAGGCCGATGGTGCACTCCGTGGGCAGCAACCTGAGCATCGGTGTCTTCTCCAGCCACCCTTTCTTCTTGTATCCTAAAACGGACCTCAGACTAAACTCCACCCAGCCCCTTCCCCAGCTCTACAACAGTTTCACCAGCAGTCTGAGCAAGGAGAAACCTAGGAATGCACCCATGTGCAACGTTCAGAAGTGTTCCTGGGGTTCTGGGCTGGGAATCAGGAGACAGTAAATATATTTTTATGGCTCAATAACATTCCTTTCCACCTACAAAACTAACAGGAAAGGGAAGTTTCTTGGTATCACACTTCTTTGGAAACAACGCATTTCATGAAAATTCAGGCACACTTTCATTGTGATGCTTGAGCCCCTGAAGCCCAGTGTCCTTGACTCCCATCAGCACCGGCCAGGCTTCTGGCCCAGGTGGACATCCACACCCTGACCTCCATGGGCCAGGCCCCTTGCTGCAATGCAAGTGTCCACTCCGAGGCCTCCCTCATTGGAAGGGTCCCCCACTCTCAGCAGCCATCCACTGCACACTGCTGATTTTATTTTCAGCAGCTGACTGCACACATAGATCCTGGTGAGACTTTGCTTTGCTACTCTGTGTTCACTTCCGTCTAGAAGAAATTGAGAGCAGTGTGGAGGCAAACAAGATGTCTTTTTTGTTCACTGAGCATCTCTAGCATCTAGCCCAAGGGTTCTCCCCCTTCCTAACGCTGCGATCATTTAGTACAGTTCCTCATATTGTGGTGACTCCCAACCACAAAATTATTCTCATTGCTACTTCATAACTACAATTCTGCTACTATTGTGCATTATAATGGAAATATGTGAAACACAGGATATCTGACCAAACTCCTGTGAAAGGGTTGTTCATTCCCGAAAGGGTTCACAACCCAGAAGTGGAGAATCACTGATCTAGTCTGATGGCCTGGCACACAGTATAGGCTCACAAGAGTGCTAAACAGCTGAGGTCCACCGATAGGAGCAATGGGAATGGTGCAGGGCTCTGCCCTGCCTCCCAAAGCCTTGGCTTCACATCTCGTGCTGTCTTTTAGTCTGAGCAGGCATTGAAATGAGGCAAGAGTTTGTTCTGTGTCTGCTGTGTCGCCTGCAAGATAGACTCCTCTTTCTTTGTGTTCACCTAAAAGATGACTTCACCCTGAAAGAACTCAGCTTGGTTAATAAGGTCTACTGAATTTTTAAAAAAAAATCAAAATACTGCACTGACACACTCTCTGCGTTATGATTCTCAAAGACTTTACTGTCCACAGGACATTTGTCAGCTAACTAATTTACCCATCTACCCAAACAAGGACCAAAAGGTCCTCCAGGCCTTTTGCTAAAAACAAAGAGATGAACAGATGACCCATCATTTATCCTTAAAAAGCTGACTTGCCCCTTGATCCTGATTGTGTGAACTAGACCAGTACTCACACTCAGATTTCACTTGCCTACAGTACGTCACACCCCTCCATGCCTACTGGGCTTTGAAGGAATGTCTTCAGACACACCGATAACAAATACTAAGTGGGGTGATAAGAAATGAGGAATCATGCCTTAATGTTAGCAGAGGATTGTGTGCACACATCTACACACACACACACACACACACACACACACACACCAAATGAAAATAAACAAATCATTCTTGGAAGGATGAGGTTCATGACCCCCTAACTGAGGAGCTATTGACAGTCAATGGCTTCTGGGAGAGCAAGTTTTCTTAGGGGTGGGGCCCCTGGCCCCAGGTCCACTACACTCCAGTGGATGGCTCCCATGGTCATCATTATGTAAGCATCACATAGGTTATTAAGAGACAGAATACATAAAGCTGGAAGCGAAATGGTAGAGGTGGATGTGTGAACAGACAGTCAAGAAGCATGGGGGTTCTGATCAAAGTACATTATATGCATGTATGACATACCCAGAGTATTAGTATAAATATTATATCTCAAAATTTTGCTGAGCATTTCCAGATGTCCTAGTTCCCAGATGATAGCCACGGGATAGGAGAAAAGGAAAAAGACAAAATGCATGCATAAAAAAGCACTTCCCAAAAGAGCTGAGAATCTGATGGGGCAGGTTAGACATTTAAGAACATAAAAAAAAATTGAAGAAAACAATACACTTAAAAATGAATGTGCGTGCGTATGCTGGAAGGAATATGTGGGATGTTCTGGAGAGAGGAAAGGGAGAAATGTTATCATGTTGTTATTTTACATGATATTAAATGTTATTATAATCTCAAAAAAAGCTTAAACATTGTAGTGATTTTGTGTGTGTGTGTGTGTGTGTGTGTGTGTGTGTGTGTGTGAGATCTAACAAATAAAGCTTGTCTAAAGATCAGAGTGCCACTACTTAGCCATAGAGGCCAGGCAGTGGTGACAGACACCTTTAATCCCAGCACTCGGAAGGCAGAGGTAGACAGATCTTTGTGAGTTCTCTGTGAGTTCAAGGGCACCCTAGACGACATAAGATTGAATCTGTCTAAAGGAGAAACAGAGCTCACACAAAGGTGATCCCAGCACTTGGGAGGTAGGGACAGGAGTTTCACAGCTGGACAGAGAGAGGAATATTGAGGAGACAGGAGATGGATTCAGTCTGAGGTTTTGTAGAGACTGCATTCAGTAGAGTCAGAATACCCCATTAGGTATGAGGATTCAGTAGAGTTAAGAACTCCCTAATGTTGTAGGGAAGCCCCTTGTTACCTAGTTGCCCAGAATAATCACACAGAAACCATATTATTTAAAACGCTGGTTGGCCCATTAACTCTAGCTTCTTATTGGCTAAAACTTATATCTTAATTTAACCCATTTCTAGCAATCCGTGTGTCACCAAGTGGGTGTGGCTTACTGGGTCAAATCCCCAGCATCTGTCTCTGGCGGGGCTACATGGCTTCTCTCTGACTCCTGCTTTTATCTCCCAGCATTCAGTTTAGTTTTCCCTGCCTACCTCTACCCATTAGGTCTGAGGATTCAGTAGCGTTAAGAACTCTCCAGTGGCTGGCTTCTCTACTTCTCCAATCTTTCAGCATTAACCCCTATATCTGACTCTGGGTTTTTATTATGAAGACCAACTAGAATTTGTGCAAAAGAACTTTTTAAAAAGGTAAATTAGAAAAGAGATCTTTCAAGGCTTGGTGGCACACCTGATCCACCACTTTCAAAGGCACACTGAAGTGTGTAGAAGTGCACAGCTGAAGTATGAAGCACTTTTCACATACAAACTAATATGACACACAGATGCTAAGATACCCCGCACTATCATGTATGAGGACCACTGCTGTGATTCAGGACATGTTAATTTTACCAAAGTCAAGGTAACTGGAGGCTCCCCCAACTCAGAGCCCGTTCTCCTCCTGCCTGCTGCTCTTGTTTCAACTCTACAGCGCTGCCTCCAAATACTGTGGCTTACACTGTCTGTGGCTGAAAAAATGAGAGACAAGAAGACAGACACGGGCTTCAGTGAGCTGAGGAGGCGGGGCTTTGAAAATGAAGAATAGACCTAGCACTATCACGGAAATTAAAATTTCAGTCATTAAACCGAGCTTACTATTGCAGTGTGAACTTATGTGATTAAACCACAAGGAGCACTTTTACTATCAGTGCCTGGTTAATTATGCTATCCTGCCCTCTGGGATTTACTCTTGTTCTGAAGGACCCTACCCCCATTAAGATAAAGGCAGATTTCCCTTTCTTACAACTTCCGGGCATGATTATTCTAGCCACATATACGTAGCTATTTAAAATATGAGCCACAGGTGCATTTACTTGCTTGAATGGATAGATACCATTTGCCATGGCTTAGATACCACGCGAGTATCCACCAGCAGAAAGAAAAGTAAGGGTGGGAAACAGGAATCTGTCAGAGATTGCTATGACATCACAGTATCCCTAGCACTTAGCAGAGCACCTGGCCCAGATCTGATGTTCAGCAAATACAAATTAAATTACTGAACTGGGCGCCTTTTTGTGTTGTTCATGTCGGCTTACTTGTTATTGTCAACAGTGGGAAAATCTCCACTGCAGCAACATTTCAAAGGGGGACACGCAAGTATCTCGTGTAACCCAGGAAAGACAGAAGAACAGACGTCAGAAAGGACTGACACACATACGCTACGCTCCGTTAGGACCCTTGGCAGCCTGCCTCTTCTCTCGCTGATACAGACACTGACTCCCGGGTTCTTGTCTAGCAGGTCTAAAGCTCACACAGCAGAGCAGAAGGCAACAGCAGTCAGCCTCACTAGCACACAGAGGCTTGCACTGGTCCTGCTGCCGTGGACTCACTCAGCGTTGAGCTTAGACGACTGTACACATTCAGGGAGTAACAGAGAAAGCATTCCTCTGTGTGCTGGGCCCGTGTGCCTGGTTGTACTGCCACCTTGATTAGCACGTGTACACTGTGCTGGGCCCGTGTGCATGGCTGTGCTGCCACCTTGATTAGCAGGTGTACACTGTGCTGGGCCCGTGTGCCTGGTTGTACTGCCACCTTGATTAGCAGGTGTACACTGTGCTCACTTGGCATGAGACTGTGGCCCACCAAAATGGAGCCTACCATTTCTTCCCATGATGACCTTGGCTGGTCTAGTCCTATAAGCAAGGTCCCCATTTTCTTTACTCCCCAGCTCTTAACTGGATTCTTCCACATGAGGAAGCCAGGGAAGTCATTCCTCTAGCAAACTGGGGCTTCAAACGCCCAGAGCATATACCTTGTGCTCCTGGCTCCATCTGTTATACCATAGGACTCTCCTCCTATTGTGATCCAGCTGAAGGAGAACTCAGGTTGCCCACGGAGCTACAGAACTATTTATTAACAGCTTCAGTCACAAGCAAAGAATATCTCCTAGCATTAGCCTCTCAGGATTTGGTTTAAGTTCTTACAACCATGTGGCTTTAGGTTTAAGGAGGCTTCTCTTCCCTTTCCCATACATAAGAAAAGAGGTACACGTAATGGTTTATATGTCAGCTTATGTCTGGAATGCATAACCCTCAGAGTAAAGCATGTTCTATAAGTCAACTCCAGGGTCCTAGGGGGAAAAGCAACCTTCACCATGCTCTGAGCCTTTTCTAGGAGTTAAAAGTCTCTTTGCAGCTTTTCCCTGGCAGGGATGCAGGGCATCTTGGTGACAAAAGCATTTCAGGTGCTTTTCTTCACCTTTCATCTTCTAACCGTGAGCTGAGGGGTCACAAAGGTCTTTTTCTGGGCAAAGAGAAAGAGAAACAAAGAGACTTCGGGGAGTGGGGGGAATGCTGTCAGGGCTCCTTCCTTTGAGGATGCTGACCAGAGGAGATGGACATGAGGGCACCTGTATGCACTGCCAAAGTGCTCAGAGTATGAGCTATGGCAGAGCAGATTGGTCCTTCGGACTTCTGTAGGTTTTATTGTTCAAAATGGAAAAAAAAAGCAGAAAGCAGAAAGATGTGTGTGTGTGTGTGTGTGTGTGTGTGTGTGTGTGTGTGTGTGCGCGTGCGCGCGCTTGCCCATACCAGCAACAGCACTCAGATACTGTTGCTGTACAGATTGCAGATGTTCCTCTAGTTGGGATTTCTTCCCCAAATCATTGAACATCTTTTCTTTTCCCCCCAGGTTTGTTTAGTTTAGTTTACTTCTGTGATAGGGTCTCACTCTGTAGACAACACTGGGCCTGGAATTCATTATGTAGAGGCTGTCCTTGAACTCAAGGAATCCCCCTGCCTCAGCCTTCCAAGTGTGAGGAACACAGGTAAGAACTGATATGTCTAGTACTTTAAGCATGTTTCACACTCATATGTTATGGACCCTAACAGTTGGCTAGTGAACGCTAAAGACAATCGATTGACTGGTTTCTGTTTGTTTGTTTGTTTTTATTTTGTTAAGGCAACTTCTAAACCTTCTTTTCTATTTATAAAAGAGCCATTCTTCCTAACCATTTCAAACCTTTAAACAGAACCATGTATTCAGAGAGTCCCCACTTGTCATTCCCTGGAGCCACCATCCTGAACACAATAAACCAACTGGAAAATGTTCGAGGAGGGCAATTTCGGCACAGTACCCTTTGATCATTGTTATTCCGCAGCACAATTCCCGTACTTAGCAGACGCTCGACAAGCGCTTTGGAATTGGCTTGAAATGGGTGGCTGTCTGCTGCTGGAGGGTCCCAGAGTGGATGCTCTCGGCTCGCCTCGGCGGACTCGCACCAGGTAGCTGGGAGTCATCATGCCTGAGAGCACTACTTGCCCACCCAGCTGAATGGGAAAGTTGTAATTGGTCATCCATGAGGGATCGATATGTGCGTGCCTACGATTATTACTACTTCTATTTTAATCACTCTTAAGGACTTACTTGGCACAGTTATGAGTGGGTGCTGAAAATACTGCAGATAAAAAAAAGGCAGCTGAGATGTTTTTGAAAACTAACTCTGGAGGATTAGTTGTGAGCGGTGCTCTCTCCCACACACTTGCACACATAGTTTTCTCTACTACTCTCTGATCTCCAACACTCCTTTCTATTTTTCTTCTTTCTCCTAACTGAGCTAATTGGATACTAAGCATACAGCAATCTCCCCCCTGCCCCCGCCAAAATAGGCCCTTGTTCTGGTTCTCTCTTTCTCTCCCCTTCTCTCCCCCTCATTCCCACCCTCCGCTACCCACCCATCTCCCCTGCTCCACGTATATCGGGGAAGCAAAAAAAAAAAGATCCTGTCACCCTTGCTTTCTGTTGGCTGTGACTATCATCTAGCCTATGGCCTCCTCTCCCTTGCATCAAGTCTGCACACTGCACCAGGCAGCTTTTGAGACCCAGGAGGCTAGGTCCTTGCTGGGGTCCTTCCTCATGTGGGTTTCTGGAGAAGTCTGCTTCCAGGTGATATAAGCAGTGGAAACAGGCTGCTTCTCCCAACGCCAAGTCACAGGCACTCCCAGTAATGACACAGGCATCTCTGTTGCCGTATAGACACACTGGAAGGGTACTTCCTGCTTTCCTTGCAGGTCCCTTGCACTTGACAATGTTGATGTCATGGTGGCAATTCTTGAACACACACCACTTTCACATCCTGCCTTCCCTTTATTAATCTTATTCATCTTTGGGCTACTTCAACACAGAAGGACTTCATTTCCCAAAACCTGTTTGCTTTCTTTTGGATCTCATCGCTAGGCTAGGCTTGTTCTCAGGAAGACTTGGTGCACCCATTTCTAGATCCTATTACATCTTTTATCCCATGCCTTTCCTAAAACCTCACAATGTCTCAGTCATATGTCCCCATGCCTGACTGCCTGACTGAACAGTTAACTGGTCAAGGGCAAAGCACTGTGTTCTGGTTACTGTAATCTAAACACTTGGTGTGGTGCTAGGCAGTTCGACTGGAACAGCGAACACACTGGATGAACAAAGGCAATGGACTAACAAAGGAAGAAATAACTAGATGAGCAACTCAGTTATTGAGTAATAGGCTTCTGCTCCATGTCGCAATCAACACTAGGTAAATATTTGTACCACAGTCTCCGCCGATGATGCCATAGAAGAATCAGAGACTGGTGTCTAGGTACAGATAGGAATGGAGAGAGGAAGGGTGTGAGAGGAGTTGTAGTGGGGAAAAGAAGGAGTGGAAATGAAGTAGATACAGTACTCATAATTCTTCTTAGATTTAAAGATAAAAGGTAATTAGAGTCCAGGTCCTCAAAGGAAGTGACAATTTAAACTCGGCAGGTGGGGCTGGAATTACCTCAAATGGATAAAGAAAGTCAACTGTGAACACTTTAACCAAACAAAATATGAGAAATAAAAATCACCTGCTTAAAAAACTTCAGTAGCTCTGCAGCCCAGAATGACATCTGGTGCATGGTAACGCATGGTCCATGCAAACAATATTAATTATGCTGCAAACGAAGGAAGCAGAGACTTCATCTAACTCCAGCCTTCCCTTCTCTTTTGTTAGTGGCTTCAAAGGAATCCAACCAAAAGTGACCTGCAGCTTGGAAGCTCCATTTCTTCTTTTATAAAATAAGGGTAAAGTAGGGAGCTCATAAAGTGGTTTTCAGGACAAACTCTAAAATGTATGTGTTTTATAAATCAAGGACCTCTCATCTATTAATCCCAAACTTACAAAGGGCTCCTTGCTCTTGTATTCCCATGGATTCTGAACCTCACTTGTCTAGAGTATACATTCTGCAGTTGAGACGAAAGTGTTTCCCTAAGCCTAAACTACAGAGTTCTTCCCTGGGGTATGCATCAAGACTACATTTCCCAGTATCCCAAGCTACTACCCTTGTGATGGTTCCTGCCCATGTAATGGAAATAAGCAGCAGCACACTGGGGCCTGGACCCTGAAGACCTCAACCATGGATGCTCTTGTCTCTCTGTCTCTTGGCTGAAATGGAGATCTGTGCCAGATAACCTTGTAGAGTACTTCTAGAAAAATCTAGTACGGAGGATCCTCTGTCAGTGTTTGCTCCTGAATGGCTACCTGGAAATGAGATGCTCGCCAATTGGTTCACCTACCCAGTACTCTTATATGAGCAAGGAATTAACACCAATTTTGTTTGAATGATTATCCATTTTTGATAAGCGTGGCTACAATCACCTTAACTCAAACAACTGCATAAGCCTTTAAGGCACAATCCATAGCATTGACTCTGCCACAGAGCTAGAACTGAGCTTAACAAATACTATCTAATCATTAAATGCTTCTAACAGGGAAAAAAAATGAACAAGCCTATGACTATATCAGCTAACAAGTATGAGTGCTGGAAATGTGTCCTTGAATTTGAATTCACAGACTTTTTAAAAATTGACTATAAAAACAGTGTTCAAAGTATTACAGTTCCTGGCTTTCCTGCCGTGTAATTCTCGGCACATATTGATTTTGAAGCTCAAATCTATTCAATTCCCTGATAATGCTATTCCTCAGAATAATGAACCAGGAAGGTCCCCTATGCCCACAATTGTGCTGGTTGTGTAGGGACTGTGATTTTCTTTAACCACAGGTATCTGCATTTGCTCAGGCCCTCATTATACTAGATAGGATGTTATTTAATCCCCAATGAATCTTTCCCTAACAGCTTCCCTCCTTTTCACGAGACCCAGTGGAGCCCCTTGCAGGGAATGTGTTGGCTTCACTGTCCCAGTTCCCCAGATAATTATCAGAATTAACCCATCTAATTGTCCGCTGCCCCTCAGACAAGAAAGACGTGTAAGTTCATGATCCCTATGTGTGGGCAGTGCCAAGCCAGACCATCTGTAAGAGTTTTTCACAACGCTGCAGGTGTGAAGGCAAGCATTATTCTGTTGTCACGTATCAACCAAAGGCTTCCAAGTGTTTTGTGCTCATAAGGAGTGCATAATAGACTTGGGAAATAAGATAAACACTCAAAATAGTACAGCAACCACATTTTCATCTACGGTTTAGACACCTACAGTTTGGATTATGCCATGCTTTAAATTCCATCTTTCATCTGGTTGTTGCATAGCATGCCCCAGGTCTTATTCAAGGAGCTGGAACTATCACAGTAAACGAGACCATCCCTCACACCCATAGAGCTCTCTACCCAACATCCTTGCTTATCACGACCAGCACACACCATGGCTTCTGTTTACGTACAAACTAGCCCTCTCTTCACGAGCACCCTTGAACCATAAAAACACCTACCCTGCCATTTCCTCCTTTATGATGTTGCTCTGATCATTTAGTATTCAGATTAAGATGTCTACTCTGTGCTCCTTGGATCAATATTCTTTGGCAACTATCTTTATCATGCATTTGCTATGTAATAAGTTGTACTGTGTTGGTTTATGTCTTCCATTTAAAGGTGATTTTTTTTAACTCAAGAAATGAGGTAATGAAATGACAGTTCTCAAAAGATGAAATACAAATGGTCAATACACATCTAAGGAAATGCTCTACCTCACTAATTGTTACAAAAATGCAAAACAGGGCAACATTCAGGACTGGGAGATGGCTGAGTCAACAAAATGCATGACGGTCCTCAGCACCCACAGAAAAGTCAGGCACTCTAGTGCCCATCTGTAAATCTAGTATAGAGTTGGGGTTAGAGCCCGAGAGCTCTGCGACCAGCCAGGACAGCAGAATCCAGGAGCCTGAAGTTTAATAAGAGACCCTGTCTCATAAAGTAAGGTAGAGGAACACCCAGTGTCAGCGTCTGACCTCCACTAGCATGTACACACACAAACACATGCAGCACACATACAAACAACACACAGGCACACACACTGCATGACACTACACCATGCTATATGACACTACACTGAGATTCCTTCTTACCTCAGTCAGAAGAGCAGTTATTAAGGAAACAAATAACAAATGCTGGCAAAGATATGAACTGCTGGTAGGAATGTGCGTCCAGACACCATGGAAACCATTCCAGAGGCTTCTCAAAAGACTGAAAACAGATCACTTAGAGGACCACATTAAACCACTCTTGGGTATTTACCGTAAGAATTCAAGGATAGCATATAACAGAGACACTTACACTCATTGTATATTGGTGCACCACCACAAATGACGAAGTTATGGCACTAACTTAGAAAGGATTGGATAAAGAAAATGTGGCATGTCTACACAACAGAATCTGCTCGTCCCTCAGAAAGAAGGAAGCTATTTGCAGGAAACTATATGCAACTAGAGATAATCAAATTAGGAGAATTAAGCCAGCCTCAGAAAGACAAATAACATGTTTCCTACAGTTTATGGTTCCTAGATTTTATATAGGTACAAAAAATTATAACGTGTATACACACAGGCACACACATACATGTACATGCATACATGACATGAAAGAACAAGCAAAACTGATGACTAAGAGAACTAAGTGTACTGTCCAGAAGGGGTCAAGGTCAAGAAAAGAGAGAGTGGGAAGCATGGAGGGAATATGTTCAACGTAAAATATAGACTTGTACCAAAGTGTAAAAAGTAAATAGTTTAAAGTGGTTTTAGAAGGCAAGCCCCAGCACACAATAACTTTGACCATTTTTTACTATACTGAGCTCACTCAAAGAGGGAGAAATCAAAGTCCAAAGAAATAAAATTGCTAGACATGACCACAGGAGGACAGTCACAGATCTGGAGCTGGACAAATGCTCCATGCAAGAGAAGCAGTTTGCTGCCATATACCTTGTGGCTTACTCCTCCTTCAACCTGCAGAATCCATGTGCATTGAAGTTTCATAATATCATTATTTAGATCCTCAATGTTTCAATTCTTATAATGTAATCGGGCAATAACTACGGAGGAATTAAAATATGAAAGTCTAGGGAAGCCTCCTGTAAAAAAAAGTCGTAACAAGTTCGCATGCTTGTTTTCCCAATTTTTACAGCTGTCTTCAGTCTCCCATCACATAAAGATCTAAAAGGACAAACTAAGAGAAGTCCGTTGAGATTTTCCCACTGCCTGGGACAAATCCCGGACTCTTTAGGTCTACCTAAAGCAAGTTCTCTTGAGAAAATCGTTGTAAGGTTCTCATCTGCCCATAGTCTAGAAGCCCCTACGTTTCTCGGGGCTTCTATATGCCCAACATTACAGCTAAGATCCACTTATCCCCAGCATTACTCATTCATTATTTTAGTAACGAATAATTATTATTTTTACTCTACATCTTCTTCCATAATGCTTCACCGGAGGATTCTTCTCTTCCCTGTTTGACAGATGAGAAATGAAAGCATCACGGAGAGCCAGAGATTAGAGTGACATCATGCAGGCTCAGGACTGAAACTTGCATCTTGCTAGAGTCAAAGCTCATGATGCATTTACCAAGTCAGGGTTCAGGGGCCATGCGGTAGCGGTGGGCGTGGTGGTGGTATGTGCGTGTGTGCAAAAAGTTCCATGCAGGCGCAGAAGGGTGAGTGCATGCACATGGGTACAGCATACATTTGGAAAAACAGTGGGCTAAAATTAAATTTACAGGAAAAAAATATCACATATTGTCAGTAAAGACTCTGAAGCATCTAATTACCAAGACGTCCCTCCAGCCCACCAAACAAGCCGCTAGATCTGACCAATGTGAATGGTATAGTTTAAATAACTGTACTTTTTTTTTTTTATCAGTGAAAGCTATCATTGCAAGAAGAGAAAGAATGGCCGTGGGTTTGTGGGCTCGCACAGATGCCTAAAGAAAACTCAGTCATTTTACTGCCTTGATATGATGGTTCATTGTGAGTGTCCTTAGAACTCACAGAAATGCTGAGATGTGTGGAGACTCTTGTAGGGATGTTCACAGCTCTCTCTTACACCCAGATGGCTCCTTTAAGGACAAGCCCATTAAAACTGTCTAGCTTGCCAGAGCTAGATAATTTTGTAAAGGAGTATTTAAAGGTTTAGCGCTTTACACAGCCAATCACCTCAAGTACACTAGGACAGCCAGTAAGAAGCTTAAACATACTCTTGAGGAGACAAAGAGAGACATCACCAGACAAGTGCATGGAACTTCTGCCCCTTGACTCTCTCACTTCAAGACTTTTATCAGAGCCATTTAAACAGAGTAAATTTTTTAATTAAATAGGGTATGGCTTTACGGGTTGAAATGGGAAGGATGGGTTTTGGTTTTTTTTCTTGGCTGGTCTCTGAACGCTTCTCTTCCAGCAAAGCCTGCCGGGAAAAGATTTCACCGTTTGTGCGGAGATGGCAATTTTGGCAACAGAAGTCTCTGGGCCTCTTGGGTGATCAAAGGGACTGGAAGAGCGTGGAGCGCTGGTATGTAGGGGTAGCGATGAAAACCCCGATTCTGAACTGCTGAGCAGAGTCAGGGATGGGATGGAAGAGAAATACGCATCCAGCTGCCAGCTTTCCCGGGAAGCCAGGAAGGATGAAGCACAGCCACGAATACTCCCGAAGACTTTAAGCAGAGTTCTTTAGAACTTAAGAGCAGGTTTAATAATAGGAGAATTTCACTTCTACCGCATGTAAAGATATATTGATGTGCCCTTTCCTCATGCTTAAGAACGCCCAATCCAGCGCTGATTAATTATCAGTGCAAACCTGGCCCACCGCCAATCTTCTCCAAGTTGATTCTGTAGCCAGGTGGATGAAATTTCAGCTCAAGTAAAACCTTCCTTGCAATCTAAGTCGAGGATTAAGAACCCATCATAGCTTAGCCTAACGGCCCAGAGATGAGGTGTAGGCTCTCATCCTATTTAATTCCATTGATAATAAAAACCAGTATGACTATTTTAAGATAGTTTCTAAAAATGGTGGGAAAGAAACCATTAAGAAACATTTTCATGAGAAAGTTTTTAAAAAGTCAGTTTCACGGTCTCCTTTTAGATAGACTCACTATACAGTTTGCAGCTAAAAGTAAAAGGAGGCTCATGTATGTGTCTGATAAACACTGGGTATTAGTAAATTGTGCTAGGTACAAGTTCTCATGTGTCTAGGTGGACGGAGAGGTACATCACAATGAGAATGTGATGGATTAACAGTGATGATGGATTATAAAATGAATATAGATTTTCAGTTACCGAGAAGAAAGTATTCAGCCTCAGTAATGGGGGTCTGGTATAGCAGTGGTTCGCAGCCTTCCTAATGCTGTGGCCCTTGAATACAGTTCCTCATGTTGTGATTGCTACTTCCTATCTGTAATTTTGCTACTGCTACGAATTGTAATGTAAATATCTGTATTTCCTGATGTTCTTAGGTGACCTTTGTGAAAGGGTCATTGCACCCCAGCACAATCCACAGGTTGAAAACGGCTGTGGTCTACAGGCTCAGGGGGCTGAGAGAAAGTGGGCTCTGCTTAACACCCTATCAATTGTAAGTTATGGCTGGGCCTAACTTATGAATGGGAGGAATATGGGAGCCAGCCAGAAAAATGCTTAAAACCACGTGTTCCTGCACAACCTGACAAGGGCAGAATGACAGCATGGGTCTGTGCTTTCAACAGGCGACTGCAGATGGCCATCAGCCAGATGAAATGGATGTATCAGGACAAACAGGAGAAAAGCCAGCAATCCAAACAGTGTAGACATCTACCCTCCTTTACCTACTTAGCAGGAAGGTCATGTCACCCTTCTACTGGGGCCATATGAAGGGTGAGTTATCGGATCCCTTAGGCTGAGGGTAACTGTGAGGTGTGAGGCTCCCCCCTCTGGAGGGTCCCTGCTACTGGATCTTCCAGGGCACTGCAGCATGGCAAGCAAGCCCTTGTTAAGGATTGCTGGAGGTAAGGCCAGACCTGCTGGAGGATCTTCAGCTCTGTGGACCTCATTTAACTGGACAGCCCAGCTTCAGAAGCATGACAAGGAGCGAGTGTGTTTATCTGTTCCTATGTCTGCTTGGCAGTTGGCTCTGCAGAGGGAGAAGGACAGGATTAAAACAACCCTCCCAAAGATTACCCAGCCAGTATCAAGTCACATCAAACACAGAAGGAGTGGGAAAGAGTAAAGAGGTCCCAGAGATGAGGAGTTAGGGGTCCCCAGGATCTTTTATCATCAGGAAAGAGCCAATAGCCTTTCAAAGTCACCACAAACAAAACAACTGAACATTATGTACAATGAAAACAGGAAACCTGTGGTATTACCACCCTCGTTTCCAAATTCTTCATACTGCTGGTGCATTTATTATTAACACAATACTTCATATTGCCAGGGCATTTATTATTAACATAAACTTTCCTGTGTGGAAAAACTTGATTGCAGCCTTCCTCTCCTCCAATATAGTTTAGTCTCTATGATGAAAAATAATTGCTTTGAAGGGGGGAGGGAGTGCCGTGTTTGGACACCTTTAATCAGTGCATCACCTGATAGGACATTTATTAAGGATAAAACATTTCTTTTATCCCAATAGCTGCCTCAGCACTTGTTAAGAGGAGGATGGGGGAGAGGAGTGAAAGCTTTTATCATTTCCCAATCTCACTAGCAAATTGCCAATTTATGCACAGAATATTACAAATACTGCTGAATTATTTGAGCCTGGAATTAATTTAGAGAATCTGCCCCTTCTTTGAGTGCCCAGGGATTTGGCTTATCTTTATTTGCCGAAGGAACCATGTCACTGAAAGCAGTCCCGGGATTATTTCAAGTGAATGAATAATGAAATTGCCTAGATTTCTAAACGGTTTCCAAAGTCCAATGGCTACCCCAGTGCGCACTGGTGGGCTAGCTCATCAGTAGGCGCAAACCATGGGTGAAGCCCCCCCCCGCAAAGCTCGGCACAGGGGCTTCTGCACTGAGTAATTAAGGCGAGTGAGAAAAACCCAGTGTCACCTGGGGTTACAGGCTGCCGCTTTGGAAAATGGAGGAGAGATATTTCATCCTGCAGACAGCATCGTTAGGGCAACACACACAAGATAATCAATTACCAAAAGCAGCTATTTTTTGAAATAATTCTTCACTTGCATGAAACCCTTTAATCATATCAGAAATCATTGGTCATGCCAGACACAAGCATATACCAAGCAAGACTGTAGACCTTCTGGCTTTAAGAGGTGGGGAAATTCAAACTGATAGAGCTGGAATTCAAATGGATGCCCTTTTTACATGAAGTTTGCTACGTACCGTGGATAACCATTTAAAAAATATTTCACTCATCTGTGCTAATCAACTATGTAACCAAATACCACCTTAATTACTTAGTTTTTGCTAAGCTAAGGATGTTTATCATGGAAAACTTGAAAAATATAAATGCAAGAATGAAAAAAATAGATGCTTAATCTGCTAAATCAGAGGTGGACATTTAATATTCAGAATTATTTTCTCAAGCAATAAACTTTTCTATACTCACCATGAGTTTTTTCCACTCAGCTTATTAAGTATTTTGCCAAGTCCTTGATCATTAAGTATGCACATGTGTATGTACATGTATGTCTATACATATATGTAAACACAATTTTCTGGCATTTAATATTTTTCATGCCATAATATAAAATGTAAGATACTAGGGACAGGGACTGGCAAGTGGTCAATAAATACCTCATGAATATCCATTCATGTCAAATAAACAAACCAATGGCTAAATGTTCTTCCTCCCTCAAACAGTCAAATGAGAACCTATTATTCTTCCAAAATCCAGTGTATGGAATCTGATGCCCATCATAATTTCTGAGACTTAGACGACTGAGTCAAACCTAGGTATAGCATCGTGCTTGTTAGAATTTTGTCAACATAACACAAACTAGGGCCCTCTGAGAAGAGGAACCTTAACTGAGGGATTGTCTCCATCAGACTGCAGGTGGGGCCTGTTCTTGATTGACAGTTGATACGAGAAGACCCAGCCCACACTGGCTATGCCACCACTGGGCAGGCAGCACTCAGCCATATAAGAAAGTAGGTTGAGCAAGCCATGGAGAGCAAGCCAACAGGCAGCTATTTCTCCAGAGTTCCTGACTCTGATCCTGCTTGAGTTCCTGTCCTGACTTCCCTCAATGCAGGACTGTGATGGCAACATGTCCACCAGATAAACCCTTTCCTCCCCAAGTTGCTTTTGGCCATGGTGTTTATCACACACAGCAATAGAAAGGACGCTAGGATATAAATTATTCTAACTCGCTTTTGTACACTTAGCCTTCTGGGTTCACAGGTTCCATGCTGGCACATTCAGAGGGCTGAAAATATTTGGCAAAAAGGGTTGTGGTGACTGTAATGAGTATGTGCAGACTTCCCTCCTTGTCATTGCCCTCAAAATAACGTATTAAAAACTTAGAGCAGAAGCTGGGCGGTGGTGGCGCACGCCTTTAATCCCAGCACTCGGGAGGCAGAGGCAGGCGAATCCCTGTGAGTTCGAGACCAGCCTGGTCTACAAGAGCTAGTTCCAAGACAGGCACCAAAAACTACAGTGAAACCCTGTCTCGAAAAATAAAAAATAAAAAAAAAAACTTAGAGCAGGAGCTAATTGCAAAGTATTTGCATTATATTAGGTATGACAGAGATTATGTCAAGTACACAGGGAAGATATGTGTAAGATCTATGCAGACGCTGCACCATTTTATGTAAGGCACTATAGCAGCCAGAAGACTGTCTTCTGTGGAACCCAAGCAACACATCTGTTTCCAGGCTGACAGTTAATATACAGGTCTTTTATTATTATTTCAAATAAATCAAAACAAATCTTTAAGAGTAGTCGAGTATCTTTCATGTCTACCTGTGCGATTGCTGCATACTCACAAGCCCCACATAGAACATCCCTGATAATTCTGTTGAACTGCCATCTCAAGACATTCAAAAAAAGGGCTGTAAATATCTTCTGATTAAATATTAACCTTAAGATATGAAATGACTGTTCAGAGGTTGCGACTGACTGACTTGCAGTAATGTGCCACTTACGAAATGTGTATCTTAAATCAGCAGTGAAGTGAAACCAATATCATTAATAGCATGCCAATCAGAGAGTTTCTATATGCATTATCTTTCCCGGTGTGTTATTATCAGCATGCCCCTCCACGTGCTAGACGGTACAACTACCTGGCATTATCCTCTATTGCTTTAAAGGCAATTTTGTATTTCACATCCAGATTAATGGTTAATCTCTACAGTCTTATTGCGCTTAATTACCTTTCCTTCCCACATCCTCCCTTCTCTCTGCACATCCTTTCCTTAAATGATGCTCAAAAGCTTGAGGTATCATCAGAGATCACAAAAGTCTTTCAACTGTGGATGTGGATTATACTAAAGGCAGGATCTGGAAGACAGATGCTCAGATTTAAGAGGAAAGAGACTCTGAGAGTTCCTCAAAAGTCGTCCTGAAGGTCTGACGGTCAAGGGCACAAAGCTTAAGGACAACTCTACCTCTCACCTCCCACACCCACTTCTGTGGTCACTGTGGCCCACATACACTTATCAAAGCTTTCTCAGTGCCCCCGCCAGCACCACATTCTTACATGGAGGGTCTCAGGAGACACCTTTAGCCACAGCTCTTACGCATTTAGCTCTGGTGTTTTAGAGTCTCACATCCACTTGCTTTGGTCTTCAGGTTCAAGCCCTTGAATGGGGTGGACAGTTCTGTATATTCTTTGCTTCTCCATCAAAATATGAGTCTGCCACTCAGTCTACCTGTTCCTTGGCATGAGATAAGACCTAGCATCCTTGGAGAGAGTTCCTTGTCCTCCAAGGCCCTCCTGCTGATTTCTTAGCCAGCTGCCTCCAATTTCCACAGCAATCACCAGTAGCCACTGACAGTTTTCTTGCCACCCTGGTCCTGGAACAGTTCTGGTTCTGCAAGGCTAGTGTCATGGGCTACAAAATATTAGGGCTCAGGAGCCAAGTGGCTTTGGAGACCAGGAATGCAAACCCAGACATTTTCTTTGTTTCTTCACCAACAACCAAACTTGGGGATCTGGTATCTCCATAATACCTTCCCCATTCACACTCTGCTTTCCTGTTAGAATATCACCCATTTCTCTGACAGAGTCATCCATTTTTCATGGATGCTTTTCCAAGCACCTACACCTTCATTTAGTCACGAAACGGGTGTAGGCCCCTATCTAATATCTACAGCCCTCCCTCTTATAAACAGACTGTCTGATTCCTTCACAGCTCCCAGGTCCCCCACAATGCTCAATCCAGTTCTCACAATGTGCTCCATCTGGAGTTGTGAGAGTTGACTACATGCTACCTGATCAAAAGAATGTCTAGTATCTCTTCCATGTATCCATGGTGAGGAAGAGACAAATACTACATTTACAGCATCTCAGGAACATTTATCAGTCCTGTTAGCGTTACAGACTGTAACGCTAACAGGACTGATAAAGAGATGTAAAAACTATGACGAAAGCAGGTGCAAGGTTCTACTAGAACGAGCGTCGACATTTGGACCTAATCCAGATCTCTGCATACGGGTCATGTTCCTTTCCTACCTGTGGCCATTTCAGGTTACTGTAGTCTCTCACGGTTCATGATGGCAGAAGACTGAAATCATTTCCTTGGGCAGAAATAAAGTGTCAAGAGGGCTTGCTTCCCACTGGAGGCTCCAGTAGACATGTGTTCCTGGTGGCTGCAAGTCTTTCTTGACCATTTTTCAATACTCACTATGTGCCCAGGGACCCTCCTTATCCTACCCACAATCCTCTTGGGGACCTTCCCTACTCCACCCACAATCCCCTTAGGGAGCCTCCCTAGCCCACTACCCTCCCAGAGTCCCCATCCCTCCACCCTCCATGGGACTCTTTCAACCCCTCCACCCTCCCAGGGAATTGTCCCATCCCATCATCCTCCTAGGCAGCCTCCCCACTCCACCCCACTATGGCCTTCCATGATCCCACCATGTTCCCAAGGACCTGTCCCATCCCACCTCCTCCCTGGGAGCTCTCCTACCCCGCCACCCTCCTGGAGACCCTCTCCATGCCACTCTCCCTCTAGGGATGTCCCCTACTCTGTCTTCCTCCAAGACCCTCCCCACTCTGCTCACTTCCTGTCTCACCGCTGACAGCAGACATGCCCTGACTCCTGCGTTCCTCGTTCCTCCAGGAACCACATGTGTGCAGGCTGTTCTCTGTAGACTCCTTCTCCTGCCTCCCCCACCACCCTGAGCTGTCTGTCCTTCTCCTCAACACTGACACGCAGATTTCAATGAGCCTTTCTCACAAATAGCTTTCCTCATCCACAAACTGTGTTACTTTCTCCCCTTGTAATTATTCTACATTTTTGTACTTTGAACTACATTCACCATCTGCTAGCCCAATTACGCAAATGATCCCAATCCTTTTGAATCTGGTTAAATTGTTCGACAGGATTTGCTCAAACCCCCCCCTTCTAAAATCATCTGCGAACCTGGATTTGACACGGGGGGGATCATAAGCAGACAGAGTAGAGGCGGGGGGTCAGGTGTGGAGGATGTCAGTGTGAGGATGTGAGCATGGGCCCTGCAGGGGACTGAGTTCTGCGGTTTCTAGCCCCCCCCAACCCCCGAGCCTGGGAGTTAACAGTGTCAATCCAAGTGTGCAGGTTCAGCACCTTTGATGTCTCATTTTCTCATGCAACAAAAAAGATGGATTCTGCCTTCTCGCCTCCTTGGAAGGTTTTTGTGAGGATTAACGAGATGGGTTTGATTAAGCACCTTGGAGAGACCCACTGCATAGATCATTGCATTTGGATGATGTTACCCAGTCGGCTGCTGTGAAACAGAGAGAGTAAAGGGCCCACAGTCTACCTTTTGATCCTTCCCTTGCATGGATGGGGGGTGGGGTCTTCTTTACCCCCAGGCCACTATTTGACCTCTTTGGATTCACTGAACAGTCAGCCAGCTACAGCAAGTGCCAGCTGGGAAACGAGAAGACAGGCGCAGCTTCCCTGGACTCTGAGGCCACACAGCTTAGAGGGGAGGCAGGGCAGAGGGGAAGGCAGTGGAAAGCCTAGAATGCAGGGAGGGAGGGAGGAGGAAGCTGCTGCCGGGGGTGGGGGGAAGGAGCACCAACTATACCTGGCCTTTCTCAGGACTCAGCATTCAGGAAGGAAAAATAACTGAGTTAGGTCTTGACTAGTGAGCGGGGCTGGCCCTGAGGGAGGGAGAATGCCAGGCCGAGTGAAGAAAACATGAAGAGATCCATGGGATGAGAAGAGAGCAAAAATCTGGAAGGTTTGAGGATTTTCCGGTTCCCAGTAAGCAGAAACAGGCTGGCAGGAAGAGACGACAAAGCTCTCAGGACCCTACCCAGGGAAAGAGTCATACGGCGGACATCGGACATCGTGTTCATCACGATGAAATCTAGTGTATCAGTTAAGAGGGTACTCCCCATTTTAGGGGCCTCTGCCCTCGGCTAATTGTTGCTAGTGATGCCTTGGCACCAAATGAATGAAAACGGAAACAACAATGGTCTCTCAGTTTTAACTCCTCTCTAGGTGACAAAACTGGCTTCCGTTCAGCATCCAGGTTGAAATCATGAACTTTCGGAATGCTACATCAGTGTGACCTCTGTCAGACAGATCCCTCTATCAGACACCAGCCTCACCTACCTGGTCTACACACATCCCTTCATTTCGTCAGCCCACAAACATGCGGAGGTCAACAACAAAGCAGAATTCAGGTATGGGGTGAGGAAGATGATGTGAGCCCTCCTCTTCTAAGGTGAACAGCCATGGATACAGAAGATCCGGAGTCCCCTAACCCTATGGGGAGGTGGCATGGAAAAATTTCTGGGCTCCTGCTGATGAGCAAGCCTTCTGTATAAAAGGTCTCAATGACTTGTTAGAATCCCCCCTGGCATACCTGTAGGTACCAAGGTCTTTTTCCCTTCTCCTTGGCGATTCGCAGGGCCGTGTGACCTCCGGCTCCCTGGAGAGTCTGCACTAGCACTGGCTTGAGGGGATAGCTTAGGAAGAATTTGGCTCTCTTTGTTATGGTGATTCCACCTGTATTCAAGGTTCTAGCAGTGGGCCCATAGCCTGCCCCTCCCAGCTGATTCTGCCTGAGGCGTCGGGGCCTTCAATCTCCTTCTCCTGTTTCTGATGGGAGGAGGCCTTGCCCTTTTGATCCCCCTTGCCCACTGGTATAAATACCCGACTTGAGTTTAATAAAGTGGCCATTTACTCTTGGTAAGTGAGCAGGTCTCTTTTGTGTGTGTCTGTTTTAAACCCTCAGGACAGTCGTCCATTCTCATGGGCCTGAGTTCGGGAAGGTGCGCGCCTGGATCGGGTGTGGGTATCCACAGGAAGGCGGGGTCCAACAGATGGCATCCCTTGGTCGGCCTTTGAAGAAGAACTGAAGGACTGCGTCCTGCCGTCCGTGGATCCACCACGAGAAACCCAAAAGAGGTGAGGGTTCCCCCACGATCCGAAATCTGGCCAGTTTTGTAATGTGCAATTGTGCACATATGATAAGGGGGTAAATAGCTTGATGTGTGACGTATGGGTGCCAAAAGGTCTGATCCAGAGCTAAAGGCCAGTGGACAAATCAGCTGCTAAATTTCATAAAGACACTAGGCACCAGGATTAAATGACACTGCACTAGAGACTGCTTAGATGGTCTTAAAACTCAGTCCCTGGCTCTCACATGCAAGGAACTTTAATTTTGACCAAGAGCACAGGCTGGGAGCAGTTAGCTCCCAGTGGGAATCCGTTCCTAAGGCAACAGGGCCAATGTAACTGATGACTAGCAAAGTAAATAGCCGAGGGCCCATGTAGATGTGCGCCTCGGACTGAGAGAGGATTAAAGATATATTTGTAAGTTCTATTAAAAGTTTTTGAGTAACAAAAGAACAGCTTCACAGAGCTTGTCTTTCAGGGAGACTAAAAAGCTCCCATGCATGTTTGAATGCGGGTCACAGGACCGCACTTGGTCCTTTACTGTGGCTGAGGTTCTGCAAGGTGCACTTAGGAGCAGAGAAACAGGCTGCTGGATGGTGCAGAGAGGAGCTCAGGCGGCCGCCAGGCCCTGCCTATGAGCGTCGGGGCCATTACAGACAGGCCAAGGAGGGTAAAACACAGCAGTGTGCCGGTACACTCAGCCATGGGTACAAACTCGTCCGGGAGGCACGGCCGCACTGACCAGACGCAGAAAGGCAGTCGCAAAAGGCGACACAAAAGGCAGTCGCGTTTGCTGGTTCCCTAGCCCAAGGTGGCCGATGAGCGGCGAGCCGCAGGAACCTGGGGCAGGGCACAATGCCGGTCATGGAGGCACCTGACGGACTCCGACGTCTCCAGGGCGGGGGCTACGGGAGGAAGGCACAGGACAACACAGGGCGCGGCGCCCGTCCTTTCAGCAGGGCCCGCGGCTTATTGGCGGACTGTTCTGACACCTGAGCTGGCTTGGAGGGCTTGCCTGGACAACAGAGGCAGCCCACAAAAGGCCACAATAGCCAGGCCTTGATGGTACAAAGAATAGTTAAAATCCGCCCGCCAAACTCTGGTGACAGTTTGCAGTCGGAGCGGAGCAGGTCTGTGTCCCGCCCCCCGCTGTGCAGCGCAGCTTCAGCAGTTTTAAGTTAGAAACTGTAATAGATTCCTTGGTTTTACAGACCCAAAAGAGGTTAGCTAAATCTTGGGATGGTTTGTTGCCTAATTTTCTAAAAATCCAAACTATGTCAGTTTGCATTTCCACTAGTGGTGGAGGAGTTTCTCTTAAGTAAAAGTTATGAACAATATTTAATCTTAATCATGTTAAAGGGATAAGATAGAGTCAAGAGTTATTTTGATTCACACTTCTCCAATGATTAAAGATGTTATAATTGAGAATTTTTTAAATGTCATTTTAAGTTTGTCTATTGAGAGTTTTCAATTTAGGTCGGTTACATATATTTTTATTTGATTAATTGCGCTTTGGAGGACTAATTTATGGAGTCCTTATATTTTTTATATGGATTGATGACTGACAAAGATTTCCAAATCTATAGCCAGATGTGTCGATCCTATTAATTATTTCTCTAATGTTGGCGGGAGGCAATGTGCCCCCATAAAGGTAACAATTTTAATAATTCTACCCAGTTGTGTAAGTGCTCACGTACTGGATCAGATAATTATTTTCTGCCCCTGGAAAAGTTCCAGGCGGAACTAATTCTAAAAGATGTTTTGGGGCTGACCATTCAGTACAGTTCAAAACCTGCTATGATGGTGCAGGCCAATAAAAAAATGATGGTTTGAGGTTGTCTAATTCAGCCCAATATTTAGGCCGGTAGCAGTGGCACAGGCCAATAGAATTTGCTCCTTGGAGACAGAGACCTACAGATCTCTATATGTCCAAGCTTGCTTGGTTGTAGTTTAGATCCTAAACAGCTAAGCACATCGCTCCCAGAGACCGACGAGGGGAGCCAATTTCAATGGCGCACGCAGACAGGATTTGCCTTGGCTAACATCTGACAAGGTCCAGATCGTGTACTAATGTACATGATCCAGACTGGGTTTTGATTTGGGGTAGAGGAGCGGTTTATGTGTTTCCACAGGATGCAAAGCACCCCATCCCCGAGCGATTGATACGGACCATGGATTCCTCTATTCAGAGACCTGAGGACGAGGCGAGATCAAGAGATCCCACAAACACGGTGACAGAGGCGGTGGTGGAGTTGGCAGATTCCTGAGAGATGATCCAGCGCCTGATTTTACCCCTTTCCCAACTTTCTGTCTTGCTCTGCCTTGATCTGCCCATTTCAGCCAAGGCTGCTTGACCCCCTGAAGGGAAAACAGCTACCTCCCCTGCCCTATTTACGATGTTGGGTGCTCAAGGCTAAAACCTTGCCAGATAGACAAAATTACCATAACTATCAAGTAATTTAAATTCACAATTGGACGCTGTAGTTAATCTTTACAACTAGGTGTGGATTTTGACCTCTGCTGGTCGCAGGTTAAGATTTTGCTGCTTTTTCTCGGACCCCAAAATACAAAATTACTAATTGGCTCTAATTTAGTTTGACTAGTCATACCAGGGGTCCCATTTGCCGGTGCTGTAGCCCTACTCAAGGAGCTCTAGTGTGAGCAAACGTTTCAGATATTGTACAAGCACTGTCTCTTCCAGAAATGCTTGTGTGTATGTACACTGGAATGTCTTCACCTGGTCAATGGCTTCAGGTCCGCCACAGCCTGGCCCTAGTAGGCGTTCGCCTTGGAGTATCTTTCAGCATAAATATGGCTGGATTCAATGTATGACTAGTAAAGCAATGACGGGTTTATTGCATGGGGGGGCGGTCTCGCCTAAGACAAGGGGTGCGTTTGGACCTAAACACATTCCCGTAGACGGGTTTAGAGAACTGACCCAACGACCGACATGTCTAAGACAGCTGCTAGTCATCATATTTTATATATATTTAAAGGGAGACTTGTAGGTACCAAGGTCTTTTTCCCTTCTCCTTGGCGATTCGCAGGGCCGTGTGACCTCCGGCTCCCTGGAGATTCTGCACTAGCACTGGCTTGAGGGGATAGCTTAGGAAGAATTTGGCTCTCTTTGTTATGGTGATTTCACCTGTATTCAAGGTTCTAGCAGTGGGCCCATAGCCTGCCCCTCCCAGCTGATTCTGCCTGAGGCGTCGGGGCCTTCAATCTCCTTCTCCTGTTTCTGATGGGAGGAGGCCTTGCCCTTTTGATCCCCCTTGCCCACTGGTATAAATACCCGACTTGAGTTTAATAAAGTGGCCATTTACTCTTGGTAAGTGAGCAGGTCTCTTTTGTGTGTGTCTGTTTTAAACCCTCAGGACAGTCGTCCATTCTCATGGGCCTGAGTTCGGGAAGGCGCGCGCCTGGATCGGGTGTGGGTATCCACAGGAAGGCGGGGTCCTACACATACCCATGTAACAAAACCGAAGATCCACGTGTTCCAGCTTCACCTACTTATCCAAGCATCCGGAGTGTCTAGTAAAATGCACAGCCACAATTCCAGCTTACCATGATCTGAGTCCAAGGCTAGGATCTGAAGCTATGGACTGAGTGTTACCTGTCAGTGACACAGTCTGAGCCTCATAGATCCTAGGGTGACAAAGCCCACACAAATGTCTTCAGAAGATTCTCTAACACAAACCTATCATAGAACAGAGAGGCAAAAGGATGTCTGAGTGCACATATAGGGTCGCAAAACAGGCTGACTTCGCCCATGGAGGGATGGCTCTCAGGCCTGTAATCGTGTGCTATTCTCCACAGGATAGAAGTATTTCAATGGTCTGAGCCTGGAGACAGTCAGCCTGGGCTCACCTGCTCACTCTGCCATCGTTGGCTGTACCCTAATGAGCAGCTTCGATTAGTCTCGCAGCCCGTCAGCGTCTCCCCCATTTCACGGTAATAGCTAGCATAATGATCATTTTTTGTTTATGGGCATTCACGGAGGATGCACATATGTACCTGGGTGGACCTACACATGTATGGAGCAAATATGGAGCCGTCAGGGAGTAAATCAGTGCCATTCTTCGGGGACTGGCCACCTTGTTTTGGGAGTGCCTCACTGACCTGGAGCTTATAAAGTAATATAGACTATCTGGCCAACAAGACCCAGAGACTTGCCTGGTTCCAATCCCTAACACTGGCATTATAAATAACACTGTTTTTGTTTGCTTGTTTGTTGTTTGTTTTTGTCCTTTGTTTGTTTTAGGTTCTAAGGATTGATCTCATGCCTTTGTACCTGCAAGGCAAGCGCCTGACCAACCGAGCCTTCTCTCCAGGCCCTAGCACATGGCTTTTTTGAGTCAATAAAACTACTGAACAGACATGTACCAGTGTCGAGTCCACAAAAAGCACTTGATAAGAGTGACATTTATGACTGAGATTCTAACCCAGCCAATGTATACACACACACACACACACACACACACACACACACACACACACACACCAGTCAGCAAACTTGGGAGCCCTGTTCTACTCCAGGCTTTGTCTAAAACAAGTCAGACTGGAGTTAAGTTTTCATAACTTGAAATGAACTTCTTTAGAGTCTGACACATTTTCTCAGCCAGGCTTATGGAGTCCCCTTATCCACCCAAAGACTAAATAGCATTTATTTCATGAAGTGATGTTGAAAGCTACGGAATCTTTTCTCCCAGAGTCCTCTGACTCTATCTCCACCACAGGGATTGCCTCTTCAACAGCTCCATAGTTTACTAAAGTAACAAGAACAGTGATTACTGGGGACTGAAGAGATGGCTCAGCAGGTAAGAGTAGCTTTTCCAGAAGTTCTGAGTTTAATTCTCAGCAACCACATGGTGGCTCACAACCATTTATAGTGGGATCCTGATATTTATTTTAATTAAAATAAATATTTAAAGATAAATAAATATTTTTTTTTAAAAAAAGAGCAGTGATTACCTCAGTTCTCTCAATTCTTGCAGAGGAAAAGACACCATGATAAATAGATCAGTAAGGGAGCAGGTCCCCCTGCATCCATACCACTGGGAACCAGGGCTCTGCTCTGGCCAAACTGCCTCAGAATGGACAACAATCCATACCACTGCCCGGTAAGCCAAACCTTGACTACAGCTCAGGTCTGCCAGCCAGGCTGCCTTCACTTGCATGTCTGAAGTTGTATGACATCAAGTTGTATGCACCATGGTGCACACTGACCACACTGCTCTATAATGAAGACCTGCATGGCTCAGAGTCCCGGGTGGTGCCATGCCAGTGAATTCTTCCTCCCATTAACTAAGTGAACCTGTGTTTTCTTCTACTCTGCTATGACGGATGAATTCATTCACCAACCCACCAAATCCTCCGACACAGTTCCCCACGGATTGAGGGTGAACTCCATAGAGATGGTGACTATGTCCATTTTGACGCATCTCAAGAACCAAGAACTTTTCATTTGAGTGTCTATCTCGAGAAGGGAAAAAAAGCCTGCTTCCACAGAGGAAGCTATACCACAGAGACACTAACAAAAGCACTCTTTTCAGTGCCACACACATGAGGACTCAAGGCACTGTTGACTAGTAATGAATGAATGCGAGAGATGTCACAAAAAGCACAGTGACCTCAGACAAATCACTACCACGGAAGTACTGTCAAGGGCCTAGCTGCAATGCAACAATCGCGCCACAAATGTCATTCCCTAAGTAAGCATTCAAAAATCCTTTCCCAGGTTACATGAGGCACGGAAATGCTACCATTGCTATGATGTAGATAAGGACAGAGACAATGATGCTCGCTCATTCTTCATGCTCAGCTGTCTGGTACCTGTAGTGGGCACTGAAAATAAAAGAGGCTGAGCCATCAGCCCCACAGAGAGCATGCTTGTTGGCTGAGAGAGTTTGGAGGAAATGGGGATCCAATGAGCACTTTTAGCCAGGTAGTTGGGGAAGCAACAATGTGAAACACATGGGATTCTGGACCACAAGGAAAGAAAAAATGACCTAGAGGGTATTGTGTTCCAACCACAATAGTGAGGCAACTGAAGCCCAGGCAGAGGAAACTGACTTATGGGAAGTTGTAAAACCCACCACTGAAGCAGGTCTGTTGGGCTGGAATCGCGTCACATGTAACCATAAGGCCATGGAAACAGAAGGCCTGCTTTTCACAGCAGCACTATTACCAACCTTAAGGGCCTGAGTGGCACTCTGAGTGGGAACCTCAGGAGTCAAGGTCCACGACTCTGCCCTATGCGCATCTCCCCTAGAGCCACCCACAAAGATAAAAAAATGATTATCTAGCCCACAGGTTGGAGCAAATATGTAGTCCAGCTACCATGAAGGACTGCATTGCTAATGAGCTGGCAAGAGACCCCCTAGGAATCCTTTGCTCCTTCTCCCCCCCCCCCAGTCAGTGGTTTTAGTCACACATCCTTTCAGCTCCCAACCAGAACTCTTTATAGGAAATTCATTTGCATGTGTAAGAGGCTCATTTGCATCCAGTCTCCCTGCTGGCCTGGACTTCCCTTTGTAAGGTGTTGACACAAGGCCTGATCTAGGGGAATGTGTAGCTCTATTGCTGATGAAGTAGCCTCCAACACATCACCCTATAGTCTCTGCCCCCATCCAGATTTTAAAAGGAAAGACTCTTAGGACATGCTTTCAGATCCTGAAAATAGGGCTTCCAAGTCCAAAAACTGACAAGCGATGACAACTTTCCATGCCTTTTCACAGACAGCAGACTTGAACCAAGTGCAGTAAGCCAGGCAGAAGAACTCATGAGCTCGCCTGGTGCGCCAGGCATAAGGTGGGCTCCTATAAACTTTCTCCCCCAAGGAGCTCATGGACGAAGTGGCCAAGAGCATCATATGGGTGTCTCCTAAGATCAATGGAACTTCTCCAAGTCTACATTCCATCATCTGCCAAGTAAGATTTTCAGTCACTTTGACTTCAACTTGCCCTAGACAAAGCTTCTCCACAGCAGTAGTAATGGTTTCCATGGCGGTGGTGGTGACGGTGCTAACTGGATAGTAGAAGCACCATCCTCCAGGGGAGGTTACAGTCACACCAGCAGAAGTGATGAAATGCATCTAGCTATCTAAGCCCTCTTGAACCAGTGAGAAGCTGGGAGAAAGGCTTGATGTCAGGGCGAAGAGGCTGGAAAGGCTTCCGTTGTTCTGGAACGTGACAAAAAGCCCGAGAATGGCTGGTGGGCTAGATGCCACTGACAGACAAGAGAGCCAGCTTTTAGGCTGGGCATTTTCATTGCACTGGCTCTATCATCTGTCACATTCTGGCAATGATTTTCCGATGAAAAAATCAGGACGCTAATGCAGTTGGATGACTTACTCAAGGTCACATTTGATGGTGAAGTCTGGATTCAAATTCAAGTGTGCACCTTGCCAAATGGGAGGCGGCACAGACATAAGAAGAACAGGAAGCAGAAACTGGCCAGGAATTTTAGGACAGGGACCTCAAGAAAGAGCAGTTCTGATTGTCGTTCTTGGCCAGAAGCCAGAAACCCCTTGGTTCTATTAGGGATCCTGTTCTTGCCAGAGACAAAGAGTTTCAGGGTCTCTGGTTCCTGGTCTTGTCTCCTATTGACTTCTTTCTGCTTTGCTTTCACAGAACGTTAAATGACCACCACTACCTGGAAGCTGTACGTGTGGGTGCGGCCAAAACTGAAAGGTACCTGGACATCATAGATGGGCCACCTGGGTTGAACTACCAACCTCCCCATGCAAATCTCTTCCAAGTTTCCGCTGTGAGTCCTACACAAAGCCCTAGACGGACAGGTCTGTGGTATCCTGCCCCATCTCTGGGAGCGTCCCAGCTCTAAGGAGCTCTGCTTGCTTGCTCTCTCTCAAGCTCCTACTTACAACCCCCGATAAACCGTGTGGAAACTCCATTAACTTCACCCTTTGGATTTAGGAGACATGGACCTTGAGCCCCTGACTCAGGAATAACTTTGCTGTCCTAATTCTGGGGGTAACCCAAGTAAGGCAAGAAAGCCTCCCTCCTTTGAAGAACCCTCACTGCCCCCTCATTTCAAAGGGACAGAAGAAAATGGCAATATGAGAAGAGAGAGAAGCTGTTTACCCAGGTAAAGCCTCACCCCAGCAGGGACAAAAAGGACTCCAGCAAAACTCACAACTATTTAAGGCTTTTCTCTCTTCCCAGCCCTAAGCCTGCAATTTACTAGGAATCTCAGCAAAGACCCCACTTAGAAGGAAAGAACACTTGCTAATCCCCTTGTTCAAACCCAGGGGCTCTTGGTGCCACCTTATCAGATCGAGATTCTACCCAGGGCATCTCTGCAACTACACTATAACCTCACTTCTCAGAAGGGAGAAAAAGAAAACGACAGAAAAGGGTCTCTCACAGCCTTTTGGGATATAACTGGAGAGCCACCAAAACGGTATGCATGGCTGATGCTGAGACAACTTTATTTTGTGCTAAGACAAATGTAGGGCTGACGTTAAGATATGATTTATTGTGACTCACC
This sequence comes from Myodes glareolus, assembly GCF_982192425.1. NCBI lineage: Eukaryota > Metazoa > Chordata > Mammalia > Rodentia > Cricetidae > Myodes > Myodes glareolus. Next base: position 87,321,618 of record NC_142028.1, read on the forward strand.
CTTGAGGAACCTACACCAACACTTGGGTATGTATGTCTCACCCTGAGTTTTGGTACCCCTGCCCATTAAGACCGCATCCATTTTCTCAGGCATCCTTTTATTCCCTGTCAATCCCTTTCTTAAAATGCTTAACAGAATCCCCAAACCTGCTTCAGGAACCCCCATTTGGCTATAATCCAGGTCTCTGCAAGACTCGGGTAATTCTTCAGGATGCTGAGGGTGACAGTATGCCCCTGTGTTTCTGTCCACACACTGCTGATAAATACGTATCTGGCCTACAGCACACCAGCCAACTGTAGATAGCAGGAAGCAGACTCCCAAGAGAACCTGCACCCTTTCAGACTGTAGCCTGAAAGAACACCTCCTATGCTCCCTGGTTCTTATGTGTATGTGTGTGTGTTGTGCGAGGACTGTGTGTATGTATATATGTGTCCATAAATAACTTCTGCATATGTTATATTGTATTTGGTATATTACCCTTACCTTCCCAAGCCAACTGAACATTGAGAAAAAATTTCCAGTTTTTGTTTCTATACTTCATGCTATCTGCAATTCCCATTATAGTGCCTAAAATAGAATGAACTTGACACACTAAATATTTATTGTTTTTTTGTTTCGTTTATCAATCTGTCTCAAGTAAAAGGATTCTAGGCCCATGAAGACTTTCTGAAACAAAAGACAAAATCTCCCTGTGTGTGCAGAACTTGCACGCTTCAATGGAGGACAGGTAGCCGGCAGGAAACATAATAAGGGAAACCTGTGCCTCCTGAGCAGAGCATGGCCGAAAGGATGGAGCATGAGTCTATGACTCGCCCCTGCCCAACGATATGACGATGGGCATAGTTTCCAATATGAGTTACACAGTGGCACTGAAATTTCCCTACGTATACCGCTGAAATTGCCTGCCCTTGCTATTTCAACCCTGAAGAGAATGCAATTATGAAATCATCTTCCCCATTTTGTAGAAGGGGAAACTGAGGGGCATAGGCGTCAGGTACTTTAAACAAGATTGAGTTCTTGGAGAAAGGACAAGGGTGGGTCCACAGACATCCCGTCTGTCCCTCGTCTCCTCCTTCTGGGCATCCATTCTCGGGGGTTGCATCTCCACTAGTCAAGGCAGAGAAAGCTTAGCTTCAGTTTGCCGGTTCTCTTTGAGGCCTTGTTCTTTCTGATCCTTGAGCCTTGAGGCTTTCTGATCACCTATTGAAACAGCCTATTGAAACAGCTCAGCTGTCACTATCAACAAGTCACATCAGTAACAAAAAGTCAAAGGCTAACCTATGTGTACTTCCTCTTCCAGCTGCCAAGGACTTTTTGTCTAACCCCGTTTGCTTCTCAGAACAACCATTAGAACATGAAACTCATAACATCGACTTCATTTTGCGGACCTGGAGGTAGACGAGGGAGACAGGAGGAAAGTGGCCAAGGTCATGGGAACAGTTAATGGCAGGGCTAGTAAGAGGGTCCTGGAGGAAACCAGTGGGTTTCCTTCTCCTGTGAGCCACTCCCAAGGCCTCCAGGGACCATGTAAGTGCTCCAAAGGACTCATTCTCTGCCTCTTGTACCCTCTAGTCTCCTGTGAGTCAGCACAGCCAATGCAGCTCTGATTTTCATGTGCCTGCATTGTGCAGGATGTGCGCTCCTGTATGAAAGCCTGTAAAATCTATTTATGGACCTAATTGTCAGTTCTCATGAGTGACAGGCATACAGTGCTTTGACTACTCAACCCAATGTGTCTGTTTCTGACATTTTAAATAGAACACTCTCTTTCTCCACTCCCTTCTAGGAAGTAATTTGAGATAGCAGGTATTTTTATAATCATATATCTTTAATTATATCTACACAACTGTCAAAGATTAATGATTTCCTCAATCTGGCTCATCGTACAAGAGAATTCGGGAACTCAGGAAGCACAACAAGAATCCGAGATGGGTGCTGTCAGTAACAAAGACACTCCTGGGCAAGGTAAGGTTTGGCTTTAGTCAAGTTTGAGTTCTCATTGTAGATTAATTTCATATGACATTTCTATGAATTATTGAAACCGTGGTACTCTTGCGGATGGTAAACATAACTCGATCTATACATGTAAACCAATAAGAAAGCATGTGACAGCCAGTAAGCGAGCTGCGGTGTAAACTAGTCCCCGGTCCCCGGAGAAATCAGCAACAACAGGTCCTGCGTGGTATGTGCGCACTTTGACCCCCCAAAGCAAATGTTACCTTCTTGTGTAAACAGGACTCAATCTGGGAGTGACAGGGTCAGCGAAGATTTCAGAAAGAATTCATCTACCGCTCCTGCTCAGTGCCACAATTCCCACTGCAGTGAAACTCATGGAAAGACGACTGTAGAATACTATGTATCAGGAAGCCTGGGGGCACTCGCAGAGGCAGAGGCCATGGACCCCAGTGTCTCCCAATAAATACAGAGGGAATAAAAAGAAAAGAGTAAAGAATTGCAAACAGTTAAAGAAAGACATGGAGTGGACCCTGCATGCTGTCACAGGAGGAGGGGAGTCCTTACCTAACTAGGCACGTGTTGTGGGTACATGAATTTCTCTTTCATCCCCAGGGAGATGGAATTCATATTTACCCTTGTGAGCATGGCATTAGATCTGATTTTGCTTCTTACGGCTGTCTCACGCCTCTCTGCTCCACATTGTGAAACATGTGTTTCAACATTCCCAGTTCCCTCCCATGCCGTGAAACACTTGCTTCCTAACCTCTCAATACTTGGGACTTCTCAGGAGGTATGAGGTACACCTTCCCTTTGTGGTCACTGGGTCTCCTGAGCTAATTCCCACACCGTTTCCTCGGATGCCTTTTCTAATAACCCAGCTGCATTTGTAAATCCCCAGATCCCTGGGGGGGGGGGGGGGGAAATCCTCACAAAGGTGTTGATCAGATCGCACTGGACTAGACTGGCTGTGTAGGCTCCCCCCTTATTTTATACCTGCAGGACGCAGCTAAGTAACACGCCCCTGTCAGGACATTTGCTGGGACAAGCAAAAGCGAAGAGATGGGAACAATCAACGGCAGGCACTGTGACTCCACACTTTGTAAACTTTAACAGAAGAAGCCACCATTCGATGAGTGGCCCCTGCCCAGAGGCCGAGGGCCTTCTCCTAACTGCCAACCTCGACAAGATCCCAAAATTGCCACAGGCTAAGAAAATTATGGCTCAAATGTCCCGTAACCCAGTCTGCTGTCGATGCCAGACATTATTAGCTCCTTGGAGAATGTGGTGGGTTAAGTAATGGCCCTAGAAGGATACTGAAGATCCACATTTAGAAGAAAAACAAAACTGTCTAAAATAAGGATCTTCAGAGCCTTCTTTATTATCCGTCAGGGTCGAACTCCAATGGCAAGTATGCCCTAAGAGACGCAAAGGTGAAGACTACTTACGGACAGTTGACAGCCAGGGAGTGTCAGCAGTCACCATAGGCTGAGGAAGACAAGGACAGATTCTCCCAAGCTGTCACCTGAGAGCACCCTTGCCAATACCTTTAAGCCTCCAGATCTGTGTCGTTCTGAGTGAGTAAGGCTATGGCCATTTGTTACAATGGCCTTAGGAAGTGAATACCGAGTTAAGAAGAGTTTTCTCTAAGGTGTCTAGCCACTCAGTAGTAGAGATGAGACTTGGGTCTGAACGGCTCTTTTTCCCACAGTCTTGGGCTTTCTGTATTATGACTTCTCCCAGGGCAGTCACTGGAGTGATAACCTCTAGCATCCTGTGTGTCCAAGCTTCTGACACATATGGCAGCTTCAGGAGACCATGAAACGGTGCTGGTGATAACTATAGAGCTGAGATGCCCTGTAAGAGCCATACTCTGGGGCATGCATCGTGTAACCAAGAGGGGCCATTAGAATAAAATGAAGCAGATCCAAACTGAAACTCTAAATGCTGCCTTTACCACCAGCATCCCAAGCTTCCCACACTGCTACATGGTAGGGAGTGGGGGTTGGGAAACAATTAAACCTAAGAGTGGGTTTTAACTACCTCCATTCTAACTCCCAATAGGGTTTATTAAATCATTTATAATTCCACAAAGCTGAAGTAAATATTTAATATTTGATTCCTAATCCATAAATATTTACACACTGGGATTTCTCCATGTTCGACAAGCCCACCAGAGGGTTTGTACTTCTAGCAAGTGTGACTAATGAAACCTTGTGATTCCTGCCCCTAAGCAAGAGCATCTGGCTCCAGGAACCATGGTAGAAGGAACCATCTGTGTTCGCCCAGAGTGGGCCATGATCAGGGACATGGCCGAGAATCCAGCTTTGGGCAGAGCCACCCTGGGGGAGACGGAAAGACAAGGGGAGAGAAAGCAAAGACAGGAAAACTGCTGCAGCTGCTGGGAAAGAGGAGGCAGTGGCAGCCACCCAAGGTGCATCAGAAACTGTGACATTTCTGATTTGTTAAAGTCATGGCAATTAACACTTCACAGACATGCCCATGGTGGAAGGCGTTGGTAGAACAGCACCAAGAAACCTGAGCAAGCCTCCTATGGGGAGTGTTGGGATGAAGGTGAATCTTTCAACTTAGCTAAAACATTGTGTCAAGAAACAGTTGGCTAAATTTCCTCACTTCATTAAGTGGGTGACATGGAGCTAGGAGAGAAAAGATGAAACAATGGGGTTCCTTCCTCAAGAAGCAAATGGCTTTCTGAACATAAAAAAACAGGCGCCTTCATGCCTAGACCCACTGTGCGCCATGCCCTCTGTTGGAGTCCACACACCTAGAGTCTAACGCTAAATCCAGATGGGGAGGTGGAGTGGATAGGGGGCTCTGTGGGCCATGGAGCCTCTCCAGAGTTCTGGCTCTTGGACACTGTTGGGCTAGGTTTCAAACCCAGAGGATCCATCCACCAAGGCCCAGTCAGGCAAAATGAACACTGGCCTGTTACATAAAGAGGGAAATTAATGCAGGGAGCCTTCACAATGGTGTTGAAGAAGCTGAAAAGCCAGGGAAGGAGGGAGTGAGCCAAGGATTAGTGAGGGCAGGAAGCTGCTACTGGCCAGGGGATTAGATGAACAAAAGGAGAGTTTGGCCTGACCAGAGCCAAGCCATGAGATGGGTCTGGGAGATGGTTGGAACTCTGCTCTGTCAGGGAAGTGACAGAGAAGATTCAGTGGCTGCCAGAGTGAGGAGAGGGAACTCTTTTTGCCTTACCTTACGTCCTTCACAATGACCTCCCATTGGATGGGAGAACCCCAAGTCTGTCCTCAGAAGAGCATAGAGAACTACTGTCTATAGCATTTGTTCCCTTGAACTTCCTGCCTTCATCGGGGAATCTGAGAGCAAAGACAACTGGCAGGTATTCTGGGTCTAGTCTACTTCTTGGCCTTCTCCTGCTGCCAGAGGGAGTCAGTCTAATGAAAAGGCGTGACCCCCTGTTTCCGGGAGGCAGCTATCCCTTGGGTCAGTACCTAAAGAGCCATGAAGCTGACATCACAGTCTGACTCACTCAGTGCCCCATTCTTCGAGAGGTTCAACAACGGTGTGCCAGAGGTGTACTCATTACACTGGGCACACGACCAGCTTCCCTTCCACTTCACAATACAGCTGTTGCTCCTTCTGGAACATTCCCTTTAATCTCTCATCCTGAGATGTACAGTTCTTCCCAACCTGAGAAGGATATGTTCTGTAGACCTGGAGGAGATCAGGGTAAGGAGCAGAGGGCCTGTGGTAAGGGGTGCTGCAGGGAGAGCAACTGCGGAGAGAGGATGCTTGCTGCCTAGCAATTGTCTGTAGGTCACCTATGGTGACAGGCTGCACACAATCATCTTTTGTGACTGAGACAAGACCAAAGGATTAAGGCTTTCATCTTACTTATTTATTTATTATGATATTTTTGTAATGTGGGCTTGGCATTAGGGCACGAGAATCATAAAAGTCAATCTGGAAAGAATAGCCTGCTACGTGAAAGTCAGATAATATAGCCCAAAGTCCCTCTGAAAACTCAAAGCCTTTCAGAGAGAAAGGCAGAGGAAAGCAGGGACACTGTGTCTGCCTAGGAAATTCTGTCACAGCCCTTTCTCCTGCACTCAACCTCTGGTTGCTGGGAGGCCACAGCCTGGGTCTTACAAGTCTCCCAATAGCGATGACATCATCTGCCTCTCACTGAGCCCTGAGCCAGATGCTCACGTGCTGAGTAAGAACCTTGTATGTAGACAAAGGGAGTTCCATTTTATCAATAAGAAAATTGAGATGAATCGAACAACTTATTTTTTAGTTATTAATACAAGTTGTTAGAATACATTTACTGCATGCTTACAGGTATCCTGAGCTACCTGCATTTAAAGCCATAAAAGGAAGGACCAGAGTCAGAGAGATGAAGAATACCACCCATATTTCCTCATCACGTTCAAAAACACAGAAGGGAAGCTCAAGGCTGAGTCCTCTCCTACTAGTGCTCTAGAGTCTGCTCATCATTGGTTCACTCCCTCACCCGTCAGATACTGACTGGGCACCTCTGCCATGCCAGGCCCTGCAGAAGGCACACCTGTGTCCGCACGGAGCATTCCTACATGTGGCTCTGCAGTACTCCGAGTTGCCATGCGCACCAGGCAGCACACGTGACCCCAGCTCCGAAGATGAGGTTTCACGCTCCGCCCACTGGAGTGACATCCCTATGCTGTCTCTGTCACTCAGAGGATCCTCTGGATCTGCAGGGTCTGAGGCAGGGTGGGAGGGAGGAGACACAAGGATGGGTCATTCTATATAGAGCTTCCAAAGTCTTCTCTCCCAGAATCTTCAGGCCAGCCCGCCTGAAGGGATCTGACTGGAAGTCGGTGAAAGGCGAAGTGAAATGCCTCAGCCAGCCATTTCCCAGACAGAGTGAGTCCCACGCCACCCGCCTTAGCTTAAGCCGCTCAAAAGATGCTGTCCAAGTGCTGAGTGAGTGAACAGGTGCCAGCTAGGCTCATTAAGTCCCCAAAGTTTTCATCGTTTCGAAGCTAATTTGCATGAACATATTGGGCACTGGACAGCTATTAAGTGGGTAGCTGCCGCAGCTCCCGAAGATTCAAAACCTAAAGGAGTGTGGGATCAAAGATGGATCACATGCGTGTCATGAAAGCCCTTGTGGGAGCTCACTTCTGCTCACACTTTGAAGGGGGGGGGGACAATTGTGTTTTGGCACGATGATTGCTTCCTACTGCTACCAGGAAGGACTTCTCACTGCCTAGGGAACTATTATCCATCTGGATGGCACTCTGCTCTGTAAATGTTTACTGGGTACCCACTCTGTGGCAGCGCTGGGCTGCACAGGCAGGGTCAGGTCTGGAGGGAGGCAGAAATAGGACTGAGAACAACAAAGCTAAGGCATAAAGACTGTCCACTGCTCTGCTAACCAGGCTCCAACTTAGCTCTCCACTGTCACCGATCCCCAGACCACTGTGCCACCCCAGCCAGCCTTTAAATGACCTTCAGTTTGAGTGACAAGGCTGCTTAGGACAAAATTTCCCTCACCCATCCTCCCCTCCTTCCCTTTCTCACCTCTCAAACCACGCCTTCCCAGAATCTAGTTAGCCAGGACACCTTGCACTTCTTGGCTACTCTAGGAAGGTTTCTTAGCAGAAGGGGTTTCGATCCTGAAATCCCTTGGTTAGCTCTGCCTGTATAGCTTTTGGGCTACTACTTTGGTACAAAAGTATATAAAATACTTTCCCTTCCTCAAATCACCCATGGGGTGGTCAAAAGTAGCTATTGTACACTTTATAATCCTAACTCTTAAGGGAACCAAAGGTGGTTGGTCACTGGCAGAGACAGAATGAAATTTACAGATACTCCCTTCTGAATCTAGAATTGGGATCTTCAGCTTAGTCTCGGGTGGAAGCTGCAGTGGAGTCAACACTGCAGCTGTCTGTGAGCACAGGGACAAAGGCACGCAGGAGAGGCCAGATCAGAGTCTGGGAAGACGTGAGACCCAGTAGCTCTGTGGAGGATGCTGGAGAGAGGAAGATGCCTTACTTTTTTCCCCAGCAGGGCTCCAGGCCCACCAAGAGGAGGCAGAGACCTGCAGATCGCTTCTCTTGTGGATGAGTTCTACACCAAGCACATATGTGGTTCAGGAGGAAGGAGAGTCTGCAGCAGCCCGAGCAGCACGCTGTCCTGGAGAGCTAAGCGGAATATTCAGGAGAGCAGAGGAGGTACATATGGTATCTCCACAAGTCCCACCCTAGTAAGAGCCGGTGATGGTGCGCGCACAATGGCTTGCACACTCAACCCTTACAGATGTCATGGTCCCGTATCAGTGACTCTACGTGGACTTCATCTTTGTTCATGCCGTGTGTAGATATACACGTAAATGATGATGCCTTTGGTTCTCGGTCATCTTTGAGAGGAGGATCTTATAACCTTCATGTCACACCTTAGCAAGCAGAGACAGACAGGGTCTGGTGTTCTTCCGAGTCCCAGTGCTTAAGAAATAAATCATGTGACCTGGTGAGCCTGAAGACAGTAGCGCCATCACTGGGTTGCATTCTGAAGGCAACTTGGCTCACTGTTGGCGGTGATTGGGTAGAATATGTTTAACAAGGTCTTATACACTATTCGCAAAGCAGAAGATGCTCATATCATGTGACTCCCATGGATGCTGGTAGGACAGGAGCTTTGGGTTTGTCTCTGATAGGGGCAGAGGTGCAAGAATGACGCCGGGGTTTCCTGCTTAGACAATCAGTAGTAACTTCTTTCTGTACCTCTCTTTTATTCTTCAGCTCTTGCAGACCATGAAAGGTTAAAATGCTCTTGGAATTACGACACTAACTTCCCAAAGTACAGGTAAACCAATTCCCAACAGTACCATATTTGACACCTATTTGCCCCTGAGGCAAGGGTGACTTGCGGAACGCAATCTATATAGTTAATCTATCTGTGATGGGAGGAAAATGGAGACGTTGGGGCTGTCTATAGTGGTATATTATTTGTGTTTTAATAAATAAAGATGGTCTGAACATCAGAGAGCAAAGCAGCCATAATAACTAGCCATATAGGCTGGGGAGCAGTGGCACTCACCTTTAATCCCAGTACTGGGGAGACAGAGGCAGACAGATCTCTGTTAGTTCAAGGTCGGCCTGGGCTACACAAGATTGAATCTGTCTAAAAGAGAAACGAAGTTCATGCAAAGGTAATCCCACCACTTGGGAACACATGCCTTTAATTCCAGCACTAGGGAGGCAGAGACAGGAGTGATATGACTGAGTGGAGAGAGGAATATAAGGGGGGTTGGGAGACGGAGACAGGAAATCAGTGGAATGGGTAGTGTGGGGTGTGGAGTGTGCACTCTTCAGGATTCATGGAGACAGGATCTTGCCCATTTTCAGTCCAAGATAGAGGTAAGAGCCAGAGGCTGGCTGCTTTGCTTTTCTGATCTTCAGGTTGAAGCCCAATATCTGTTTCTGTGTTTTTATTATTCGTGTTATAGGTGTCTCATAGCAATCCCTAGGTATTTGGATACAACACAGATCCTTTTGTTACATATAGTATGCACCTTTTTGTTGCAATGTGGCCCATAAACATGCATCATTCAGCTCTCCTACAACACAGAAAGAACTAGCTAAGGGCCACAACACCTTCGTTGAGACATCTACTCCCACATCTGCTCCAGTACTGCTGCATTTCCCAGAGACCACTCCTGGGCACTGATGGAGCAGTAGAGGATGGCCAGGCCCTTTCCTGGGAGGCAAGTACTACTGCAGTGAGTGAGTTTGGCTCAAAGACACACCAACAGTCTTGCTGAAATTTCCTTCCCTACTATACTGCAGGCTCTCAGATGCATCACCCAATCTCTCTCTCTCTCTTCCACATCCTTTCCTTTCTTCCTTTGCTCTCCTTCACCCAGAGCAAACCTGCATTGTGAGCCAGTGACTCCCTCTCTAGTTATTCCCATCAGCCTGAGCAAGGCTGCTTAGCTCCTCATGCTTACTTCCTATGTCTGAATGGAATCTCCCCAGTCCTTAGCTGCCTCTTCTGCCTTTGACACTGGAGGCTGCTCAGCAGAAACTGGACAGAAAGGAGACGACTCTGGTTGCTGCTGTAGGTGGAGAAGTCTGATATAACAGACGCACGGATGCAGTGGGATCGCTCTTTTAAATGCAGGTCTTCAAGATCCAAACTTCATCCCATTAATTTTCATTTCTAAAGTTCCTGGTGCCACAGGCATTTTCTGAAATGGACCCACCTCTGCAACCCGCTGCAGGGGGATTTCAGAGATGATTTCACCCATCGCAATGGATAATCCTTCAACTCTGAAATGGAAGATCATAATAATGCTTTGCCAATCTACTCTGATCCCAGAGAAAATGGACCGATAAATGAAGATGATTTCGAGGTTTAAAGCTGCCTCTTCTAACCCAATCTGCCAAAAATTAAAACCCAGCAAGGCATAGTGAGAAGACTTTTCAACTTGTCATTTTTTATGAAACAGAGAAACTACGCAGACTCCAAATCCTCTCCTGCAAAGGAAACAGGCTGCTGTGGTCAAGAGGCAAAACCAAAAGCTCTATCCTGTTTGACCTTCAGCTCTCAGTAAGTCACTGTTACCTCCCATGAATTTTAACTCCTTTCATAAAGCAAACAAAATGATGATGGTACCTGAGTTAAGGGGAGAAGCCCATAGAATAGAGATCGGTGCAAAACAAACATTCAATAAATATCAAACATGATACGAGTGCCATATTGTAGTTTTATGAGGAGTAACCAAGACACTGGAAGCTGGTACTTTCCTAGCACTCACTGGATATGTATTTCTCACAAATCTAAACCACGATTTTAAAATACTTTCAAATAAAGTTTCTTCTTTAGGGCAGGACCAAGGGGAAGGAGAAAGTAGAAAGAAGGAACTAACACTTAGATAAGGTCTGGGATTGAGTGTTTGTCCATGGGTCCTCCCAACTGAGATCAGTGTTTTGTTTCATTTAAAGCAGTTCTGATCTTTCTGGTGTGATATGCATGTAGAGAGAGAGAAGGAGTGGGAAGAGGGGGGAAGGAGGGAGAAAGGGAGAGGGAGGGAGAATATAAAACTATACACCCATAGGCACCGATGGATACCAAGGACAGAAAATTTCCAGTAGACCTAGTCTATAAATTGTCATTTAAATTTGCAATTTAAAAACACTGTCTGACTTTCTGATTTAGCTGACTGTATATGAGGCAAATAATGGAATCCTAATAAGCAATGTTTAAATGACATCTCCAGTCTCCCAGACAGAGAGGGTGAGAGGAGAATTCTAAGAAGAGAAAATAAATCTACTAAGAATAGGAAAGAAGACCAGAACTAAATAGTTGCACTAATCACTTGATGACAGATAGCAGGGAAATGTACTTTTGGGTGTTTAAAATGCGAATCCCTGAGAGACGAAGGATAGGTTATCAGCTAAAACCCCCTAAAGACATTGTAAGGAAACAAAAGTAAGCTCAATTTTTACATTTCATCACATTAAAATAGATGAACCAAAAAATCAAGGCACCAAGACAGCACATTAAAGTTGATAAGCTGGGGTTAGAAGATTTGAACTGCATGAGGCACTCAATCTCACAGACATTCACTGGTGAATCTTAATGCCAGCGCCACACTAGCTTGGTGGGTCCAGCTACGGGGCACCCAGCCCCAACGCCGCTTTCTTCTTCCTGTTGGAAAGCCAGTTCTAGCCTCCCAGCCATAACACCCAGTCACCACTGAATCAGTTCAAGGACACAAAGAGACAGGAACTGCCAACTAATAAAAACAGTTCCCCATACCACACACCTGGAGGACTGTCTGGTAAATCTCAAAGCGGGTCGGTGGAAAAGCGGGACCATTGATACAAAGGTAAGAATGCACATTTTGTGAGAAAACATTAGAGGAAATTATGTCACTTACCACGTTTAAAATTAATAATCACGTTTTTTTTTTAATTTGTAGGGGAGTAGCTTACGTGAGGAGGTTTGTTGGAAAATAGTACATAACAAGATTTGATCCCACCCATTTGTATGGATCCGTGCACATATGCATGTACAGGAAAAAGCTTCAGAAAAAAACACACTTGAGTGTTAACTGTGCGCCATGCAGGAAAGGCTGTGGCTACAGGCACTCCCCCACAACACTTGGGGCAGCCATTACAATTGATCTGCATTGGCAAATCACACAAAATCTATTTGTGATCTCTGGCTTTGAGAACAGGAGGGGAAACCGCAGCAACCATTATTTCAGAACATCGAAGAAAAACTAATGGAATATAAATGACCGATTCGAGGCAAATATAAGCCAAAGGCCAAAGAATTGCCTATGTAATGAAGGCTAGTCTACTACTCAACAAACACATAATGAATGCGCACTGCATCACAGGCCCCGTGCATAATACCACACATATAAAATATACTGGCTTCAAGGCACTGTAATGCTGAAGGAGGGAGAACCATTACGTTTCGAGGAGATGTCTGTCTGTCTTTCTGTCCCTGGAGAAAGGGTGGGCTTTGCTGTTCACAGGTAGCCACAAAAAGGCTGTAAAGAGGAATGAGTGGATAATGTGTGTAGAATGGCAAGCATTTCACAAAGCCTTCACTGAACTGCCTAACAGCAGTCTGAACCCTAAGGACTCTACTTAAATCTCCTAACCCCTGGGAAGCCCTTGGATTATTGGTTCCTTCTGCTATGTGATTTCAGATTACTGCACCTAAGTACAACTGCCTCATACTTTTCCATCTTTCACAGCACATCTTTAAGATCCATGAGTCCAAGACCTATTCACAGTCTTCTGCAGTAAAAAAAACAACAAGAAAAATAAAAATGGAAGAAAATTATAGGCGAGAAAGAGAACAGAGGAGTTAAAGATCTCATGCAGCCCTGGCCTTTAACAGAGTTAGTGTTCTACAGTTCTTGAATCAACTAATCTTCCTGGATCATCCACTCCTGATGTATCCAACCTGATGCCTGCAAGGACACATGTGTTTTAGGACTACCATTAATGCAGAGGATGGTGATTTGTGGATGGCAATGTTATGTCCCAATTTCAAAAAGCTGGCCAGCCCCGCTCTGTGTAAATAGCTGAGTTAGGGCCCCTTCCATCTTCTATACACACTCATGAGCTTCATGATCCGTGACTCTCAATCCCAGGAGGTTTTTCACTAGAAGACACTATGGTCAATTAAGCATGGGATGGATGCTTTGTGATGCATTTGATGTATTCAAATGCCACTTGAACTGCCCAGGTTCAAATCACAGCTTCCAGCTGAAGGCCGGGGCCGCGGAACCTCTATCACTCTTATGAGTCCGACATAAGCGTACAAATTGTGGAGATAAAATCCAACACTTGAAACGACTTTGTTCATTTCTCTTCTTTTTCTGGCGTACCAGCCTACATCAGGTAGCTTCTCTTACCTAAGCACAGCCCTGACCCTGCTAGAAGTCGTCAGACACCAACGGAAAGAGCAGAACAAGTCTCCCAGGTCCTCAGGAAGCAAGGACTAAAAAGAGACCTTAGTGAGTTGCCTGCTCTGGAGCTGCCCTTCCGGGGCCCAACCCGATTTCAACACCGTTATTCATCACCACCTCAGTACAATGCCCAGTGTCTTTAACACAAGTCCCGTCTCGCTGTTAATAAGGGATATGGGGATGATCATCTTCCCAATGATAGGGGTCCTGATCCTTTTTAGGATCACATAATAAGAACATTTTTCATTGCGGGAGATAATTCCCCTTCCCGTGCACATTTGTCAAAGGCAGTTTCCAACAGTACCGTACATCATCCTGAAATACATGATAAGATTCAGGTCTGCTATTCATCATCGGCTGGGCTCCGTCCAATGTGAGCTCCTGCGTGGCTTCTCCTGCCTCTGATTTAACAATTAGTATGCGCGCTCTCCCTAGAGCCCTGTGACCAACAGAGGGAGGTAAAAGACTCAAACGATGGTACTCCCAAATTGGAGAGAAGAAATCAACGGCCACAAATAGGTTCTTTATGAAGGTAAACAGGATCTGAAGTTGCCACTTCGCAGGAGGGGACAGGCCTGAGCTTTCGCTGGGGCTTTATTCAGTAATCACTCCTGGGAGCAGAATGATGTCTGCATGGTATAGCGTAAAAATACTGTACACTGAATCCTTGAGACACAACTTTAAGATGACTGCTTTCCAGAAGCATGCTGGGTCACCTTGAACACACCCTCAGCTTAGAAACACACGCTTCCTTGTCTGGAAAGTAATGCTATGAAACGCAACTCCCTTTCGGAGCGTTTTAAAACTGAGATTTCCTTTTAGGTTTTAATATGTATAAATGTGCATTGCCTAAAAGCATACATGTGTCTCACATGCATACCTGGTACCTGTGGAGACCAGAAGGTGGCAAATGGATCCCTGAAACTGGAGTTACAATTGTGAGCCACCATTTATGTGCTGGGAATGGAACCTGATCTATCTGACAGAACAGAAAATAGACTTAACTACTAAGCCATCTCTCCAGCTCTCTTTGTAAAGATAAAAATTTAAATTACTATATTCTCTGCCAGGCCTATAATAGTCACATTGTTAATGTCATCTACCATTTATTTGTTCCTGTGATAACTCTAAGTCTTTTCCTTCTACCGTAAGGAGGTATAGTCTCACAGAAGACAAAGTACAGACCGTCAGATCCTGTGTTAATACATAATCTAGCAGGACAGAAAGGTGTGTAGGTGTGATCTTAAATAAAGAAGGAATCCTGAGGGTCACAGGGCAAGGAAGGCTTACTATCATTGGTGAAGAAACACACCGAAGAGCTTTATGGCAATACAAAATGAGATCCCTCTCAGAAGACTGGGTAGAAAAAGGCAAGCAGAAAGGAGACAAGAGAACTCCCTTCTAGTTGAGAGGAAAGATGATGCAAGCTTATGCACATTCATGGAGAGCCAGAGTGCTGGATCTGTCAGAAAGGGAGCGATGCTCTTAGGGCCCATGCAGCAGTGCTGTGTTGATGCGGGAGGCACAGCCGCAGGGTGTGCAAAGACTGGGCTCTGACGTCCTGAGCTGACTATGTCTACTCTCTCTAACTTCTATTGCTATCCCTGAGATCGTTTAAGACAACAACAACAAGAAATAAGCTCATCTACCCTGAAGGGGTATTCTGAGCAACATATCCATCTATGGTTTTAGAACCCTGCCTGATGTCTAAAACCGTTGACATGTATGAGCTCCACTCATCACTAACATCTTCATTATCACTTTTGGAGTAAGGATGGCTATCCACTGGGAGATTAGCTTGGCTGATAGCGTTCATAAATCTGGAGCACTTGCATAATTTTCTGGTCTCCAGTTTTGGGAGTGCTTGTCTGAAATTAAATTCTAGAAATAATGTTTCCTCTTAACATCATCCAGTGCCATTTCAACGGATGCAGTCAAAATCCTTCAAGTTTACCTACTCTTTCCCTTTTCATAGCTGCAAAATAAAGAGGAAGTGACTTTCTTCATACTATGAAAATGTTGCCACTGTCAATCAGGAGAAGCCTTGCATGTGGCAGCCATCCTGGGGTGTTTCTTGTGACCTAACTACACTGTTCGGCACAGCCATTGTTCTTTGCTCTTGCCTAGGCTGAGGCTGTCTTGGTGCAAGGTCCAATGAAAACTGTAGGAAAGTGCCTTCCTTGGCCTTGGTTTTGGTAAGGACTTGGGTTTGGGCTGGAGGATGAATCATGCTATAGAGAACAGTTCAGCCCCATGTTACCATTGAGGAAAGACTTCGAGGTCTATTAGACAGAGGTCTATTTACAAGTTGCATGAGTTCAGGTAAGAGGCTTGCCCCTCTGATGTTCAGCTGCAGCTCATAAGATGGGGCTATGAGGGTATAGGCTCCTTCCAAGTGTGAACCGAGAAAGCAGAGCCACAGGACCAACAGGCATTAGCTCCCTTTCCCTGGCATCCTCGCCCCACCACTGCATGCGGCTCTCCTGACAAGCTATCTGGGACCGTAGCAGGTGTGCTCCGACCATGCTACAAGACATGTCGCGGAAGAGACTGCTGAGATCCCAGCACACCTGGGCACATCTGCTCAGCAAAAACAAAGCAAAACCCCATGCGCTCTGGGCCATTTGTTGATTGTGTGCAAAGACCCTGACTCTCTAGCTCAGAGAAGGCTCACACACTTAATCTGACTCAGCTAATGTGAAGGGCTTTGTTCTTCCAAACATCAAAATTCCGGCCCAGCCACTGCCAGCGGCGGCACACTGAGCTTAATGAAGCAGCGGGATGAACTAATACGGCAAATCGTATAGCTCTTACAACCAATATGGCCCACATCATGCAAAATTACGGCACCAGACATGATTGGACACACATCCAGACAGGAGAAGCAGCTCTGAGAATGGCAAGAATTTTGAATGCCATATACCAAGAACACCGGGGGGCAAAGTTCTTATGAGAGATGTTTGTATTCCTTTTGTTTTATTTTTTTCCTCTTTATGCAAATCCTTCGCCTGCATACCTTATGAACACTTACTCACTAAGCATTTACTGAGCCTATGCTGCGTGCCAAGGGCTGTGTGAGGAACCCACGGCTAATGATAGAGACTGCGAAAGCGTCAAAAGAAGACTGGGGAATGGTGGCCAGTGTGATGACCTGAGTGTGTCAGGGTGCTGTGGACCTACCCAAACCTGGGTAGCACACGAGCCCAGTGGTTGCAAAGTCGCTCCTCCACTCCCTTATAGACACCATAAATGCTGCTGCATCCCGATTCCCTGAAACTCCAGTCCTAAGAAGTAGAGATCAGTGAGCAACTACACCGTCCTGCTCCTGCAGAACTCCGAGCCCCATAAGTGAGAAGACAGGGGAAAGTAGAGCTTACAATAGCATATTACGATTATTACTAAGAGGTACTTTGAGAGTTCCAGGATGGTATGGGAGAAGAGTAATGAATGGATCAGAGAGTATTTCCAGGGGAAAATACATCGAACCTTAAACTAGAGGCATGGAGTCAGTTTTGAAAAGAATGAAAAAGAATTTGTTCTCCAGGAGATGAAAAGGCACGTGCACGTAACACAACGCAAAAGCAGCGCAGTGGAGTGGGTAAACTGAAATTCATTTGCTCGAGTCACCTTACAGACTACAGTTATGAAGAGAGGAAGGAGATGGGCCTGGGAAGGTGAGGAAGGGCGAGGACACAGGGCATCTTAGAGGTTAAGATACGCTGAGGCATCAGGCGCCTCTCACTGCAGGTTTTAGGCAGACTGCGACCTGATCGTATCTCCTGATCAAATCAACACAAGGTTGGAGATGTCTAATACAGGAAATCTCAGGGCTACTTAGGAGACCACAGAACATTCCAGATGGGAGATAAAAGCTAGCTAGGAGCATACCTTTCGGAATGGGACAGTCAGGAGATAAAGAATTAATGGCTTGGAAAGACATGCAACTTGTCACACAGCCTGATAATAGTGATTAATTAACTGGGGAGGCTAAGAGGCTCCAAAGGTTACAGATAATGGCGCAGTGCAATGGTTACTGCATGCTAGAGTGTGACCGCGAGTCACAAGCAACCAGGATGGATGAGAGAGATGATCCAAGCAGGGTACAATCTCCACTAAAGTCACCGAGGCACAGCCTAGGGCTTGGAGATCAGTGTAGCTCGGCAATGGAAAGGAGCTGGGACATGGTACTGCCTTAGGGGCTATGCTGCTGGGGGGACAAACAGGGGTCTGACCCTTAGGAATCAGTGACTTCTTATAAGAGAAGCAGTTAGGATGAGGCCTAAAATGAAGGCACCCCATCAGTCTCTGTGGATGAATTTGTCTTCAGGGAATGACTATATTGAGTGCAGCATCCTGTAACAAATTCAGGACAACTGACCACAGACAAGACAGAGATATTTTTTTTTTTGCCACTTCAGAGCATGTGATGTGTTCGCCAGGCTTACTGTAAAGACTGCTTGGCCTGAAACCATTACTACTTTCTACAAACCCTGTATTCACGAGCTTTACTGACCAACCTCAGAGAGATTCATGCCATCTTGCAAGAAAATCCGTGATTTGAGGCATTTAAAGCTTGCCAATCTCAAAGTCAGTAGAGAACAATTAGTTCACTACGATAAAAACAAAACAAAGCCCTGCCAAGACAGAAGAGCGCCACAGATTTCCCTGAGTCCAGGGCCCACGTCCCTGCCCCCATGGGGTAAAGTCCCTGTGATATTTTACAGCCCTCAGCTCCTGGCATGGAGCCACAGGAAAACCCTACACATTGTACACTTTGTCACAACTGCAACAATCCACATGACCTGAAATGAGTCTCCCGATTTACATGATACTCTTATATACTCAATGGGGTGACCTAAGAGTTGTACTCATTCCGGAGAGTTTGCCTGAAATGGCGATCATGCAAGAAGAGCACCAACTCCTCCTGGAGGTCCTTACTCCTGCAAGGGCAGGAGAAACACAGAGTGGCAGACAGGCAGCATTAGAGGCTAAAGCTAAAACTGCATGCTGTTTGGAATCTGTTGAGCTGAAGGTGCTTCAGTCACGGAGACCTTTCTAGGCGCTAGCCTTAACTCATGTGTTAATTTCTTTCTATTGCTATGGGAATAAAAAACAACCCTGATAAGAGCAACTGAAGTAAGCAAGGGTTTGTGTTAGGTCACTGATGAAGGTATACTCCATCACAGCGGAAAGTAAAGACAACATGAAGCAGCTGATAATATTGCATCTACAGTCAGTAGAGAGCAATGAATGCAAGCATGCTAGTACTCAGCACACATTCTCTCCTCTTATATGGTCCACAATCCCCTACCTAGGGAATGGAGCCACCCACAGTGGGTGGGGTCCCACCTCAACTAACGAGGCTCATTGCCCAGATAATTCTGGAGTCTGTCCACTTGACAATGAACAATAGCTATCACAACTTACTCAGCCCACTGGGTGACTGCAGGCAGTGTCTTCTCTTGAGCCCTCATTCGTGAGAGCCAGGCTTTGCTGGCTCTATCCATTAACGCCTCAGAGCTCTTTATGAGCCTCAACCTCCAGGGAATTTAATCTCATGTGGATATACATAGACATAAGGCATTGTTGCACTTATGTTTATTTCACATTGAGATGGCGTCTTGCTCTACAGCTCTGGTTGTCATGGAAGAGTCTATGTGTACCAGGTTGGCCTCAGGCATTCAGCAATCCTGTTGGGCTCAATTGATGGTCCAGTGCTGGGATTCAACTTGGAATAAAAGTCTTTTTTAAAATAAATTTTATGGACAGTAATGAATTGAAAGTCAACAATAACAGAAAAGTAGAAAATTTATCTCTTCAGGGAAAGACAACCCCTACAGAAGTCAGAATGCCTCCCTCAGCTAGAATCCCCTGCTATAGCATGGACTGATGAGGTTGGCATCTCTTCCTGGGATAGTTTTAATCCTAGGGCATCAAGCAGAGGCTGCGCTCATGGCTGCAGCTGGATAGACATCTGTGAATGACAGGATGACATCATGTCTTTTCAGGTTTCAAACTTGGGCAAGGAGCTACAAGTTCGACATCCTTTTGTTAGCTGGAGAAACTGAAGGCTTCTGTATCAGAAAGTAGCGGCCTGAGGGGGAGCCCAGATCTGGTGTGTCAGTGGGCCACAGGCTACACCCCTCACCTAGGACTGGAGCGGTAGATAGAAGTAACAGGAGATCAGATTCTTTGAAGATTCTTTTGACAATATTCCCTTCTGTGTCCTATAGTTCCAACAGGCTAAGGAATATGACGTCATTATAGAAACCACTAGGTGCTCAGCCAAAATTAACATCAGATTTCCTAAGAGTATCTCAATATTAAGGACTCTATGACCTTACCCAAACAATCCCTAAACATAAACTGGCTGGGATTCTAATCCATTTTGAGGAGCCTGGTATGGAGACCTCTGCCACCTGGATACATTGGGGGCCTTAAAGCCTAAAGTCCTATTTGGAATAAGTTAGCTCTTCATCTCTGATGTTGTTAACTGCTAGTCCTGGGATATACCTCTAGGACAAATATAAGAACAGTATGCTAAATTTGCAGATGTTTCTTTAAAAGGGACGATACTGGATTGCGATCTCAGAAAGACAAAGAGGGAATAGTTACAATGGCTTGGCCACAACCACAGCAACTCTGAAATGTCTGCCTGTCCTATCTAACAGTGTACACATGAGCTTTTTAAAGATAAGAAAAAGCAGGTTTGAATAAGCCCCATGGTCATTTCTGGTTACCCAGCATTGAAGGAAAGAAGTTAGAAAGAATACAAGTTCTTTCCACAATCCAAGGCTGTGCTTCTTTCTACACATTCAGTGGTGGAATTCTGGTGCTGACCCCAGAAACACCTGTCTGCTAGTCACAGAACCCCTCATTCCACAATAGACTTCACTGGGCACCCCGATACTGTGGATGCAAGTAGCAGAAACTGAGTCCATTGACTCTCCTCTTGATGGTAGGTAAGGAACCTGAATGTTGTGGAATATTTAACTATGTGAAGATATGTTCCAATTGTTTCTGCAGCAGACTATTACTTTAACTATGTAAAGGCATGTTGTATTTGTTTATGCTGTATTTGTTTAAGGCTGTAAGGATGTGTATTTAATTAAGTAAAGATCTGTTGCATCTTTTTCTCCTTACCTAAGGCACCTGATTGGCCTAATGAAAAGCTGAATGACCAATAGCTAGGCAGGAGAGGAACAGGTGGGGATGGCAGGCAGAGAGAATAAGAGAAGAAATCTAGGCTTGAGAAATGAATGAGGGAAGAAGGAGGGAAAGAGAATGAGGGAGATGCTGGGGGGGGGGTGTCAAAAGCCCCAATGCAAAAGATTGATAAAGAGAAACGGGTTAATTTATGTCTATAAATTAAAAAAGCTATGCAGAAAAGAGTGTAAGCTAGGTCAAACATTCATAACTAACAAGAAGTCCATGACCTGGGAGTGTGCTGGTAGCTCAACAGAAAAAGCCTGCTCTACCTACAAACACAAATGTCCTTCTCCTGCCCCTCCATGACACTCCACTCCTGGGTAGGGGGCCATTTGACAAGTTGTAGGTGTTGAGACATAATCTTTTTTTTTTCCCCCTTTGGGTTGAGACGGGGTTTCTCTGTGAAACAGTCTTGGCTGTCCTGGAATTCCCTTTGTAAACCAGGCTGGCCTTGAACTCACGGAGATCTCCCTCTACCTCCCAGGTGCTATTCAGGGTGTCACACTCTAACAACAATGAAATGAAAAGAACAGCTTTACTTCTCACTGTTCCTACATCTAGTTTGAATGCTGACTACTCTTGCTATGTCTCATACACAGCCTGTCTAGAAACTCATTCGTTGAAGAAATATGCCCTGTGTTTGTGTTTGAAACTGCCTGGGTTGCTTTCATAGTCTAAGTTAAATGAATAGGCCAATAGGTTTCTAATAAACTCATCTGGGCCTCTTAGCTTTCATGATGCAAGGTATTCATTTCCAAGAAATAAAATGTCTTTCCTAGGACCCATCTAAATCTTGCCTTGTATTGAAAACAAAGCAAAATAAAACCAAAAACAAACAAACAAAAAACCCTCTTATTTTGTAAATCATGTAATAATTTTGGAAAGTAATGGCAGATAACCAATCAAGGTATGAAATTATACAGATCGTGTCATCTCAGTCAGGTATTATCAAAGTGCTTCAGTACAAAATGAAATCCTTTAGAATGCCAATCGTATTAATTTTTGGGTTCATGTGATGCATGATTTCTTTCTCTCGTTTCATTTTTATAACATGTACATATAACTATTAAATTAAGTAACTAAAAATATTTTTAAAGTAGACTATATATTATTCATTGTTTCCTTTCTGTTAGTATCCATATATAAGGATATAACTTAGTAATATAAGCTACAAAGTAGTCCAAAAATTGAGTTATATTAAGAAAAAATAAACTCTTAAGAAATCATACCCCACAGGGCAGATAAAATACTACATTGTGATCAAGTAAAGTTTGGTTCAGGAATTGAAGATTAGAAAATCTACTGGCAATTTTTACAGCAATAAAAGGAAATCACACACAATCACTGAAGCAAGTACAGAAACATGTTAAGATTCAACTTCCTTTAAAAATACATAAAAATTACTAATAATGAACCTTTAGGAAAAGTTAAACATTATACTTAAATATAATTTTTCATTAATCCAGAACAAAGATAGGGTAGTTACTATTATTAAATATTATACTGACAGACTCAGCCAAAGCAATATGACAGGAAAAATAAGCACTTGAGACTTTAATTTTATATTATATGTTATCTCTATAAAAATCCAAAATCAGTTAAAGAATATAACATTAGTGTGTTCAAGATTCAAGATTAATGTATAAACTATCACATATAAGTATTTTATTTTGACTAAGGTAGCAGCATCTATTTAACAGAATACTTATTCTATTATCAAATTCTTGAAAGTAATGAATGAATATTGTTACTACACATTATTTTCTATTTTTAATTCATTTATATGCCCTTATGGTACTTTTGTCTATTACCGATTTACCTGGAATAAAGATTGCTTATCACTACTGCACAAATAAAAATAATTAAAAAATCATTCTCTGGGATAAAGTAGTAACCCATCTGTTAAAAGCTCCCTTGCTATAAGATGTGATAAGAAGACAAACCTGTGGTGATGATAATTATGATGATGCAGAAAAAGAAGAGGGGAGGAAGAAGATGGAGTATGTTATTAACCAAATCAATAGTCATGCGCCATCAAAATTCATATGATAAAGCTTAAAACCCCAGTGTGATGGCATTGTGGATGGATGGGTGGATGGATAGACAGATAAAGGTGCTAACTGAAGTGAGAGTGGGAATAATAGTAGAAGGAGGAGTACGGGGAGGGGAGAAGGCAGGGGGTGAAGGGGTAAGGGAGGGAGAGCCGGAAAATGAAAAAGACAGGGAAGGCAAGGAAAGGGAAGAATGGAAAAGGAAGGGAGGGGAGGGGAGGGGAGGGGAGGGGAGGGGAGGGGAGGAAGGACAGTAAATGATGTTCTCTAATCCTTGTGACACAGTGAGAAGGTGGCCATCTACAACCAGGAAGAAAGCCTGCATGAAGACAGGGATTGTCGGGATCTCATTCTTAGATGTATATTCTAGCACATACAGCAGTAAGAAACACATTTGTGCATTAAGCCATTCAATCTACGGTATTTATAAGGGCAGCTCAATCTGATTAACTCAAGATAAATGGCGAGGAAATAAAAGATAAAATTGAGGGATGGAAGGAAAGATAACAGAGAAGAAAGAAAATGTGAGGAGAATGATAAGCAAAGGGAAAAATGATGAAGAGAAAACTGTCAGCCTCTGTTGAACGTTTATTACACGCCGAGCTTATGGACTTAACATGCCTTCCTTATATAACCTATACAGTCAGCCACTGAGCACACTATCACACTTTACTTTTTAGGACAGGAAAATGAGCCTCAGGGGGTGAGCTGAACTGTCTATGGTCAGGTAGGGAGGGAGTGGAACAGTCAGAACTGAGGCCTGCCTGTCCAGACTCTAAGGACTCAGCAATGGACGACACTGCTCCACCAAATTTATGTTAATGATGTAGATTCTTAGGAGATGAAGATGAGGAGGCTGTAGCAAGGTCACCTTCACATTCCCATCCAGGTCCAAATCCCTAAATCGATGTCCTGTAAAACCTAAAAATTCTCTCTTCAGAATGCTCCTAAGTTTTGTACATTAAAATTAAAAGAAAAAAACTATCTAAAATTTTAAGGCATTAAACCCCCAAAAGCGCAAGATTAGTGGAACAGTTACTTTCGAAGCAGAAACATGATTTGTGAGTTTCTCTTGCAAAAGCATTTGAATTCTAGGACACACTTCCCAACCCCCTCCCCACAAAGCAGTCTCTCAAGACATGTTCCCTTGCCCATTTGCTTTTTTGTCTCTGATTCTTAGACTGGGAGGCATGAAAAACAAGGTTTACATGAAGTTTGGGGCCATAAAATAAGACTGTCTCCAAAATATTTGTGTTTCAAATAAACATCAAACGCAAAATTTATAGTTTATCCTGGAGTTCTGACAGCCCAGGAGCTGCATGTGGATTCCATTTATGCCCCATGCTTCACAGGTACCACAAACGCCATCGCAAAACATGATTAGGCAGGCACAGTGATGTCTCCAACAAATCACGGCCTGCACAGCAGAGCCAAGGGCATCCTGATTTGCAAACTCGCACAGACTTCAGGTCCTGAAAGAGCTCTTTTCATCTCATTGCATACAGCTGACAAGACTGGGGAGAGGAACTGAAACCATAGAGTTTGCACATATACAGACCCATGTACAGTACACACATACACACAGATAACACATACAACACAAACATGCATACACACAAGGCTCACATAGACCACACCTACACCCACAAACACCACACACACATAGACCACACATGCACACACACACACACACAGAACATAAGCACACTTCCAACCATCAAAGGACACACACTTACTTAACAAAACGCCGCATATCCGTAAAACCATGAAAACAATTCTCCCACAAAACATGTACGGCAATAGACTTATCTTTGTAAAGAACTCTGGACACGTCAATTTTCATCACCAGTTACCCGTGTTCCTTCTCTCAAGTACTTTCCATGTGCTGAGAGTCTCATTGTGAACATGAGTCGCTACTCAAGATGGCTCACAAAAAAGTAAGCATTTTAGGCAATGTGAGAAGCCTCCGAAGCACAACTGAAGCAAAGCAAGAAAGCCACCAGCTTCAACAGGGAATGAGGAAGGCCTCTCCCAGGAGGTCGCAGGAAACCCAGCCTGGACAATGGGTACGCATGCGTGGAAGAAAGGCAATGAGCAAGAACGGGCTTTCTGTTGATGGCTGCGCAGTTTTCTGTGGGCTCCAGACAAGTGTCCCTGGGAACTGGTTCGCAGTGTAACCTGTGGGTGCAGGGCACTTCCTAGGAACCGACTCCACAGTCCTCCCGAAGCAGCTCCTCTGGAGCCCAGTGTGGTCAGAGTTTGAGAACCACAGCAATATGCAAAAGAGACCCACATCAGGCAGAGAGTCTGGAGTGGGAACAGAGTTGGCCACTGGGGACAAAGGCGGTTGGTTGCTTTTGAAGAAGGAATAGCTAGAAGGCTATCACACCCAGGCCTGGTGTATTAGGAAAACAACTTGGGATTTTACCTGGAGAATGACAGCCATCAAACTATGAGCACAAAGTCACCACAGAAGTGACACCTGCTGCAGAGTTACGTTTTCCTAGCGTTCTGGCCTTAACCTTATCACGACCCAGAAAAGCGGCCTCGCGAAGGGTGCCAAGTCAGCCTTACCTTTCTTCCTGGAGTCTTTCTTGGCGCTGGTTTTCACAGCTGCTTGAAGTTCTGTCTCAGTTGACATCCTACTTAATCCTTAGTCCTCTTAATCCTTGGCCAGGCTCATCGAGGATCCTCTCCAAGAGAAAGGCTCCTCCCTTCAGAAAGGACACCCCGCGCCGTGCATGTCATTCACTCTTTCGGAGTGCTGCAAATCAAAGCAAGAGTATTCAGGATCATGATCCTTCTGGGGCTGTAGGAAAGTTGGGGGAAATGAACCAGCAAGCACGGAACAGCAAGAACGTCTCCATCTTTGGGGACAAATCTGTTCATCTGAGTTCACGAAGCCACGGATGGGGTTTATACCACAAATGAGACTAAAAAAAGTACTTGGCAAAACAGTTTAGCCAGCTAAGGAATTGAAATTTTCAAAAGCAGCAGACGCCAGCTCTTTCGCCCATGTTCCTGATGGCCAAGGGCTAGATGCCACCCAGAAAATATCACAGGCATATATCCTGACCAGCCCCGTGGAGGCATTTTCAAGAAGGGGCCACCCATCCATCAGCCAAGCTTGATCAGAGACTGGGCAGCTAAGGCAGATCATAGGGGAGTGACCTGCAGCCTGTCCCTCACTGGCAGGCATCAGGGGGACGTAGAGCTGACATGCAATTGGGCTCCAAGGGTAAGGTGACAAATGGGGCTGCGAAACTTTGCAGCAAGCCAATTTTTATGTCAGCTTTTCCCCCAGCTATAAGAGCAGACAAGCATTTAATGTGGGGAAGCAGAGGAAAAGACATGGCGGCGGGAGACACACTTTTTGTTCATTCCGTCTCTCGGAAGCATGTATCGCACAGTCCTGAGTACCAGGAAGAAGAGATGCTGCTAGGAGGAGAGGAAACTGGTTAGGGCAACACGGACACTTCAATTACAGTTAGCATTTACTGTGCACTTACAGATACACTCAATACTCTGGCCCCAATGCGGCATGTGCACTGTCGCCTTGGATCTCATTTCAACTGAATAAATGTATAGACTCTGTCAATAGTCTTTGACCAGCCGCGATCTGATAGTTGTAGCTGAGAATCCACTGAAAATAAACAATTCACTAGTTATCCGTTTTTGATAATACTAAGAAAAAAAGGGCTGCTAGAAATGACTCTTGAAATAGTGCAGCCAATTTTTAGCTCGTTCTGCAGAACTGGAACTGTTTCATCTAAGAGGGTTGACCTCAAAATCCAGTTGCAGCTCAAAAAGACTAATGACCTAACCCTGCTAATCATGACAATTAAAGATGGCTTAACTATAAGGCCTAATATGAAAGCCATATAAAATTACATTAAAGCTTAATTGTGAGGCAATGTCCACTTTTATCCGAAGATACCTGGTCATATTTTTTTTTCAGAATAACGCAATTATTTTTTCAAAGAACACTATCTCTGTATGTAACACTTGAATTAGAGAATCTAAGGTGACAAATAAAGAAAAGAGATAATTGCCTTTGTAGAATACACTTTCTAAAACCACACATTAAAACATGAGAATGTCTCCACCATCTTTGTGACGTTAGCTGCATGCCAACTCTCCTTCTTTCCAAAGACACAGCCCACTGGAGACAGAAGAATCACAATTATTGGCCACATATTGGCATGCTCTCAATACCCATCATTTTATTGCAATAAAATAATTACTAGACTCTCGTATAGAGCAGGTATAAACAAACACCGTGCAACTCTGGAAGCCAGGAAGAAATCATCAAAGCCTCTCACTAGTCCACAAAGAAGTGAGATCTAGCAGAAGAAGCAGTCCTGTGGAGGACAACTATCCATGCACAGGACCAGAACCAAAGTAGATATAACTGCCAGACATGCTGGCCACAAAGGAGCCATGTTTACTTTGCTTGGCAAGTCAGTAAAGCCACACATGAGACTAGTCCCATTCTGCAGGATCCTGAAGAACCACGCTTTTGTTGAAAGGACATGCACAGTGAAAAGGACTCCCCCACCACCATGCCCCAACTGCATGTAGAACAAATATAATCTACTGAATGAATAGAAGTTGAAGCCTGGCCTTTCATGGGGGTCCTCTTCCCACCCCTCCCTTTTGCTTCTGCTTGCCATCAGTTCCGTTGTTGGGTCTGCCTTGACATTCATCCAATCCCCTTGAGGCTCACTTCAAAAAGACAGTCCGGCTGGGAAAAGCTCTGAGTTTTCTACTAAAATGGAATTTCCCTCTTTCACCATTATTGGCCAAGACCAGGGTTCCAACAGCTGTCCAGCTGTGTGACACTGAGGAAAGTCACTGAGGTTTTCCCTGCCTCAGTTTCTTTACACGGATGATGGACAGCTGCCAAATCAATGAAGTTACTGCGGAACTAAGCGAGCTCCCACCTGTCCTGAGACTGAAAAATGGCCAAGGAAGAACATCCTCTTAGCCAGCGCTTCACGAGTATGACATCATAGTTTCTTTTGTGGTTTGATCAAGACCTCGTGTCTGGTATGAGAGCACATGACCAGGGGAAACTGGGCCAGTTTAAGTCTGCTTCCTGAGAATGAACAAAGTATAGGAAGAAGCAAGCAGGATAGCAGATCTTCCCAGGCTGCTGGCCCTGTATTCAGTAGGTGCCTAATCCCTATGTGTAAAACTGCACCGGTTCTGTTCCGTGCTCTACTCACAAACAAACACAGACAGAGACAGACAGACAGACAGACAGACAGACAGACAGACCACAGGGCCACGGAGACACCCTTGAGACAAGAATGCCAAGAAGGCCCCCTTTATTGTGCTCAGGGGCAGCTTCTATAGGGCTCTGGCCACGCCCCAGCTCTCGGGATCTTTCAGCTGCAGACCCATCAGAACCCACTCCCCTGCCATCAGGGTCTCCTGCTTGGAGCAGCTGCAGGCTGCTCAGAGCCAAGGAAAACAAGTTGTTTACAAGAAATTCAGGATATGGTGATCCGCAGTCCCCAACACCTAAGTACAGGAAGAATCTTACAGACATGGGTTTATACAGTTTCAAAGACTTTCAAAGCTACTGTATGAAAACGGATAGAACTCAGACTGTTTTCTCTCCTCCCACTTCAAAGGCCAGAATCTAGCACCTCTCCATTTCCCCTGGGCATCTAGAGTCACTCGTCTGGTAAAATGTGATACATTCGAGTGCTATGAGTGAATCTCTGAAGTACACCCCTGTATCAATAATGACGGGAAACACCAGAGCCATTCTGAATGGAAACCCAAATAGCGAAGCTGTAGTAGAGACCGCACACAGCAAGGGCCTGCCATCCCCTTTAATTTTCCAAAAGCCAGAGGTTGAGTGAATTCTGTGAAGTAACTCCAAATTATTTAGGAAATTCATTTCTTTGTAATTAAGGAGATTAAAGTCCTTCGGGGCCAGAAACCATGTGACAACGCAAATCATTTTCCCCAGTAAAAGCTGTGAAACCCTATCAGTTAAATTCAGGCTCGTCTGGAATTTTGAAATGCTTCAATAATGTTTCTTTGCTCCACACAATCTGCAGTAATTTAATATTTCTGAAGTGTGTCAGGTTTTTTATAATGAGCTCTTCAAGTCTAAATGTGAATTATGTAACATTCCACTACAGACATTCTGTCTAGTGAACGGCTTCCGAAATGGAAAATCCCATGTTGGGTACGTGAGAGGGTGGGGGACAAACATACCCAACCTCAAAGCAGAAGAAACAGCTATGCCTCCATTCGACAAACAAAGCAGGGAGGCTTTTGCAACTCTAACAGCACAAACCACAAACACAAGCTAAAATGTACATTTATGTGCTCTTTCCCCACTCTAGAGTCCTGGGATAAAATGGCTATGACGTTTTCAGACATTGCTTATTCAATCATTCGCCAATGTAAAAAGTGAGATATTTCTCTTTAGCCAATGAGAAAACTGAGACACGGCCAGGAGAGGAGCTTGTCCATGGTCACCTGCTGATTAAGTGGCTTAGTACAGAACAGTGGTTCTCAATCTGCCTACTGCTGTTCGACCCCAAAGGGGTCGCGACCCACAGGTTGAGAAAACTGCTTGTGTAGACCAAAGCACAAGCCACGCTTCACCCCCATCCACTTCTTACTTAAGCACGGAAGAAGGAGTAAGGGACATGTGGTCTTTCTGGCCCTTAGAAAATTACTCAGCTGTTAAAATGAACAATGTAGGAACAGCACAAGCTATAACATGGAGGAACCTTGGGAACAATGGCTTAGTGAAGGGAATCAGACAAAAGAGGCTGCGTATTGTATGATTTCATTTCTGAGAACTGGTCAATACAGGTAAATCTGCCGAAGCAGATCAGTGATTATTACGGATGAATCCAGTAGGAAAAGAGACAATTTAATAGAAACAACGTCCATTTTGGGGGTGATGAAAATATTCTGGAACTCGATAGAAATGATGGCTGTAACTTGCAAATAATCTGTGATGTGTGTAATAGACACATGTTAAAATGACTAAATTATGCTATATTAATTGCATCCTAATGAAAAAAATCGCAGTAATACTGCCCCAGCTTGATACATGCCAATAAGGGTACATATTCCCTTAAAAAAAATAACACAAGGAGTGCCCACAAATTTGAAGGCATTCTTCAGGATTAGGAACTTCGTATATGCAGCATTGTAAACTGCACTCAACCATCGTGGTGTTGTGGTTGGTGTCGCAGGACATTGTCCTCGGTGTTGTCCACATTATAAGCACATGAAGCAGGCCATTTCAGCACTGAGCAAATGTCTGCAAGGTGCAGGCAAGCAGCCCTGGGTTCCCCATCAGTCAGTTAAGAACTGTACAACAGAATGTGAGGGATTTGGAAGGAAAAGAGAATGGCCCCGTAACAAGGCCAGTTCACTCTGGGAAGCAAACTACCTTTGGGTGTTGTGGCAAGAAAGACCTAAGTCTGAGGTCTCTTTTAAAAAAGGGACAGGGCAAATTAGCCAGAAGATGGTAATGATTTCTACACGAGAGAGAGGGTTGGATGGTGCAGTGGCCAGGTGGCAGGTTGGAGTGATAAGGCGAAGGGTAACCATTCTCAGACAACAGTTCCTTGTGGAATTTGCACACCATTCTAGGCAGCTGAAAACTTAACAAGGAGGGGAATTGGGGGAAGGAATCTGGGCTCTTCCTATTTATCATATCAGGATGGATTTTTTTAAAATCAAGGTAATAGATTGAATAAAAGAAGAAGACCTAGCCCTATTCAGGGAGGAAGAGTCTGGACACACACACAAAAATGAAGCACATTATTTCTATTTTATGCTCCATGAGAAGCAAAAGCCCAGCCGTGGAAGGGCTGGGCAGGAAAGACAGGTCAAGTCACTTAGGAATCTGCAATCGCACAGCATGCACTTCCTCTTGGATAGGAAGAGAGTCCAAAGTTTAAAAAGTAAGTGTCAAACACGTTTATCAGGTTCTTCTGCTTCCTGCAATATGACAGGCCAAAGAATTCTGAAACTATTCTGGCACATTACAAGACCGAGCAAGGAAGGAGTGCACCTCTGTCTTTGGAGTCCAAGTTCTCAGGAAGAAAGGACTTTTGAGTCTACACAAAGAGTAAAGCAGGAAAGAACACTAGGGGGCAGATTAGAAACTGGCGGTTTCAGGGCATGAGATCTAAATATAAATTATGTGTGTTTGTATTTAAAGGCGTATGCGTATCTGTGTTTTCCTTCACTAAACAGCAAAGAATCCCAGGACCAGTGAGTCACATCCTACTTGGAGGGTGGCCTCTAGCTCCATTCTTTACCCATGAAGCCAGGGCTGGAGTGGAAGGGAAGAAGACCAGTCTCAAATGCCATGTTCTTCCAGAAAGTGAGAATTGCGCAGGGTGAAGCTAAAGGGGGGAAACAAAGGTCTTAGGACAATGCCACCTCAGATGGAAAACTTCAAGCAGCAAGATGACAGCAGGTCGAATACAACAGAAATCCATGAGTCCACACCTGCAGGAGGCAGAGAACACCCCAAGTGAGTCAGTCCTGCCGAATGTGTGATGTTACCTGAGCACAGCCATGTGAAGGACCCTGAGGTTCACAGGGGTACAAAATCGTCCTCTAGGAAGCAAGTGTTGATAGTACGTGACGAAAATGTCCTCCACAGCTTCCTGGTCCTCCGGATATTCCCAGCCTGCATATTCCTCAACAGATACTGTTCCCACTGATCCAGCTGTGGACCGGAAACCCCACCTCCTTGTGACTTCAGTCACCCCACCTTCCCATCCAGCTGGACACTATCACCTGCCTCTCTGTTTAACTCTGCAAGAGAACTGGCTGAGCTTTCAGGATACTGAAATTTCTCCATCCCAGCACCCGTCCCAGCTTTCGTTGCGATTCTGTGTGTTTGCCATTTCTTTATTCTCTTGCCATTTCAGTCGGGTCCAAGTCCCTGGAGCCACGCTGGACATGCCCAACCCTGCTGACAGAAGAACAAAGGGGACAAGGAAAAGGCTCCGTTGTAGAGAGCGGATGCTGACACTGAGCCACAGTAACAAGGAGATGCTGCAACCATACATCAACATTTTGCAACCATAAGAGTAGAGACTAGTTAGATACTGGTCTGAGTCACATGTAGATCTGGGGACTTTTGATGAGGAACAGGACTTCAAAGGCCTTTAAGTAGCTTCCCACTTCATCTATGGGTTCCCAGGGGAAATCTGTGATCATACAATGGAGGAATTGAGTGTCTCCATTACCTAATGAAGCTCAGTGTCAACGAGGAGGGCGGAAGGGAGGTGCCCTAGGATGCAGCATCTCCTCCCCCGCCAAGTCCCCTAACCATGGCTCTACCCAGGTTAAACCTTTCAAAGTGGGGGGCCGTGGGTACCAGCTATGTTCGACAAAATCGCAACAAACCACAAAGCTAGGCTAGAGGAAGTTTAGAGGGAAAGAAACCAAACACACCAAAACTAAAATCTATATACAGGATCTTGTTGTGAAGGGAAACGACACTGAAAACTATATGAGGTAGCATTACTGTATCCATGTTAAGGCTAGTTGATAACTTCTCTATGGTTATGTAAGAGAAGGTATCTATTCTTAAGAAAAGACATCAAATATTTAGAAGGGCCAAGACACATCTAGATTACTTTGAGATGATCCAGAAAAAAAAATTGTGTTCATGCAAATGCACATATGTGTTTATGAATACCTAAAACATGATGTCTATACATGATAAACCACAAGGGATAAAATATTAGCATTGGAACCTAAGTAAAAGACTTAAGTAAACTCAAATTCATTCACTTTTCAACCAATTTTGAATTTTTCATGTTATACATACATGCATGCGCATGCACACACACACACACACACACACACACACACTACAACTTAGCTTAAAATCTAGCACACAGTACCAGCAGAAATGCTTTTTGTTTACATTTTTCAATGTATTTATTTCTTATTACTGCGAGAGCACAATATCACAGCACAAATGTGGGGGTTAGAGAACAACATCACAGTCATAACAATCAGTTCTCTCCTACTTTTACAGAGTTTCCAGGGATGGAGGAGCTCAGGCCACCGGACTTGTTGAATGAGCACCTTTACCCTCTGAACCATCTTGCTGGCCCGAAGCAGTACAGTACTAAAGAAGGTTCAATGGAGGTAGGCCAAACTCATGTAAAATAGTTCACAAACAAAACACATTTCTCCTTTTCAAAACCAATGTAAAAGATAAATGATATTTTTCTCTGAAATAGCTGCTTGGTGCCACTTTTCTTGGGGAAAAAATTATCTAGAGGCCAACTATGTATAAAGTTTGTCAGATTACTCATTGCAAAATGGGATGGTAAGGAAATTAATTCTACGTGTGGACACCACTCGGGACAAGTCAAATCTCTGAGGAAATGTGTTTTGTTCAAGTACAATGAATGGTACTCCTCAAAGGCAGGGACCAACAGTGGCTCAAGTGTCTGCCAGCCTCCAGCAGCCAATGACGCTGAAGAACGTGTTTGTCTAATCGAATTCAAAGCTAAACAAAGTCATAACCAGGTTTTAGCAATATTCAAGGAGTTTCCTTGACAGCCACATGGCACACTGAGGGGTGTTTCATTTCACCAATGGGTCATAAAGTTTCATTAATAGTTTTAGGACCATGGAAATTCATTATGTAACTGTAAAGGTATTGGAAAGAGTTGTG
The DNA here is from genome assembly GCF_982192425.1 of Myodes glareolus. Taxonomy (NCBI): domain Eukaryota; kingdom Metazoa; phylum Chordata; class Mammalia; order Rodentia; family Cricetidae; genus Myodes; species Myodes glareolus. Next base: position 87,354,991 of record NC_142028.1, read on the forward strand.
AGAGCATCCTGCAATCCCAGCACTTGGGAAACAGGGGCAGCCAGATCAGTAATTCAAAGCCACCCCCAGCTGCATAGTGAGCCAGCCTGGGTTACATGAGAGCCAATATGGGAAAAGCAAAACAAAACAAAATAACAATAACAAAATCCAAAACTTAAAGAAAGTAAGAAAATCAGACAGACAGGAAGGTAGGCTCACCATCTTAAGCCATCTCGCCATGGGTTTACAATACCATGGGCTCTTCTACAAAACCCTGGTCTCTAACTTCACAACACACACAAGGTGGCAGGCTCTAAACTTAAGGAGAAGTCCAGAGGCTGAGTTCGACTCCTGCCCGACTCCACCACTGACTCCTAGTGGCTTTAGTTTCTTGAGCTAGTTAATTAGCCTCAACTTCTTTTTTTAAAATATTTATTATGTATACAATATTCTGTCTGTGTGTATGCCTGCAGGCCAGAAGAGGGCACCAGACCCCATTACAGATGGTTGTGAGCCACCATGTGGTTGCTGGGAATTGAACTCAGGACCTTTGGAAGAGCAGGCAATGCTCTTAACCTCTGAGCCATCGCTCCAGCTCCCCAGCCTCAACTTCTTCATCTGTGAAATAGGGGAACTTTCTATCCTGATGAGTTTTTGAGAAGCTAAATGAGCAAAATTGTGTGAAATCTCACAGCTGCCTGCTTTCATCCCCTCTGTTCAATGCTGCCCTGTTCTGCCCTTGCCTTCTTGCCTTCTCTCGGTCTTAATTCCTATCTTTTAACATTTTTCTAGTTTTATTTATGTATAACTATTTTGCTTGCATGTGTACCTATGCACCACATGCATGTGTGGTGCCCACAGAGGCTAGAACAGGGTGGCAGAACCCCTGGAATCATCTGTACTGTATTTCTTATTGGCTCTAAGAAGGGCATTGAATCCTCTAGAACTGGAATTATAGATGGGTATGAACTGCCATGTAGACACTGGGGATCAAACCCAGGTCCTCAGAAGAATAGTCAGTACTCTTAACCCTGGAGCCATCTCTCAGGTTACCTTATTTCCCATCTTTCAATATAGCTATGCATCTACTTTCTTAGTTAGGCATCGCATGCTACCCCACTTTGAATAGAAACTTACTAGACCACCTTTGGATGACAACATCTACAGAGTCAGGGCCCAGGGCATGGTGCAGAAGGCACATCAGAAGTTTGAGAAGCCACTGATAAAGTGGCTATTGGAAGGCTGTTCTCTAGGAATCCACTACTCTATACGCTCAAAGGGAGAAAAGACATCATCAAGTTTTCAAGTGGTTCTTAGGTAGGCAACTAAGACTCTCAACCCACAGAGACTGCGCAACCCACGGTGCAATGTGAAGAAAGCCGGCAGGACGGCACACAGCACACAAAGGTCTACCTCACGTTGGGGCCTGATAGCAGCAGCGGGTCGAGGAGACTTTGTCAACAATTAGGATGTGGAGTTAAGACGGAAGAGACTTGCGAATACCAGCCATGTTGACAAGCAAAGCTCTAGCTGACAGAGATGGAGGTCCTAGAGAGAGAAACGGAGACTGAGACAGAAACACAGAGAGACGGAGATCATGGAGCCAGAAAAGAGATGGAGACCGCGAGACCCAGAGAGATGGAGATGATGAAGCCAGAAAGGGACAGAGAGATGGAGAGAGATGGAAGCAGATGCAGTCCATAAGGACAGAGAATAAGCAGCATTAACTCTCTCATAAACCACCTAGTCTTGGAATTCATTCATAGCGATAACAAAAGAACCTGGGCAAGCCTGTGGATAAAAACACACACTGGTAGAGACGTCACACATTCTTCACAGCTGCGGAGGTAACGACTGGCTATCACGTGAAATACCTCGGGGGTACCAGAGAAGATGAACAGGGACAGTTCAGGTTCTGTTGCTATGGTGTTAGCGCAGGTGTTGAGGGTCCTGGAAGTCAACAGCCAGGAGGGGAATGACAGCAGGGCTACATCAGTAGGGTTTCTTGTTTAAAAGCTTCTGCTATTCAGTGGCCCTTGCCTAAACCGTCCCAGATAAATGAATCTTCAAGGGGGAAAGGCCCAAACCAATCCAAACCCAAAACTAGCTCTCCTTCAGAACAGAGCTATTAATCAGTATTGGACAATCAAATCAGCCCCACTCTCAGCCTCTCCACAGCGCTCTACACAGCTGTCTAGAGATGCTGGAGGTTTGGAGCGATGGAACAAAGACTGTCTCCTGCTTCATCCACCCAGGGCAGAGGCCCAGCCAATCACTGGATGGCTTCCCCCACCACAGCAATCCAAAGGAGCCCCTCATGGGTCCTTTCAGCCACAGTGCTCTCCAGTGCTCCCTCCTGCCCTGGCCAGGCAGGATACATTGTTCATTTGCTCCTCTTTACTGAACCTTGTTCCGCTCCTCTATGTGTCTTCCTGCAATGTGTGAGACTGACACAAAACTACTGCTGTCCCCTGGGGTCTTGCAGGAAAAGAGAGACAAGCATTTAATGAGGCCCTCGCAGAGAGGGGACCTTCAATAAACAAATGCTGCATTTGGCAGCTTCCACTTGCTGATTTGCTTAAAATATATCAGGTCCTTCTTTGCTCTCCCTTCCACAAGCTGCATTTCATTATCTTCAAAGAGAGAGGTTGGGGGGAGGAGGAAGGAAGGGAGTTGAGAAAAGCACGCAACCGATGCTGCCATGTTACCTGGCTTTTAGGCTGACCTTGGGCAGGGACTCATCTCAACGCTGTCCAGATCACAGTGACCATCGATGACTTCTCCTGCAAGAGTTCTGGCCATGCAAGGCCCCACTAACAGAAGCACTAACAGAAGCATCATCTCCCCACAGAAAGTACAAACAGGTGGCATCCTCTCTCCCACCGCTGACATCCTATTTCCCCTTCTCCTCTTCTCTAATGTCAAATTTTTATCACCTCCCTTTCAAAAAATAGGCCATAGTCTTTCTTTGCTCTGCTAATGATCTGCTAGTCCGATCTCAATTACTGTAAAATGGAATACATGGATGTCTCAAATTTTCTCCACAAAAGGAGCTGCACTTGACGGGAAGCAACCCAATTTCCACAATTATCTCCCTGACAAAAAGCATAGGCAACAACGATAACCATGGGGCTGTGTTTTCCCGAAGCCGTAAATGAGGACGGACGCTCTAACAAAGGCCATCTTGTTTCTGTTGTTCCCTGATTTGTGAGAGTATTTATTTGAACCATCTCACAGAAATATAAAAATGCAATTCCTCTTGGCAACTCCCAAACAACCAAGCAACATGGAAGGCTGTTTGCACCACTCAGAAAAGCTCCTCTCAGAGCCACTGCTCAGCATCCACTGCATCTCACCTCAGACACCTCCTCTACCACAGACCTGCCTCTTGTGCACACGAGCGACTGCTTCTGAGCAGACAGCACACATGACAGAACCCAAGATCACTGTAAGTAGCGCCTGTCAGTGCAACTGCAGTCCAGCCCTGGAATTCTCACTGTACAGCCTATGTGTGCGCATCCGGGGTACTGGACAAAAAGTCAGGCGGCTCTAACAGGTAACAGGGCTCAGAGATGGGAATAATAGATATGACAGCTCCCATGAATCTCGGGGGCCAGCACGGCCCTCACTCTCACTGGTCAAGAAGCACAAAGGGATGCATATTACTTAAGGCCCTGAAACTCCATGTGGTCACTGAAAAATGGAATGACTCACAACACACACCACATAAGGCTATTATAATATATGACGTGCTCCATAGAAACCATTCACCACATAGAGGGCAGTGCACAGTGGAGGCAGAGAAATGTCCCTCCAAAGGGTTCATTGCTCTCATTTCCAGGAAGTGATAGAGATGAGTTAGATAATGAAAATTTGAACTTTTGAACTCACAGAGTTCAGATTACATACAATGTTTTAGATGGGTAAGGCCACAGAGACACTGAAATGCCATGAACACATTTTGCATGTAGAATCTTTGGGACAAGACAGCAAACGGTGATGGACGGAATAAGGACGATCACAGATGTCCAGTCTTTCATTCTGCAACTCGTCCGTCTGTTTTCTTAAGTGACAAAGGACTCGTGTATATTCACCCTGCTTCCTACACCCCTTTTACCCAAGTCAAGTACCAGCTCCCTGCGCCTGGGTTAGATTCTTCATTCAAACATCAGTTGAGCCCAGCAAGAAAATCTATCCAAAATGAATACAGAAAAAGATAGACATGCGCTCTCTTTCGAGCATGTGGCCTCAATGACGCAGACTCTGTCCATGAGACCAGCACCAGGGAACAGCCCTAGGGCAGCACAACAGGGGCCCAGCAGGAACTTTGTGTTGGCAGAAGCCATGAGGTGGAAAGAAAGTTCATGATTAGCCTGGAGGTCACTTTAGGGGAAGAAGCAGCTGAGGGCACTCAATTGTGGGAGCAAACAAAGTCCCACGCAATGCAAACAAAAGGATTAATTTAGCTTTAGTTCCCAGGAGGCATCCAAGACCTTTCCTGCTAGGAATTCATATGCCAGCCTTCATGAGGACAGACTGCATGGCTGATCCTAACTAAACTCCAGCATGAACTCTTACTAAAGGCCTTGTTGCCAGCAGGGGACAGCCTCTGCCAGGGGGTGGAAGCTACTAGTTACCTACAACTTCCAGCCAAGCACACCTGCTTATCCTTGTCACCAATCAGGGCTGCTCACCGAGGAGCTCACAGGGGAACCAGGAGTACCGCTGCCTTGCAGACTCATCTTGAGATTTCACTCTGTGCTTCCACTACCTCCCCGATCCAGGACCCAACACGGCGGCCTCTTGACATCCTTGAGCTCAGTGTCTACCTCTGTGAAGCCAAGAACTGGAATCTTTTTTTTTCTGGAAAGGCTTCTGAGTGAATACAGAAGGTACCATGTGCTGCACTTGACCTCACAGTGGGAGAGGAACACATTACATAGCATTTGCCTTTCCTTCCATTTCACTTGTATAGAATTATTTAGAATGAAGAGGGAACTTTTTTTCCAGTATTTATCTCTTATACTATGTATAAGGGTTTGTCAAAATTAATAAAAGAAACCAATTACAAAAAAATATATATTTCTGTTGTGAAAAGTGAGATCTGATCTACTAACTTTGCCTGACCCTCAGGCGCCAGTCCAGGATACCTCTCCCAACCCACAACTCAGTCCCCATCCACACAGGAAACCCATGGACAGTTCCATCTAGAGACCATGGATTCAGAGATGACTGGACATCAAATGCCACACAAGTCCTTGCCTTTTAAAACTCAGTCCCCTCTTTGCTGTTTCAGCGGGAATCAGATGTCAAAGCTCACAGTAAGATTATTCAGAAGATTTCATAGTGTGAGGTTTGCGTAAGGGAGACCTCAAAGGACAGTTCAGGACCCCAGAGACAGAGTGGTATTATTGCCAGGCCTGGCGGAGGTCGTCCAGAACTAAGGGGAAAAGCTCTTTACACAAAGCTTTGACTTTTGGTGGTAGACCCAAGGCAACCCAGCGGGAAGAAAGCCAAAGGAGGGCTGGAAAGCAGACCTGACTCATTTCCTCCTGCCGTGGTGCAGGATTCACCAATTCCAATAAGCATCCGGGAGTCCCAAGGTTGGACAGATAGGCGGCCGGACAATGAGACTGAGGGAGTCCACACAGGACAGTCTCTGAGATTAAAGGGAGAAAGTTGGGGAATGGAACAGAGTGTCCTAAAGGGACAAGGAGAAGACATCCGCTCAAAATCCTAGTTCAGACCCTGAGAACACTATGTCACGGTCTCTATTCTTCAAAAGTCTAAGGAACTCCATGCCCACGTGCTTGGGTTGGAGCAGAAAAGGGAAAGAGACGGTGACAGAAGCAGAATGACACTCAGCAGGCTGCCTTTGTGCCGTGGTCTGTGCTAAGCATGACTTACCCCTGTCTCATTGAATCTTTGCTTAGCCTGGAAGCTGTTGTTAGACCCATTTTGCAGCAGGAGAAACTAAGGCACAGAACTGATGTGACATCCAGTTCTAGGCATCACTTCTCTGACAGAACCCAAGCCACCCCAGCATCCCTCACTAAAAGTATTAAGTATCAAATGTTTCCATAAAACCAGCCTGCCTTGTATCAGCTGTCAGTCTCACCTACCTGCATCTGGTCCCACAGTGAGCCTGAAGGCCACCTGAGGGCACAGATGGCCATCTATTTCCCTTGCATTTTCCTTTGTCCCCGTCTTAATAAGATGCAAGAAACCTCCCCATGTATATTAACTGAATAAATAAAAGCGTGAAATCTTTCAAATCTCTACAATACTATTTTTTCTTGGTTTAAAAATAACCTGCTTAGCCAGACACTCAGAAACTTCTCTTCTCTCTTTAAAACAGGCCGATGTTATTTTTTTTAACACACATATCGTATTGAGATTCACAACTCATCTCTCCCACAAAAAATACCCCTAGGCTCCTTGTCTATTCAGGCAAGCACTTGCTCGGTAAATTCGGAGAACAGTTCAGATTAATTTCTGCCTGCCAAGAATGAGCTTGCTTGGGTAGCCTCTGCTCATGCAAAACTTTTAAAAGGAATATGGGACTCGCATCCTTGAGGGGGTCCCACAACTGTCCTCAAAGAGGGCTGCTGATGACAGCTAACAAAATCCTGATAACAGCTAACAAAAGCAACACCATGATTAAAGACGCAAGCATGGCTGTTCTGCCTACCAACAGCTTGTTTGTGTGTCATGTCATGGGACAGGGTTTCTAAAGACCCCAAGCGTCTTTCAAACACTTCACCATTAACTCACCTTACCTGCTCGGTGGGGCGGCTGAGGTGAGCTGGGACAGGCTCACATGGAGGCTGAGGCCTGAGGCCTAAACAGCTTCCTCTCTAGCTCCCTCCTTTCCACGCTCACCTCCCATTTTCCTTTACTTGGAAGACAGCACAGCCGCAGAGCAAGGAAAAAGAACCCAGGGACCCAAGGGAAGGGAGTCTCAGAAGATGGCCCTCTGTTCACAGCCACCATCCTGGTTTAGCAAGTACCTTATCTTTTGAGTTCTTATTCGATCCACATGGCAAGCTGGTCAAGTAGATGATGTTGGTCTCATTCTACCTTGGATGGCAAAGCCAAAAGTCTGTGGTTTCTCAGCAAACAACAGCTAAAACGAGAATTCCTGTCTTCTGATCCAAGGATCCTTTCTCATACCTCGCAAATGGCACCTGACTCCTGGGTCTTTATTATACTTCCTTAATGACAGCCTCAGTTCTGAACTTAAAATGAAGACCATGGGGACTAGGGATGTGGGTGTAGGTTATTCCCATCCTGAATGACACTAAGAAAGCTGGGTCTTTTACTCTCTACTCAGCCCTACCCAGTGAGGCCACATCTCCTCCTTCATCTGCAGAGTCAAGACCACACCCCTTCACTATCTGTCCAGTCCCTGATCCCTGGCCAAGGCTATGGGGCTTTGGAGGATGTTCTCTCTGGAAGGAACTTCAACCTTTGGTCATTAAAGTTTGTAATCTAAATTAGGAACACTCTTCAGGAACAAAGGAATCAGGAGCAAGATAACCAGATTCACGCTGAACAGCTTCCACAGCCAAACTAGTAAATTAATTACTCCAGGCCATTAATTGGGTTTTCACAAAAAAACAAAAACCTGAACTGTCTCTGCTAGGTGCCCATTAACTGGCAGCTTAGACAGGGCTGCTAACTGGTCCTGTAAATCCCCTGCAGTCTGTGAGTTTCCAGGCTTCAGCCCTTTAGGTCCACCAAGGAAGAGAGGTCATGTGATCAGCAGGAAGCTAGGCAAGATCTCCTCCCCTCAGGAATTCCAGGGGGAAACACACACAGGAAAATCAGAGGTGAAGAACTAGGAATATCAAATAGGCCTTTGAAAACCTGCATAAAAGCCACAGCCCTTTCCCCAAGCTCAAGTCAAGAACTTAAAATGTAAAGTGGAGATTAAAGAAAAAAAGAGAGAGAAATTCAAAAAGGAGACATAAACCCAGTATATTTTAAAAGCAGAATTTAAAAATTGTCAGTATGATGTGCAGAGCCTTTTCATCTCCTGACTTTTATCCCTCCATTCTGGTGGCACATAGCCAGAAAAATCACACGATAAAATAAGAAGTTGCTTCAAATAATCACAAGGCCTGAGGGCTCAAAAGTACTTCCACATTAGTGTGCCCAAATAAAATGCTCTTGATACTGCTTGGAAAATAACCTGACAGGGACTTTGGTCCCCTTTTCATAGACAGAGTAAAGCAGGCTCTAGGAAGGAGGGCGATCCACCTGGAGCTGCCACCCTTGGAGGTGCAGGGAAGGGCCAGTTAGACCCCCAGGGTTCAGGCTTCCAGGCTACACCGTAAAGCAGGAGAGGATACTGGAAATGGCCTGTACCCAAGGCTTAGAGTTGTTGTTGCCACATCTTAAGAGACTGACCGATCACCCAATTAGAACATTCTGCAGACTCATTAGCCAGGTCACCTGGTTCCCAGTCCATCTCAGCCACCACTGGGGTCCAACAAACCATACAGCTTTCATCACTGATTCATTCCCCACTACCGTACACTGTTAACATCTAAAGTCATCGCTTTGCCAGTAACACTACTCGGAGATGAAGGTGTTTTCAGAAGTATAATAAGAACATAAGAAAAAAACCTTTAAGAATTAAAAAAGACAATCAAACTTTTGCGTACTCTAGAGAAGGAGGCCTCTGTTTCGAACATAATTTCCCCTGAGTCAGCTTCACAGAGTGGCTTCCAGAAAACGTGCTCAGAACCCCAGGCATAGGGAGAAAGAACTCATGGGAAATACCTCCGCATGCTGAAAGCAAACAAAACCCCATAGCCTGAACACATTTATTTCTAATAAAGATCTCTACCCTGAGATAAAAAATTAAATGAAATTAAATAGCACAATACCCATGTTCACCAAGCTGCAGAGCCAAACACCTGGGGAGACAGCTGCACCAGCCCGCCAGCGACACTGGCCACCCAGGGAGGAAGGAGGACAAAGGGCACAGTTCAGATCACAGCTACTGACTTTGAGGAGTGATCATCAGAGGACTGGGGCAGGGTGTGGTCACATGGAGAGACACAGCTAAGGGTCCACCGTAAATGCAATCAGGGCAAGGAGCATGGAGCACAGACCTGGCAACTCCAAATACACCTGCTGACTTACACAGCTAGCAGACCATTCAAGTGCATTTTCAAGTGGGGTTTTTGCCATGGGTTATTTAGTTCTGGAGTGTAGCTTCTGTTGTGGAGGAGGGAGGCAGCTGGTAAACAGAAATATAAATCAAACATAACATGCCAGATGTGCTAGGAAAGAAGAGGGAGGGGGGCGTATACATCTCACTGGCGGCTGGAGAAGAGTCCGTGTTCAGGGGAGGGGCAGATAGCACCAGAGCAAAAGCATTTAAGAAAGTGGGAGTATATGGCATGGAGAAGTTGAGAAGAACATCAGATCAGAAAGCTCAGCTCCAGGGGCAGAAATCACATGGGCCAAGTCCAGCCTAAGGACAGTGAGGATTCTAGTATGGCAGGCTGGAGAGGGGGTGGGTAAAACACAGGCTAGCAAGGTACAGACCAGAGCCAGACGCTGGAGAACACAAGGTCTTTGCTCTTAAGCAGTTCTGTAATCTAGAGTTGGGGTTCTCAGTGGACACTAGCCATGTGACCCTAGAAAAGGAAAATCTTCAGGAGTAACCAGTTACATATTTGAAAGAAAGTGAATAATGAGAGATAGAGAGAGAGAGAGAGAGAGAGAGAGAGAGAGAGAGAGAGAGAGAGAAGAAAAGAGAAGAGAAGAGAAGAGAAGAGAAGAGAAGAGAAGAGAGGAGAGAAGAGAAGAGAAGAGAAGAGAAGAGAAGAGAAGAGAAGAGAAGAGAAGAGAAGAGAAGAGAAGAGAAGAGAGAAGAAAAACAGACAAAAAGAAGAAGGAAGGCAGAAGGGAAGGGAAGGGAAGGGAAGGGAAGGGAAGGGAAGGGAAGGGAAGGGAAGGGAAGGGAAGGGAAGGGAAGGGAAGGGAAGGGAAGGGAAGGGAAGGGAAGGGAAGGGAAGGGAAGGGAAGGGAAGGGAAGGGAAGGGAAGGGAAGGGAAGGGAAGGGAAGGGAAGGGAAGGGAAGGGAAGGGAAGGGAAGGGAAGGGAAGGGAAGGGAAGGGAAGGGAAGGGAAGGGAAGGGAAGGGAAGGGAAGGGAAGGGAAGGGAAGGGAAGGGAAGGGAAGGGAAGGGAAGGGAAGGGAAGGGAAAGGGTATTCTCTTCTCCTTGACGCACTAACCCTGGTTCTTTCACTGGGTAAGATGATTTCAAAGGTTGAATATTAGACTTGGTATCAAAATTACACTGGTGCCACAGATAAGGGCCAGAGTGACATCTCTCACTCAGGAAACTACAGGAGGGGGTTGGAATGAGGCTTTAGAAGTTCACTGTACTGAGTGGCTGAAGGGTAGGCTCCACAGTTGTGATGGACAGTGACAGAGGCAGCATGGTTTGCCAATGGCTGCTGCTGTCCTCGATGTCACGGGACAGGACCAAGAAGAGCTCTCACAACACGAGAGGTTGGTGGTCCCGAGGAGGATGCACCCAACCCAAGGGAAGAGAGTTAACCAATCCTGGCCTTCTGGATACTTGTTTTGAAGGTACAATGGAAGCTGAGGTCCAGGTTCAACAGGTCAAACGGCAAGATCGAAAAAAGTACTCAGACATCCGAGTGTCTGTGGCTGCCTGGAACTAACCTAGATGATTCTTGCCTCCCTGATAAGGCAAAGGAAAACCAGCTCTGCTGACTAACACGCCTTTATGGCATTAGACATTGCTCCCAATAAATGAACAGTGAGCTTAACTCCATCAGACAAGCTAATGTCACCTGGATGCTTTATGACCCGGAATGGCCAGACCTTTGACTTCCAACAGGTTCTATATTCAAGTCAAGCTGTGAGCATTTCAACTCAAGCCAACTTCATCTGATGCTGACTGGATCAGGGCTGCTGTGTGTGGATGCATCCTTCTTCTCAATGTGACTGAGAAACACACAGTGATAGGGAAAACAGAGGCCATGGATAAGGTGAGGTTGCCTTTCATTCCTGGCTCAAGACTTTACTGTTTGCTAGCTTCTCTGAAATTTGAGTGCTGACTTTTGTCTCGTGGAATTAATATTGTTGGGGAAAATAGGCAAAGTGGTTCTGGCCGACCACTGCCCGACTTCCCAAAGATGAAAGGGAATAATCCTTACACATACTTGTTCCACACACATCTCATCTGATCGCCTCAACAACTCCCCAGCCTTCAACTTGGGAAGTTCAATAGCAGAATCCAGAGCCAAGAGAGTTTATGACCTGTATCTTTCATTTCACACAACAGGGAGGCAGAGATGCAAAGAGGAGGGACATATAACTTTATCTAAGCAGATGCTTCCTACAATAATTCAGAGGCTCCTTTTTGATAATGAACTCAGCCAAAGGTAGTATGGCATCACAAACCCAGTGCCAAGGGGAACATCACCAGGACATGCGCTAATGCACTTAGGATCAATTTAGTTGTTGCTAGACCCAGGGTCCTACAATGGCTTTATTAAAACTCCAGCTCACATCAGAAACTGGAGAGAAAGGCTCTCTGTGCACTGAATGGAAACCAGTCCCCATCCCAAGTGTGCAGAGGAATGAGAGCCAATCTCCCCAAGCTCCTCATTTGCTGAAGTGGCTGCTGGGCAGCCATACAGTGTGCAAACTCCAACACGATGGCTTCCCACCTGCCTCTCCACTTGCTCATTATCTGGGGGTTGCAAGATGCTATTTCCAAATTCAAGCAAAACTGCATTGTCCACAACTCCATGGCATTGGGCTATGGCATGGAAGGCACTAGCTAGCTCTCATCGGGGCCCTACATTTGCTCAGGAATCCTGGGGTGAGGTTCTCCGAAAAGATGGTTTTGTGCATCTCTGTTTGTCATTACTCAGAGCAGATGGGGTGCTAAAATTAAGAATGTAGTGCCCCAGATTTTAGGCACTTGCTGTTTCTGTGGAAATGATACTCAGTGCAAGTGTGGGGTGAAGCCAAAAGAGAATGAGACCTCACGGTGCAGTTGGGAAATGACGGAGGTCTGGGATTATGTGAATGCCTTCAACAATTAACTGCAACTCCTCTGAGCCTCGTGGAATTTCTGCATTGCAACTGCTGGTCTCCCAATACTTCTCCCTCCATACAAAACACTTAAGGAGTCGGTACTCTCTAAACACGTGTGCATCACTATCCAACAGAGCTTCTCCTTGAGATTTTAAAACATGTTTGTGCTAGCTCTAGTGTTTCCATGGGAACGCAGTACCGTACCCGTTGCTCTACAGGGTTAAGTTGACTCTGCTCTGAAAACTGGACGGATGGGTGGGTGGGTGTATTGATGCATGTATGCATTTTCCATTCGTGAGTGGACACATGGATGGATGGGTGGATGGATGAATGGATGGATGGATGGATGATGGATGGATGGTTGGATGGGTGGATGGATGGATGGATGAATGGATGGATGGATGGGTGGATGGATTCTACCACTCACAATGTCAGGGTCATCAGCACTCAAATATACAAAACCACTACCACTCACCAGTATCTGGTAGTGCTCAATCAGTGGTTATTAGCAGACTTACTTCATAAACTAAAAGATATAATTCAAGCACAACTGTCCCCACTCCTGCAATTTCTATGTTGACAGCTAATGCTCAGTAGGAATAGATATGGAGTCGGGGTGAGAAGAGGAGGGGAGAAAGGACGGTTTGTGGTGACCAGCTCTGAAAACCCTTCGCAATATAACAGCCCCTTGAAATCCATGATGAATATTAGTATACTAACAATTTTAAAATGCTTATTATTGAAGAAATCGTTATACCTTTCTAGCCAGATGTTACAATTCATTTAAACAAATCTTTCCTCAGAATAACAGCAGACACCCCAAAGGCACTGGGGAATGCCTGCCACAATGGGCTTCTTTCTGTGGCAGGGTCTAACAGCTGTCACCCTCACCTTGTCCCCTTATCTCACAGTTCCTACACTCAACTGTCACACAACTTAAAATAGCTGCCTGGTGTCCTTCCTGCTATTCACACTCCACGTTTCAGCCTCTCCTTACTCTTTAGTCCATACTCCATGGAGCATCACGTTACTGTGTCTGTGTTCATTCGCTAACCCTCACTCCATCCGCTGCAGTGAGAACACAGTCCAAGAACACACCCCAAGTAGGGTGTGCTTTGATGGGTAGGTGGTAGGTAGATCAGGTGATGTTCAGAAAACATCTTAAACTTCCTAGGTTTCAGTTTTCCCATAGGTGTGGAGGGAATTTAAAGCTCTTTGATCACTGTCACTTTAAATATAAGTCATCGAGATCACAGTTACTAAGGCTACTATTCGATGGGAATTTTTTCCCCAGTGTTATTTTTTTCATTTCCTATTTAGTACAGCTTTATGAGAGAAAAACTATTTCCACCGGAAGAGTTAAAAACGAAAAACTATAGGAAAAGCATTAAACCCCTCAGGGCTGGTGATGGTACTCAGTGCACCCAGGCCCAAGTCATGGGGGTTTCTGTAATATCCAACTAGAAGGCCCACGAAAATACTGTTTCTGACTGTCGCAAAAGAAATATGACTCCGGTCCAGGTGTGGTGGTGCACGCCTTTAATTCCAGCACTCGGGAGGCAAAGGAAGGCAGATCTCTGTGAAGTAGAGGCCAGCCTGGTCTAAAAGGGTAGTTCTAAGACAGCCAGGGCTGTTACACAGAGAAACCCTGTCTCAAAGCGAATTAAAAAAAAAAAAAAAGCAAACACAAGAACTATGACCTCAGAAGTAAGAAGAAAGGGAACACAAGAGGTGGGTTGTACTCAATTTACTGCATGCTCGCTTTGCCTGGGAAGCAAGCACTCCCGCCCTCAGTGCATTTTAGGGCAGTCAGACTTCAGACCCATACAAATGTCTCCTAGTTTTCAATGCAATCTTTTGCATTTTATTTGCAGCACTTGTTCTAAATCACCCCTACACTTGACAGCCAGGCGCCATCCACACCAGCCCCCGCCCCCCCCCCAACTGAAGAGTTTACTTTCTCTTGGAGAGCAATTACCGGACAAATGCCAGGCTGCAGAGGGTGTTTCTCCAGCAGCAGCATCTGTCTCCTTGGCAGCTCCTCAGGCAGTTTCATTGGCAGTACTAAAATGGCCAGAGGGTCAGGCAGAGCTCAGCAGCCCACACGCTCTCAGGTGGCCTCCCAGCTTCTGCCTGGATGTCTCGGAAACAAGGAAAAGGCTTGCTTAAAACCCATCTTCAAATTTGCAGGTAGGCCAAACCCAACTCTATCTCCATAAGAACCATTTAGAGGGATTCTGGTTACTGTTGGGAGCCAAAAAGTCCTATTATTCTCTTTGCTTAACATACTGACTATAACAGCAACCTCCATAAGGACAGATGATATCCAGAGAGTTAATAGATACTGGGGTAAGCCAGCCTATAAAATGGCATATGGTGACCCCCATCTCATGGCATTCGCGCCTTTGGTAATCTCCCCAGGTGTGGGTAATCTCATGGTTCACTTCCAACAACAGAACGGGGCAGAAGGGGTGCTTGACAGATTAGGTTGTACAGAGGCCCTGCTGTGGCTGCAGAGTGGGGATGCAGAGAGACTGTCATCAAGATTAACATATGAAAGCAGCCCGTTGACAGATAAAGACTGAGAGCCCATGTAGTGGAACTACCTTCCCACCTTCCCACGCAGAAAAGCCCACAGATGCACCAATAGGGGAGATGAAATGAGCTATGTAAATGACCTACGAAGGGTCATAGGATTTGCAGACCGGAGCCCATATATGTCTCTTCCCATCTCCCTAGCCCATACCCATATTCCAGAGTGTCTTCACTCTTAGCAAAGTGTCTCTATTTCTGGCACTGACCCTGTGTCACCATAAAACTGTCTACAAGCGTGCCTTCCTCTTGGTATGCCAGCTCTTGATGGCTCACCTGCTTTGCCTTAGAGACGCCCACTGCCATTCTGTGATGTGGCCTATGGGGAGATGCTGATGACAAGGCACTGCAGGAGGCCTCAGGACAAAGGACCAAGAATCACTGGGACCCTCCATCTCATAGCCTGTTGTGTTCTACGACTGGAACCAGAGCTAGTACAGGTAAGCTTATAACTGCAGAAGCCCTGGCCAGTGCCTGGATTATACTGCCCAATTGGACATCCTGAGCAAGGATACCCACTGTACTGACCCTGACAGTAGGCACAGTAAGATTATACCTTTAAGGGGATGTGTTTTGAGTAGTCTATCACATAGCAAACACTAGTGGATGTGTGTCTAAATAGAAGAAGGATAGTCACTGAATTACGTATATAGAGTTGCCTATTTCAGGTCTACTCAAATGCTACCTTCCTGAGCCTATTCTAATATTCTTAGTAGAAGATGATGGCAGCTCAGTTCTACCATTCCTGTACCACACAGCGTTCATGAATCTCAAACAATGAGTTAGTGGCATCCATACCACATGCAAGCTTGCCTGAAATGAAACATCAGGGATTTCTTCGGATCTGCCAGGTCACAATCAGCCTTAGGAAGACCCTCAGTTGATTGGCAGGAAATAGAACAGCAGAAAAGTGCTGTTCTAACACTAGATAAATATAAAAAAAATGCTCTAAATTATACTTTGTTTTTCTGCATGTTCTATCTACCCCTGATGAGAAATACGATGTGAGGCGAGGAGATGTTCAGTGGTTAAAGGGTTTGTCACTCAAGCATGAAGAACAGAATTTGGATCCCAGAATCCATCTCAAAGCACAGTGAGCATGGTAGCTCATTAATTATTCCAGGACTCAGAAGATAAAAACAGAGGACTTCCAGGATAGCGACACTGGATGGATTGGCTAGCTCTGAGTTCAATTTAGAAACCATGCCTCAATGAATATGGTGGAGAATGATCAAGCATGACTTTAGACACCATCCTCTGATCTCCGAATGTACACACACGTAAACATATACCCACATATATGTATACACCCACACACATGTGAATATGCATATACATATATACATACCATACATTCATACACATGAGAGAAGGGGGGTGGTAAGATGTGGGTGTTGATATTCACAGATTCCTACCACTTGGAGTGACCTGGTGTGCCTCTGTGAAGATAAATACAGGGCGAGGACGAGGCGGAGACTGCACTCTCAGAAGCTTTACACCTGTCAGCCCTTTGACCAAAGTTCATTTAGCCACCTATTGCTGAGTATCACTGTATCACCACATTTCCATCTCCCACAGTCAGCAGTGCTTCTCAGCTGCAAAGTCAGAGTCGTGAACAAACTTGAGAGTCTGGCTGGCTCCAACCTCTCTCCTAGAAGCTACTCAAGAAGGACTTTGGTTCATGTAAAGTTACTTACATGTTCTTAGACCAATCAAATGGGTCTAAAGGTGGAGCTAAGTGGCAATTCCATTCAATCGTGCAGGTTAGGCACCTTTAGAAGAGGAAAGTAGGAGAAAGAAGTGAGGAAAACTGAAGGACCAGGTGCCTCCTGCATTCTCCAGCTTTCTGCTGTCTCAGTGCAATTTCTCTACTCCAAATACCCCACCCAGGACCCCAGTGGTCTCCCCCGGGACTGGTTGTGAAGCTCCAGGAGCCTAGCAAGCTCCTGCTGAGACAGTAGGCTCCAGGGTGCCTCCTCGATGAGGCGCTGTTTCCTTCCATCTTCCTTAGAAAACCATCACACAGCACTGATGCATGCTCAACAGCTGACTTACCAACTCATGTGTCTAAAAACAAAAGCAGATGCTCCTGGGATTCCTTTGCCTCTGGACTGGGGACAGGATATGGGCAGAGGTTTGGGCTTGCTGGGCCACACTTTCCCATTTATGTGTGTTTATTTTAACAGGCTCACACCACCACAGTTCTACCCCTCCGAGTGGCACAACTTGCCAGGATTGTGTGTAAAGCGCGGGCATCGTGTGTAAAAACAGGTTCACACTCCCCTCCCCCCGGCAGGCATGCAGCCTCGTGTCCACCGGCTTCGCTTCTGTCCCACATCTCCCACCTCATCTACTCTAGTAACTGTGGGCCAGGGGCCTCCGCGTCATTAGCGCTGGAGGTCCCCACCTGCCTCTCCATCTGGGAAAGTCTCAGGGGCAGCGACAGCTCTTATTGAATCACCTTGTCTTTTTAGAAGTGATGGAAGGCCTCGGGGCTCTTGCTAATTACTAGACCCGTTACGACTGTGTATGCTGCCCCTCTGCCCGCAAACAGCTTGCCTGGAGAACAGGAGTAGCTACTGAGAGGAGCATCTTTATTCTGGCCTCACACATGGTCTGTCTCCCAAAAGGATGCATGGGTACCCAGCAGCTGAGAGCTAAAGAGGGTGTATGGGGTCAGAGTCAGCAGCTGCAAACAAGAGCAATTGGCTGCCTCTTCCATGACAGCTTTCCTGCTCACACATTTGGAAACCGGGCACATCCTCTGCATTAGGCAAATGATGCCTCTACGGAAGAAGGCATCTTAAGGGCACCTGAAGCCTCCTTCATTTCTCTTTTCTCTTCTTCCCCACTAAACCAGCTTCCTTCCTTGTCAGGTAGCTTGTGTGGCCTTCCCTACAGCACAGAAGCCGGCACATCTTTACTAGTCGCCGACCCATGCAATGCCGTTGCATTTACACTGCCTCTCCTCCCGGCCCACTTCCCTTAGAGATGCCAAAACAAGCGAGATACTTGTGTTCTTGGCCTCCTTTCTGGCTGGAAGTGGCAATAGGATCCAGTTCTGGCAAACGGAGACCAAGCAGGGAGTGGGTAGGTGCTGTGCTATACGGGAGTCCCTTGTGGGAAATCATTTTTTTCTCCTCTGATTACAGTAAACAAACAAGGAACATCCCATCTGACCATCCCCGCTGCCTTAGCTCCTTTCTGTTTTCAATGACATGAAATGAGGGTAAGATCTGTGGATCCAGGACAGCTCTTCTGAGACTGAAACAAGGAGCTAACAGAAAAGGCCAGAACCTCCGTTAACAGCTTTGAACTTCAATAGTGACCTTAGAAACACCTACTCTGTTATAACCAGCAATAGAATAACTATATCCCACAAGTCACTGCTAACCAGGCCATTGTCTGTCACTTATTTATTGACTAGTTCATATTCCTCTGCAAGATTCTTATTCACCTTAGTGCTTCTTGACTTCTCTAAGCTTCACAGAGCAATTACCCAAACCATAAAAGTTCTCTTAAAAAAACAACAACATTCCTTTATATCCTGCCATGCATGAACTGCTTGCTCATACAGAAACCTGTTTATAGATAATGCTCATACATTGTAAAATTATATAAATAGCATCAATGCATACAATAAGGATAGGTATATCCCACTGATGTTGAAAATTTACTGTGCTGAAGACTTCTAGGCACTTTGTAAGTACACCATATATGTGTGTCACTTAATCTCAAATTGGTATGAAATAGGTTGTGCTATTATACAAAAGAAACCAAGGCTTGCATACGGTAAGTTGCCCCAAGTTACAGACTGTAAACACTGCACTGAAATGTAAGCCCAGGTAATCCACCTGCATGGTCCACCTAACTTCTCCTTCATGCTGACTCTGTTCTATGTGATATACAAGGTAAGATAGGGAAGAAGTGAATAGCGACAGATGGAAAAATCACAACAAAACTGGCCGATAATTTAGGCTAAATTATCTATCTAATAGTCATTGATGGTAAAAATCTATTTTTAAAATGTGAGTTGAATGTTTATTACATGAACATATCTGAGTAAAGTAGCTAAGCTTCCTCAAACAGGCACACCGAGGGAAGGTGCTGAAGGAGACAACGACAGGCAGCAATGGTGCCCAGACACCACCCAGGAACACTGTACCTGCGATCACGGCTTTTTGCCTCCAGTGTCGACCTTGATCTTACACCGTTCCAATGAAGGTAAGACATTTCTAGACACACTCATACTTACTAGGATTAAAAACCTGCCTTCTGAAGAGGAGAGAGATAGCTCAGAGGGTAAGAACACATGCCCTGCAAGCATAAGGGTCTGAGCAGGAGGCCCTAGCAGCCATGTAAAAAAGCCGGGGGGCGGGGGGCAGAGATGAGCAGATTTCAAGAGCTCCCAAGCCAGTCAGCTTAGCCACAACAGTGAGCACCAATGAGAGACCCCGCCTCAAGGCAGCAAGGAGACAGCTATGGAAGAAGGTTCCCTGCATCTTGTTTGAAGCTCTACATACACACACACGTGTGTGGCTCAACACATTCATGTGCATGTATCACACAATACTGTACCACACCACACACACACACACACACACACACACACACACACACACATCCTACAAAATAACAAACGCCCCATCTTCCAATATACAACAGCAGCTCCCTCCTCCCTCCTCAGCAAAACGGTCTCAGAGCTCAGAATCTCCTACCTCTGTGCTTATTACCTTGGGAATCTTAGCAAGTCAATAGCCACTGTCTCTAGAGACCCCTATAGTGACCCCTAGGTATGTATGACCACTCACTGTATGAAATCTCATTTAACCTCAAAACCATATGAGGAGCTGTTTCATCTCCACCTTACACAGAAGAAACCACGACTTCTAACGACTCAGCAAATTGCTAAAAATGTCATATTCCTCACTTCCTAAAGCAGCCCCCACTCCATCCCTCTTATCAGAGGGCCAAGGAGGTGCAAGTCTCCGTCTGATACCTGACCGCTCTCCACAAGTCCCTGCACTTCATATTCATCCCCGTTCAGTACCATCTCCACATGGCCTGCCTGCAGGTCACCTCAAGTTTAGGGTATGAACACATCCTGGAATCTCTGCAAAGGATAGGACCACCAAAAGCAGATAGGACAGCTGAACAAACTGCACTTGAGTCAGAAAACCCAGGCTTCAACCCCCACCCGATCCCCGTTCATCTATATAAACGGAGTGATAGCCCCATCCCAGCACAGCTTTCCCGGGTGAAAGGTGATAGCGGATACAAACTCCCTGACAAAGTACCTGGCAGCACGTCGGCAAAGAGCATATAGTAGACACATTGACTACTGTTATCATCAACACGATTCGACTCATCTATCAGATGCAGGAATCTTTCCACAATACCCACAACAGATGGCTACCCAGGCTCTGCTAGAACATTTCCAAAGATAGAGAGCTTGCTCGCTCTCACCATCTCCCCAGGCAGCCGGTTCTATTATTGGACAGCTCTCCCTGGCACGGAGTCTTTCCGACATTGAGCCAAAGCCTGCCTCCGTGAATCCCACCGGCCCCAGTGCTGTCCTGTGGTGAAGCACGGCACAGATCCAGTCTTTACACACACGTTGGTCACCATTCTGTGGGGGAGGGAGCAATTATGTACATTCTCTCCACACCCTCTCTTTTTCAAGCATTCATACCAACACACTCCACCTCCCACGGTGTGATTTCTATATTACCCATGATTCTCCCTATGTCCTTCGTGTGCAATACCCAGCAGGCACACAACAGTCCAGTATCTGATCTAAATGAACACTGTACTCTCATTAATCCATTTGATAATCATACTGTGATAAAGCAGCCATATAATGTCACAGTCGTGCAGCCTAGGGCACAAAGGAGAAGGACCTGTCAGTGTCCTCTCATATTAAGCAAGCTCAAGCTACGTCTTCCCTCGTCCTATCCTGTCCCTGCTCAAATTGGCACCAACAGCCGGATTTATCCCATCAGTTTTTACTTCAGTCAACTAACAACTTCGTGAATCATTTTTTCTGCCATTTATATGACTCTGCTCTTCAAACTATTGATTGTAATTTTCTATAAATGTGCTCCAATTTCATCATCAAAATCAGCATTAAAGGCAACCGGGGTAACTCATTTCCATTCACTTTCAGGAATGATTATGCAGAGACAGTTTATTAAAGTCTCAGGATACAAAAGTACACACATGTTTAAGGGAGGACATAACTGAAAATGACAATAGAGCAAGATGAACGCAGGAGCGGCGCTGATGCTGCAGACAGCAGCCAGGAGGGGCCTCTCAAGCTGGCTCCCTATGGACTGCTTTGAAAAGGCTCCCAACCAGCAGAATTAGCACCCTGTGAGGGGTAACCCAAGGGGGAGTACTTTGTAAAGACCCTCGGGTGATTTCAAAGCCAAATTATCCCAGTGTTCCCCAACTTACTTTCTCTCTGTCTCTGTGTCTCTGTCTGTCACCATCTATCTGTCTGTCTGTCTGTCTATCTACCTATCTATCTAGAGAGATGGTTATATATATATATATATATATATATATATATAGAGAGAGAGAGAGAGAGAGAGAGAGAGAGAGAAATATATGTATATACATATATATCTTTCTCTTCACTTGGGCTTCACACTTGCATTCTGATCCTATTCTGATTAGTTCCAGTCTACCCCATTGCCCAGGGATACTAATATGCCACTAGATCATGGGCTGAATAGTCAGGGCCTGAGATATGACACCTGATTCTCCCTAAGTTTCTCACTGCCTTTCTATCCATTGGTAAGTGAACCCTTTGCTCCACTTGACTGAAATAAACATTAATAGAAAGGTAAGTACAACACTGGCTTATGATGGGAGTTCTGAGAGGCTTACACATATCTGGGGGGGCATGGCGGGGACAGCTTCCCAGAGCAGGTTATGATTTTCTGGGCCATAGATGGAAAGGCTATTCCAGAACTCAGAGACAAGTGGACAGCCTGGGAACCCAGAAAAGGTGACAAGGGGGCAAAATAAAGCCGGCATATTCAGGAAAGCATCCTCTGAAGATGCTACAACATACCTGAACTTGAGCCTGATGCAGTTGGAACATTCCCTGTCTATGTTGACTAGCATTGTGGCTGACTTGTCAAAGTCTTAAACCATGTCACCAGAACCAGAACTCAACCTCTCCAAGAGGAAGATCAATTTCAATCATAAAGTAAAACCTTGTGACCTGGCAACTTAGCAGCGGGCACACCACCACTGATCTGGCTATAGGCGCCTAGAGTGGTTAGAATCTATGTTTTTACAACATCTATTTTTCCACTCTTTTATGAAGCATGGGTTCGTATGAGGTGTATCAGCTATTAATCAGGGTTTTGAAAATGCTGTAACTAGTGAGGTCAGGTGGAGAAATGTGACTTGGGCAATCAGAACCAAGAGGCATCTGGAGGGCCGGGTCAGGTCACATAGACACGCAGAGCTGAGGGCAGTTTGTATTTGTAAAAACATGGCGGGCGTCTGCAAAGTCAGGGCGATGCAGCCCCTCCAGTCCTGATGATTGACAGGGGAGGGGAAAGTTACAAGTGTTTGGGCTGAATGAGATTGTGGAAGAGGCGGACAGAGAATGCTCAGCCTAATTCAATCAGACATTACAATCAGACCCGGTTAATGTGAAACAATTAATACAATCCATTTTTATGCAGATTAGAACATTTCAAATTAACAGGTCAATAGCACTCATATGCTGCGAATGTGGGCTCCACCCGAGCCAGGTGAACCGTCAAGTGAACCAATCTAAACTTTATTACAGGGGACTCCTCAGACCCTTCGGAATTCACAATCCACTCAATTTGGAGTTAATCAGTCACATTTTTCTCTCATCTACCAGATATCCTCATTTAAGACAGACCTGCTAGGCTTCCTCTTATGACAAAAGACAAGGGGGCATAAATTATTCATTAGCAGCCAAGGTATCATTTTATCTGTTTATTTTCTAATTATGTGAAGTCAGATAAAGAAGCAGTTGATAAGACCAAGAAACGCCCCCTCCTTCACTATATGGAATTAAAATTAGACAATGTTAACTTTGGTCTTGGAATCTATAAAGAAACATTCAATTAGTGATCTGTATTGGAGAAGGGGACCAAGTAGAAAAATCAGGACAAGTGCAAAACCTGGGCGTGGCTCTCTAAGGTTCATCCCACTTTGTCTCCCTGACTCCCCCACACCCCCATCCCGAGATGTACCAACTCTAAGGCCACAGCTGCCTTCCTGCCTCACCTCTCTCCTCTGCTCAAGTTCCTCCCAAGGGTAGCCCTTCCCTTCTGCTGCTCAACAACCCCCAACCATCCTTCAGGGTTTACACTTCATCCTCAGCAGCCCAGCACCCACATCAGCCTCACTACCAGCCAGATTCCAGGAGCTGACTACCCTAGGAATCCAATCACCCACATGCATCTCTGTTTGGGTTGCCTCTATTTCCTCGAGACTTGCCTAAGTCCCAGAATGGAAGCCTTTTCCTTTTTATATGTTGGATGCCTTGCACAGAGCTGGGGCTGAATGAACAGCTGCCTTCCTCCCAAAACCAGCCTGGCCAGCAGCTGCAGGATCCTGCCCATCCCAGTCTCCTCGCTTGTCATTTTTACTCCCCAGTGAAATGTCTGAGGAGTCCTGGGTTTCACTTCAGTTCATCTTGGACAAGTCTGGGGGCAGAAGGCAGACAGATTAAGAGGAGAAACCTGTGTACACCTTTCTAAATTCCATATAAATCACCTCTGATTCCTCTGGATTCTCAGACTGTGGTCCAGGCTGCCCCTGAAAGGTCTAGCTGTGCTGTCCGTGAGTCTTCCCTAAGCACAGGGAGGAGAGCACTTTATAAGGATCAACCCTAGCACTGCTTCTCTGAGCGTGACTTCAGTTTCTGAGCTTTAATTTTTCTATTAAAGAAGTTACCCCTCAAAAAATAAATAAATAAAATAAAAAAAAGAAGTTACCCCTCACCTCAAGGTTTGGTGTGAGGATTAAGTGAACTATATCTTGACCAAGAATGGACCTCACATGTCCTGGCATTCCCAGATTATGTTGCAGATGTGCTATTGGGGGCAACTATGACCTGTGAGGTCCATGCAATGATGATGATTTGTGATGTTTTGTTCAGAACCCATTTCCATCACTAAGGGATGTGGCCATGTGCTGAACTTCCGGAGGCCAGGACGTAGAAGGACTAAGTACCAAGTACTTTGTACCCTGCCTGGTGGGGCTCCTCTCTCTTACAGATGAAAATGGCTGCCTTTCCCCATGTCTTCATGTGATAGAGAACAAGAGATCTGGCTTCTTCCTTTTCTGGTGAAGGCCCTAGGCCTGTCACGGGGCTCCATCTGAGACAGCACGGAGGATGAGCCTACAAAGATGGCTGCCGCTCTCTTCCAGGTATTTCTTGTGCATCACCACCTATGGCCAAATGTCCTTCATGGTTATTGCTGATCTTTCCAAAATGTGAGCACCTGCTGCAGCTGGTCCCCCTCACCAGACCTCCTGTAAGGTTTCCAGGCAGTTAGTTTCGGCCACGGAACCGCGTTCAAAAAGCAGTTGAAAAGGTCACCAAGTGGTACCATGGGAGAGCATCCCTCCTGTGCCCAAGCAGCAGAGGGGGAAGGTGATGTTCAAATACTGAAACAGAGCCTGCCATGCATGCGAACATCACCAAAACAAGAAGGGAAGACTTAGGGTCAGGTAGGCTTAGTGACTCAACTACTGTCTCTTGAAAGATGAGTGGCCAAACCCTTTCCCTGGCCAAAGTTAGTTTTCCATTAGGCTAGAAAGATTTAAAACATAAAATAAATGATAAGAAGGTAAAGCTGGACTTAAGGTATGGTGCCTCAGGCCTGTAACCAAAGCATATCATAGACTGGTGAAGGAATTCATCTTAAGGTTAAGGCCAAACAGAGCTGCACCATGAGACTCATGCTAGTCTGAGCCACAGAGTGAGATCAAGTGTCAGGAAAAAAGCAAAACAACAACAACAACAACAACGAAACCCTGACACTGAGGTCCATGACTGCAATTCTAGCTCTCAGAAGGACAAAGCAGAAGGGCCATGGGTTCCAGGCCAGTCTGGGGGACAGATTAAGACCCTGTCTGCAAAATAGCTTATAAAACATGGGAATATGACTAACTGGGTTTCTTGCTGATGTTTAAATGCAACTTGTGGGTATATTTTTAATGGGGCGCCTCCTCTAGGACCCTAGCAGGCCATATTTTTAGGGAAGAATGTCAAATGCCAATGAGTCAAATGATCTAAAATTAGGCATCGCTTGGTCTTGCCTGACTGTTTGCTACCCATGACAGCTGTTACATCCTGCAGGGTGACATTTCTCACATCTGTCACCCAATCAGTAACACAGAACACAAGACACCTAACTTTGGAGAGGTGGGTGGGTGTGTGAGGTTTTTTTTTTTTTTTTGATCAGATTATGGAAATCAGGGTTAAAATGAAAACCAAGCACTCAGAGAGAGAAGGGCTGGGGTGGGCTCTGAGCCTAACAGACTGGCAAAGTCCAGAAAGGACACCAAGTTTTCATCTAGATGACCAGATTTAACCAAGTAGTAAGTGCTGTGTGAGGATGCTGTTCTGGAAATAGGCTCAGAGATGTTATATGTGCCACAGCAAAAGACTGTCACATGGATAAGAGACATTTTTCTGGAGATGGGCTCTGGCCTAGATGGCAGGTTCATCCTAGGCTAGAACAAACATTCAAACTGCATTTCGTGGTAAGGAAGTGCCTCAGTCATACAGCATATTAAATGATATGCCCATACCAAACTCTTGGTCAAATGTCTTCCAAGTATTTCAAAGATATGGACTGTGAGATTTCATAAAGTCTGAAACAGATCACTAGAGGAAGCCACTATTTGAGGTTACATCATCCAATAGTCGGTCTGAGAGCCCCTCTCAATGAGGAGATTCTGCATCTGGGTATCAACCAATGAAAGACTGAGACTACCCAAAGGGCAAGCCAACGACACAAGGTCCAGTTGTTTCTGTACTAACTATACATGTCCAGACTTGACTTTTTATATATCCTAAATAAACTCTAAATAGCAGTGATGCAACAACTACTCACATAGCACATACATGGCCTTAGGAACGGAGCATCAGAAGATGATTCAGCATCTGTGTGAGAATGTGCATGGGTCTATGCAAACATTGTAGCACTTTACAGAAGAGACTGAGGATGTGAGGATCCATATAGGTTCCAGAACAAATCTCAAGTGCCAAATGATGGCAGTATTCACTAAATACCATCAAATACTCAACGGTCAAATAAGTTTCTTGATTCCCGTACCAATTTTAAATTAATGGTGGGAAAACTTATTCACACCTGCCTAGAATCATGCTTGCTTGGGAGAAATGAGATACTACGTCCACACATTACTTTGAAAGTTGGGGGCTGGGGATGTAGTTCAGGTGGCAGAGTGGTTGTCTTGTTTGCAATAGGCCCCGGCTTCAGTCAAAACAAATACAAATTACTAAATGAATTCTACTTATCATTAATATGATTGTGAGGGCCTATCTCTGGGAAGTGCTAAAATACTTACATGAGATAAATGAAAAGTCCTGTTCACAACAGTTCAAGAAACAAATGCCAGTTGGCTACTCCAGCACTGGGAAGTTTCTGGCATCCCATAGAAGGTGGAGGAACTCACCTTTCTATACCTCTGCCCTTGATTGTCCCTACACAGTCTAGAACAACGTCAGCACAAAGGAGAGCGAGGGTCTGCCTGAGGGGTCTGGCTCAGCAGAACAGTGAAGCTCAAGAGCACTGAACCGGGCTATGAGGGAGGTGATTCTGAAGCAGCTGGCCTTCTAGCTCACTGTCACCACCACACAGCCCAGAAGAGGCCCCCAGAACCGTCCTGCTGTGTGCAAGCTAGATAGCGTGATTCCGTCGTGTTCCGGTTCTGGGCTGGTGATACACATTACTCTGTATGGCCATTACTCATCTTTCCCATGGTCCCTAAATTTTGCACGGGGGAGCTCTCCCTTCCCAAAGCTCTTTGCATATTGAAACAGCTATTCTACATGTACAGGTGGACTGTCTCGTGGAAACCTTCGATTTTAGCCAAGTTATCTGTGCACCGCATTAATTCCAAAATGGTTTGCAATTTGTCTCTTTCACAAAAAAGTACGAAAACATCGATAAAAATACGTATTTCTATATTTACAAGTCGGGCCCCAGCTCAAAGACATAACTGCAAAAGAAAGTACCTAAGTACTCACCAGTAAATCTTAATAGTGAAAATTCTACCACTAAATACCCCGGAAACGGTCAATCAATAAAAATAACAAAATAATGGATGGTGCTATATTAAGTATAACATATGATATTCATTAGCGCAGTAAGCCTTACTACTTGAATTAAACCACATATCACCAATGAGCATTTCTGAGGTTAACTCAAAAGGATATAACAGTCACTCAGGGACGCTTGTAATGTTTTACACGCTCCCCGTTTTTATGGAAGGGTTATCAGGGTAGTTCAGATCATATTTGAGAAGGCAGCTGTCTGACAGCTGAAGCATTGTGCTACAATCAAGACATCAGCCTCGCGTAGGTAACCTGGACAGCTCCACTCCAGCTAATCAGCCTGGCTGAAGAAGAATTGACAAGCTTGTAGTAATCAACCGGAGTGGGAAAAGGGAGGGACTTTTCCTGCTCTCAATAAACGAGAACATGAGTTAATTTGGATCCTACCATACATTCCAGTGTGTCTGAGACACTTGTGGTTCCAGGAAACTGTGGGTTACCCTACTGTGACGCAGCGTAGACTTTTCCCTGTGCCAGAAATACCCGTCTTTTCTCAGTGAGCATGCCTCGTTTCCTTAGAGACACCCAAGGGCATCAACCTTGTGGCACCATCCTCTTGTCCCTGGCTGCTTTCTCCTGCCCATCCCGCCCAGGTCATCCCTACGGAGTCCACAGCTCCTCTCTGCTACCTTTGTCCTTGCTGTCACTGATCTTCATCTGTGTGCTGAAGTTGGCGACCAAGTCTGACAGAGGAGCCCCCTGGACGCAGAGGCTGTGCTGTGATCCGTTTGAGTCTCTGCAGTTGTGAGTGCCGGAAAGAAACTTCTCCAGAGACCCACCACGACATGACCATGAGAGCAGCTGCCCTTGCTTTATGCCAGAGATGGGGGAATGCCTGATTTCATCCTCACATGGCTCCAGGACTTGCATGCTCTATTTCTGCCATTGTGCAAACAGAGTGCAGAGAAGGTAAGAACTGACCCACGACTCCTAACCTCTCCACAACAGGAGGCTGCAGCACTGTGGCTCAGCTCAAGCCTACTGGGGTCAAAGCCCTGGGCAGATGAGCCTCCTTTCACCTTTTACAAACTATGTGTGGGACAGGACACAAATATACTGAGCTGACTGAGCCAACATCTCCTAACATCCTCTCTAACCTTTTCCTATGATGGAGGCTAGGAACAAAACACTAGAACCCTTCTCTTTTCTCGGAGGTTGGCTGTTATGCCTCAGCTAAAGGCCAAACAGATACAGAACAGATAAAGTTCCCAAGACAGGTTTTGTTTTCTTCCTGCCTCTCACAGACAGCCTCACAGACAGGAGCCTTCTCCCCCACACACACACCAGTTCTTCTCTTGGCTTCCTTCCTGCCTCCCGCCTTGGCTAGGAGAGGAGAAAATGAGAAAACTGGAGCCCCAGCAGCTACTTTAAGCTCTTGAGGAATAAAAATGGCACGTTCAGGATTCCATAGCAGAAAGGCAAACGGATCTTCGGTTCTCAATGCCTTCCCTTAGAAATCTGTCGGCGCCCACTTGCTCTCACTTGGGGCTTCTTGTTACACAGCAAGAACAAGCATTTTTGCTCACTGAGGACACTGAGTTGTCATTAACAACCAAACACATGATACCAAGAATTAACTTCCCACCCAATGAATCAGTGTGTCTGTCCTTTATAGTGCTGTGAGAATCAAATGACAATGCCCGGCCGGCTTAGCTTGGTTTATGGCACAACAACAGCTTGCTGGGTAGTCACTATCCTTAGTCCATGAGTCTTAACACCCTTTTCCCTGCAGGCCATCTTCTCAGAGTTCCTCCTCTCCTACACAGGCTGCTGCAGCAGGGGAATTCAGCATCTCTTCCCCAAGGTATTTAAGGAGAACATCTAGATTTCCTTTACTTACTGAGATGGACCCAGCACAGGGCCTGCTACCCACCCAAACCTGGACAGCTACAGTAGAAAGGGATGGCCAGGGCCACACATCTTAGGTTTCTGGGAGTCTGAATGACGTCTGGCTGTGGTGCCCTGCTTGGCCTGACCTCCTCCCACGTGCTGGCCTCAACACCCTCCTTCTTGTTCCTTAGAATATGGGCTGTGACCTCTTTTCTCCCAGGATTCTAGTTGCCTGGACACTCTGCTCTTCTCCTTGTGTGGCTGCGTCCCTGCCATCTGCTGGCCCACAAAGTCCACTCGGCTTGTCCTGGTAAAGTGTCTGCCTATGAAACGCAGGGGCTGTTCTGTTCACTCCCCCTGCTTCTATCCCTTCAGGGACAACGCTCCACCTCTGGATGTTCCTGTGGGCTTCTTACTAACTGATTTGGGCTAGTGCAGAAGCCTCCTTAGGCAGACGCTCTTTTATTTAGAACCAAACATAGCAGGGAGAGGAGAAGACGCTTAAACCAACAGAAGTCTATCCTTAAGGCTGGACAGCCCAGGATCCGAGTCCAATTTTCCCCCTTTGAAAAGAGACTTGCTCAGTGGCTCACATTTCAGCAGCAGCGTGGGTGTACTCTCCTCAACCCCAGGCCACTGTCCCCATGGCAGGGGAGCAAAGAAAGGCTTTACAAGTTTCACATCTGGCCCATCTGTGCCAGGCTATGCCCACTTCTTCCTCTTTGTGTAATTGTACTGAGTGGCCCAACACGGTGCTAGAGAAAGTAAAAAGCAACCAACCAATTAACACAGACCAGAAAAAAAAAACAACCAAATGGGGATCTGCCAGCCCTGCCCCTCACAAAGCCACCACGTCCCTCCAGACTATGGTCTGCTGATTTATCTGTAGATTGCAGGCAGCATTAGCATCTACCACACAGTGCTGCTGCGAGGATTAAATAAATTAGCAGGCATTAACTGCTTACAGTAGTCCTGGCTCAGACTAAAGCCCAGTAAATGCTGGCCATTATTCTGAGTCTATGCAGATCAACCTAAATAACCTGTTTATTTCCCACCATCAGTAAATGTCTACTCTAGCACGAATGGGAATCTCGCTGTCCTCTTCTTTGGCCTGACACCTCAGCTGGCAACGCTCGCTGCTCCAGGAGTCAAAAAGACAGGAGCAGGGGCAAGGGTGGGAGGAGACAATGAGATGACAGTCAGGGACAGAGACTTAGGGGAGGGGAAACAGTAATATGCCCTCAGCATAGGACTTCCCAGGGCTTTGCAGTACCATAGCCAGTCAATGGGACACAGTCAGAGTGGGACTGAGTGGAAGGTACAGTTGAGACAAGATGCCCTAGTGAGTGTGAAAGTTGGGTGACTCTAAGTGCAAGCAAGGCAGCTAGGATTCTGTGCTCACTGAGACAGCCTCAACTTAGACTACAGGCAGCAAAGAACACTCTGGAATGCAGTCATTCCTGCCCTTTGTGAAGCTTGCCCTATGCAGGAAGATTCACTATTCTGGGACTCTGTCCTCTCCTAAGTGAAGCCACAATGTCTTCCATACAATAAGCACTTGCACTTACTAACTTGGTAGAGCATAATGTGTCATCCTAACAGCAAATATATAGGACTCACTAGGCTTAGGGAAGATGGGTAACAACTGGTTCACGTCACACACAGCTCATCAGGAAGAACTACATATAGTCAGCGTATGAAGTCAGTCTAGCTGGACACAAACGTAGCACTTCCCATGTGGTTACATGCTCACACTCATGAAGGTCCTACACTGTAGAGTCTCCAACCACACAGATGGCAGGGACTAGCAGCCCTGCTGAAGGCCATGTGACTTCTAGGCCTGGGGGCTGAGTCTCCACGATACCTAATAATGGAGGATCTTGCCTCTTTCTTCCAGATATGGAGACTTAGCCTCAGAGGCATCTCAGCAGAGGCTAGGAAACTATCCTTTTCTTCCAGAAAGCAGGTATGTTAGCAAATATGCCTTTAGTATTTCTCGAAGACAGGGTAAAATCTGTAAACGTATGAACTTAAGAATTTACGGTCTCCCTGGCTTTTTTTATGAAATAAAAAGACTCTAGCAATATGGAACTGAACAACTGAAGATAATAAAAACTAAAACTGCAATGTTTAGAAAACCAACTTTTTGCGTCCTGATAATTAAAACGAACAAAATACTTTGACCCCAAATAGGATGTGTAGTTTGAGCAAAACTGGGTCCTCAATCATTTGGAAATGCTAGCACACGACCGCCTGATTAAACACAATTTGTATTGTCAATAAAAAATGCAAATGACTATTTTACTGGCAAATACAGCATTAGACTTTGCTTGATACGAGGATTAAATTGCGTTTCAAGACCAATTCAGGAGGTCAAATTATAAATGAACATTCCCTTCTATTGTCCTTAGGTTGTGGAGGCTGGGCTAGGAAATACAATAACAAAAATAATTGCCTGCCACTGTGAGCCATTTCAGTTAAAATAAAATCCACGCCAGTTTTGTGCAGTAGAAAATGATATTTAAGCCCCCAAATGGGTCCTGTAATTTAGCACATAATTCCTTGAAATTCACATGGCATACCCCCACTCATCTGAAACAACTGATAAACTCCCTTTTATTTGTATTAAAGAAAATGGGGATTAAGAGGTTGAGGACACATGTTGTAGAGATAGCGTAAGCCTGGGCACCACATTCAAACCTTGGAGTCAATCTGGCCCAGAGCTAAATGGAGTACACAGGAATGATGTTTGACTGTAAATAGCCCCTGGTTGCAGATAGGCATAAGACATGCATTTCAAATCCCACAGAAAAATATGGAATCACAGATGTTGCTTTTGAGCGCCTTTATTTCTGAAATTACAAATAATCATTGTTGGCATCTGCAAGTGGAAAAAAAATCTCAAAAAGCAAAGAAATACCTCATCCCTGAGAAGGACAGGATGAGCGCTTCGGGATGCAGACAGCCGGCAAGGGGCAGACCCACTGTGTAATTCTGCAGGTGCGATTCTGGTGAAGCAGCACCACGGCCCAATTTTCTAAATTTTCCCTTGTTATTTTTTCTCCTCCACACTTTTCACATTAACTTCTAGTAAGGCGAGTTTGCGCAGCCTCTAATACCTTGTTATTGCTATTGTCCTTCTCTTTATCAAAGCTTGAGTGTGTCCCTAGAGCTGTTGGTAAACATCACTAACCCAAGAAGAAATTAAAGAGACTTCCTGATTGCATGGGAATAGTAAACAGAGAGCCAAATAAAAAGATTTTTTGTTTGCTTGAAACCGGCATTCAGGCAGAATCTGGAGTCAGAAAACACAGAATTGAAAAAAACCTCACTGGAAATAGGTGTGAGGAAGCCTCCACGGGCTCACAGTCAGTTTCGGGGTAATCTGAGCAACACGCGTGTGATGTGTGCTGGTGCAGAGTTAACTACGTGCTAACTTACTGAGTTCACACAGCAGCCCTAGTGGCAAGGCTGGGTGTCACCAGCCCCTTTCCCATAGGAACCCTGGCTCAGTAACACACCATGCTAAACGGTCACATTGGCTCGAGAAGGCATGGCCTGTGAGTCTGGAATTCTTACAGACACCCTGATTCTGTCTCTTAGAAGTCTTCAGATGTTACCTCCCTTGCCACCCTGCTGGCTCCACTGTCTGCCTCAGGCAGGATGTCAGTATTACTGTGTGTATGGTAGACTTGTAAGTCCATTTGACTTCCTGGTTTACACATAAGAGGTGCTCAAATCCTCAAACTCCCCTGATGGGACCGGACTCAGAAAGGCAGTTCCTGTTGTGACCTTTACTGAGACCCAAGTAGATGTGTTTTGCCAACCAATGTACTAGATCTCAGAACCTGAACCTGAATGTCCCAATCGAGGGACAAACTTCTCTCAACCAGCATGGCAATGCTCTCCTGCAAGCCACCAACACCCCTTTGCTGCCTATTGCAATCCCCACCGCCTCCCAATAAACTCTCTTCTCAACTTTGCAAAGACGTGAATAGAGCTCATTTCCAAAGCCAGATCCAGACCCTCCCATGTTACAAAGGCTCTCTAGGAACACCACCTGAGCCCTGTATTTATCCAGCATGCCCCCCCCCATCCCTGTGCCCTTCTCTGGGTGCCCAGGTTTTTCTTCTGAAACACACCACGGTTTCCAGCCTTGTCATTCCTGGGCCCTCCTCCTGGGGTGCTGCCCTTACAGGCTCCCAGGACCTCTTCAAGTCAAAAGTAGGCCATCCCCAACTTCCCCATTGAGAAGACAAGATCCACCTCCTGCGCTCCCATCTGCCTCCGCTGCTGTGGCTTCTCAGAAACACGTTCTAATGCACCCTGTGATCCTGTTTGTTTTACTGTGGGTAGCTTTCACACCCAGAACAGCACTCAGCGTGTGAGCAGGCGCTTACGAATATATCTGTGCATATGGAACAAAGAAGACAGAAGTGAGTTCTCACATTGCCGGGGCCTCAGTGAGAATCCGCAGGGCCCGCCGCCACCTACTAAGGTCTTCTTGTCATTCTCCTAGCTCTCTTTCCCCGCTCCTCCACCTGCATTCCTGTATCCAGTACATACACAAAGAATTCCGTCAGGAAACCCTTAAAGGCTCTATAGCATCATCCAGGACACATCGACCCCTTGGCTCATATTAAGATGATAGCTGTTAGAGACGATGGCTACGTGGATGGATAGGCAGAAAGGTGGGCAGATGCGTTGATAATTGGTAGAGGACTGGCAAGAGCTAGCTGGCTAGCTTGTTAGATAGACAGACGCACACGCAAGCACTTGCTCTTACAGACCCTTGGAAATATGAGGCAAGACCTCTACCAATCAAGCTACACCCCAGACTCTTAAAAAAGTGTCTTTTGCTGAGCAGTGGCGGTACAGGCCTTTAATCCCAGCACTTGAGAGGCAGAAGCAGGTGGATCTCTGTGAGTTTGAGGCCAGTCTTGACGACAGAGAGTGAGTTCCAGGACAACCAAATCTACACAGAGGAACGCTGTCTCCAAACTCGTCACTTAAGAACTCATTTATTAAGAACTCATCATTTTCCCTATTCATTCAGTTCAATACACATGCACTTTCTAATGATAAAATGTGGGCAATTAGCATATCCACCTTCCCAAACACTGATTATCTTACTGCGGTGGTGAGAGTACTCAAAGTCCTGCTTCCCAAGTGGACCACACAGTATATTACTGTTAATAACAATCCCCTACTATGCAAGAGAACACTAGAACTTACTGTTCCTATCTGTACCTGAGTAGTCAGTGTTCAAGCTCCCCCAGCTTTTCCTGTTCCTATGCTATTAGGTCAACAGTTTCAGATTCTACCTATTTTCAAGACCGTGAAGCATCTGTCTCACTGTGCCTGGCTCACTGTTACTTACCATCCTATCTTCCAGGCCTACCCATGTTGTTACAGATGCCTAGATAAGACTCCACTGTGCACAGTCCACAGTTCTTGTATCAGTTCATCTACTGACAAACAAGTCCATCACCTTGCCGATCTATTGTGAACAGCGCCGCACACGGAAGCCCACGTGGCTCTGTGCCATACCGACACAGTCCAGTAGAGAATTGACTTACCTCTGTGAAGCCCGCTGCCCTTCCTTTGTGCGGATGGATAAAGCAGAGTTTCTTGCTGAGTGTATGTCAGATGAAAAGGGGGCGCAGACAGAAGCCTGACACACTGCTCTTACACGGCATGTGTCCCCGACCCCACCCAGCTCGGCCTACCTTCTCACTAAACGAGAAAAAGATGACATCTTTCCATAAAGGTTCAATAGATGGTTTCAAACCCTTTAAGAAAACATCTCATTATGTTCTTATTACTGAATTGCTATTTCTATGGAGACACATGAGAGTCAGTCGTGGGAATGAAGAAATGTGATAACAGAGCCATGACTTCAGGATGACATTTTAATTGAGTTGTATGTTTAAGGTACTAATAGACTCATTTTACAGTCGCCTTTTAATCAAAATCCAACCAGTATTTGTTGAACATAATCATGTGCACATGGCCATTTGCTATACGAGTCATCAAGGATAATAATTAGAAATATGTATTGAATTAAAAAATTAAGATATGATCCCTTATCATGGCCTTTACAGTCTTGTTAAAGAGAGAGACATTAGTACTGAAAAGTTAACCATCAACAAAAGGTTTTAATGTTTAAGCAACAGATAGGTTATTCGGAAGGAGGACTTAATTAGTTTCCAAGTCAGTCCCAAGGATACAGGGCCCTGGAGTGTTGTGAAGACGAAGGAGGCCATGCAGGGTCTACTATGGTTTGGATTCGTCCAAACTGGATAGAAATTTCTGATGGGCATTACTGAGTCAGTTTGGACGATGCCAAGAAGTGAAAGCAGACACTCCAAAAAGCTTATTCTCCTCATTCAGATCCCCTAAAAATGGGAAGGGAGATAACACCTCTTTTAGACAACGGTGCCCCTCTCCAGAAAGACAGAGCAGCTAAGGAAAACACACAGTGCCAAACCCCAGAAACCCTGACGGTGAGTGAGTTAAAACACTGAAGGCAGCTACACAGGGGCATTCTCCTTGGTCACCCCCAAAAGCAGGGGCCTACCATTAGTCGGAGAGTGGTCTGCACTGGAAAAGCAGCACACTAGATCTGACGAAAAAGCAGGGGAAATCTATCCTGCTACTTGGCTCAGGAGAACCTCGGCCCCCGTGTCATAGCCCATAAACTCTGCCTATCAGACACGCTCTGCCCCAATTGATCAGGCAGCCATTTGTATTGATTGGAGAAGCCACTGTGAAATGAGTCACTATAACCATTTCTAGCATAGGCGAGATGCAATCTGCATTTGCTTCAATTCCTTTGGAGGCTGGGGCGGGGGTGCAAGGCTTTATCTGGCCAGTCGGTTTTCAGTGTGTGACAATTAGCAGCAGTTACAGGGTGTCAGACCCACATCAAGCCACAAGCTCGAGGCATATACTATGTTGTTTCTTTCTTACAACCCGCCACACTAAGTCCATTCACGGCTGAGGACGCAGACACACAGGGTAGAGGATGCAGAACAGGGAGGAATGTCTCATAGCTAGTGAACAGAGGTCAGCACCAAAGTCCACACTAGAAGGGCCTTCCAGCCCCAGCCTTGGGATGAGGCCCATATCCACAGAAGTTTAGATGGCATGCCAATAAACACAGGGGACAGGGGCTAGTGGATTGCTCAAGAGGCACTGAAACTCGGCTTCCCTTGGTCACTAACATGTTCACAGTCCTCACTATGGTTAGGTGCTATCTGAAGAACTGCAGTTAGAGGTGACCCTACCTCCCCCAACCCCCCTGCTCCCCACTTTACAGGTGAAAACGCATGTCCATCAGTGCTTGCCTGAGGTTGTACCCAGACCAGTGTAAAGCAGGGGTACCACAGTGGGTGCTCTGACCTCAGAGGATGTACTCTCAAGTCTTAGGCACTGTGGATAAGGAAGGGTGGGTTGCACCCAATGATAACTGGAGTCAGTGCAAGCCAGGGTTCCAAGAGCTCAAATTGATGATGGCTCAAAGAGGCCACCAGAGATTTCTCTTTCCTGGGAGCAATCAAAGCCTGGAACATACATGACATTACAGGTATTCAGGCCCCCGCCTGCACCCCCGCATTCCACAGTGAGGTCTAGTGAGCAGGAGAGAAGATGGAGAGGCAGTGGCCCTCCTTGCAACCTTGCCCTGATTTTGGCAGGCCTCTGCCTTCCTTCCTCCTCATCCTTGACCACATTTGCATGCCCCACACCAATCAGGGTCCACCCAGTCTCCAGCGATGGGGCAGAGTTCCCAGATACCCGTTCTGCTTCTCGGCTCCTTGGACAGAGTCCTCAAAGGGGGACACCTTTCCTGGCTTCCAGACCTGCAGTGGACTTCACCCACCAGGGTCAAGGGAATCTGTTGCTGTCTCAGCTTCTTGGACCTGGTGCCTCCACTTCCTGGACAGGAAGTGTCTTCCAGTCTTGGGGGCTACCTTCTTTGCTCCATAAGACACCTCTCTTCCTGTCTCTGACAGGGAACCTGTACTGCTCCAGGGCACCTAATATTCCTACTGCCTGCTTTCTACAGACATGTACTTCAGAGGATGGATTTGGATGTGGGTTAAAACCTGGAGGCCCACAGAGGCACAACACTCATGAACGACTTCTCGGTTGGCAAACTGCCACCACGTGACCCTCCTGTTCTTGTTTCTCCTTTCTCATCTGAATTGCTACTTCTATGTGGCAAATAAACACTCCTGTATCTGTTCATCTTTTGCTGTATATGTATCCACCCCATTCTCTGTCTCCTTCCCTATGTTAAGCTCCCTGAAAAAGAAGGAAGACAACTCCTTCTATGTAACTATAACACTAACACCTTTTCCAAACTTTAAGAGTATAAAGGTCCTGGGAAAAAAATAATACAAAAAACTCACACGAAAAAGAAATGTTCTGTATCCACAAATTCAATGACCCAATACACTTGGGAATGCTGTGTTGCAGCATGTAAGAACGCCTTTGGATGATTTAGGCTGTCCTGTATGGTAATGGATCTGTCAAACGCTGCTCAGCGTTGCCAGCATCCTCTCAGAACATTTTCTACTACTCTGCGTGCCGCATCAAGCCGAGCCTAATAGCAATAGTGAAAATATCTCTAGGCATTTGTTGATTTTCCATATGAACAAATGCCCGTTCCTTCCAGATAGGGCGCTGATGACAGACCAAAAAAATGGTGCCACCCAAGTCAAATCGAAGAACTTATGAGCGACTCGGAGGTGGTTCTGACATCACAAGGCTTCTGGGAACAATCCTGGAGCTCCCTTCTCAACTACAGTCAGCTCCATCAAAGGGTCTTTTCTCACCCAGCAACTATGTGTTGCTAACATAAACTTGGGGAGGGGCCTTAAGAATCTTCCAATTCTCTCGGCTTCCCGAGCCTTATAAGTTTCCTTAGCCTCCTGAGTCTTCTCTCTTCCTAGGCAGAGGAGAGAGGTTCCTATGAGGAATAAGCTACACAACGGCATTATTCCCTGCCTTACCTGTTTTACCCCGAGAACAGTTGTGTGAGGCCAGCGCTACTATTACACCCATACTGCAAGTGATGAAGTTGGGCAGGGTTAACTTATTTGCCAATGCATAGCTTGTTTTATCATTCTGAAGCCGGGGGTACAGGAACAACCTCCACTTTTGGCTACCCCTTTTATTTGCCATAGAATAATCCCCTGTTGAGAAATCCTTCCACCCCCTTCCTTGCCGAGTTCCTACATCCGCTTTGGCTCTCTTCTCTCCAGCAAGGCTGTCCTAAGCCCCACCCCATACCGCTCCTTCTCGGTACCCACACCTCACTACTAGACTGTATTCCAAAGGACAGCTCCAGTGTTTATCTGTTTTTGATTGACAGTTCCCTTATACAAGGGATCATATCTCCTTATCTGCAATGCCAGGTAGAGCAGCTGGCATATACTGTGGGCTCAGTACATGCTTGCCATGCTCTAAGTCAGTGAGCCATGCTTATGAGATGAAACCCTAGGGTGATTAAGACCCTTTCAACATGCCAACCGCAACACACGGACACGAGAAGCCGTGGAAATATTATCAAGATTTTACAAGGTGGCAAACTGAGGCTCAGGGAGGACAATGAACATGCCCAGATCCACACAACCAGCAAAGAGTAGAAGCAGCATGCAAACCGAGATGGCCCAAGTGCAAAGCGTGCACTCCTTGCACACTCTGTCCCATGCTCCACTGTGCATCTCTCTGCTTTGGTTGTGAGATTCCTGAGATCTGTCCTAGAACATCGCTCTCGCAAGAACCTGCCCAGCTTCTCTGGCTGGTAAAGGAAATGAGTTAAGATAGCCTTCAGCTACATTGTGGCAGAGGCTGGGAAAAAAAATTAATCTGGGCTGCTTTGCAGTTGCGGCTTGGAAATCAAACTGTGAAAGCTAATTTAAAAGCTTTCACACTTGGTTTGAAGGAGGACTGTCAGGGCTGGGAGGTGGTTAAACTGTGCACAATCAGCTCAGATAGTGTTGGTGACGGATCCCCCCCAAATAAGGTTCCCATTGTTATCCTAATGGACAATGGGCAAAGTTAGAGAGAAGTGGTCACCTGTGCCAGCAGAAGGAAGTATAGAGAAGTAAAAGGTGTCCCTGGTGGGTCTGTGCATTGGCACACTGGTCCTGGTGTGGCATGTCACTGGGGAGCAGTAACAGTACTTCTCTGGGACCACAGACTCTGCGGCACACAACCTATGGACCCTAGCTGTGAGAGAGATATGGCTGGAGTGGGGTGTCTAAAGCTTTTGCTGAAGACTTCATTCTGTCAGTTGTAAACAGGGCTAATACTATAGCCACCCGAGTTTTGTGAGGATGCAGCCTGTAGGGAAAGTCATAGCTAAGTGTCACCTTCTCATAGCAGCAGCAGCCCCGTGGTACTAGCCGACACTTTTGGTGGGATTTGTTTCCATTTTGTTTTGGGTTTTCAAGACAGGATTTCTCTGTGTATCCGTGGCCATCCTCGAACTCACTTTATAGACCAGGCTGGCCTCAAACTCAGAGATCTGCCTGCCTCTGCCTCTCAAGTGCCACCTGGTAGTATTTTCTGTTTTATTATGTCAAAAGCAGCCCCAAAGCAATATGTTCCACCCTCAGGGAGGGGCTCGGGCATTCCTCTTCACATCAATATCCTGGTGCATCTCATCTGCATCACCTGAAAGCCCAGTCTTGCTCACAATAACCATTATTGCCATAGTGATTTCTAGAACAGGATGGGATGGGCTATCCATTCTTGCTTAGCCCTTCTGGCAGATAGTCATGGAAGGAGTGCTGTGCCACATCCGAGGACTTGGTCCCTCCGGGGGTCTGCCATTTCCCATGGGGCTGCTGGGCTTGCACTGACCATTTGCTTGCCTGCAGTGCCTAACAAGCAAGCAGCCCACTACTGGACTGGATAAGTGGTTGGAGATGAGCAAGTGACACACTGGGGCTTCCAGTTTTTCATTTGAAAAATGAAGGATAAAGGAGATGTGCATGGAGGTGACCTTGTGAAGAGGAAATGAAGCCTGATATTGAAGTCAAGGTGGCAAAGGGCAGACAAAAGACAGCCACTGACACCTTTCCAGACCCCAGCATGAACGGCGAGTCTGGGGTGAGCAGAATCACCTGCCTGGGCCTGTTCTTGCAGCTGTTCTGAGCTCCTCTCTATGTGCTATCTAACGCCCAAACATCTCCCCTGAAAACAATCTCTCATAACTGCCTCATAACTACCAAAGGGGAGGGGAAAGATTTAATAAAAGAATTTTAATAACAGCAGTTTAATTTTAAGGCAAAAATAACTGTAATTACTTGGAGCCTTCATAACATTTAAAATCTGATTAAAATGTACCATCGTTTATGAGCTGAGATGGTTATCATGTTTCATGGCCCTGCAATTACTGCTGGTGTCTGTGAATGGAAGCAGCCCTGGACGGTTTCTTTTCCCTACTTCCACGGTCCCTCAGTCACTCGACAGAAAGAACAGTTTCAATGCACAGCCGGTGGATGTAGGAAGGAGGCAGGTGTTCAGGGTTGTGCCCTCGCCACTGTGTGTCAGAACTGTGGGCAGTTAAGAAACATGGCTAATGCTGATGGCGTCATCCCGGACACAGACATCTGAGGCTGAGAGGAGTAAACGGTGAGCACAGAGACGGAAGTGGTGAATGAGATTGGACCCACAGCCGCTTGGCTTCTGAGACTGCCCTCCACTTAAGATCACAGAATGACCAAACTGGGCTGGGTCATTTTGAAATCACAGCTTCAGGACATCAGCCCATGGAGAGTTCCTTCCGATTTCAGAGGAAAGGGAGAACGAAGAAGGAAGGAGGAGGGATGGAGTGGGAGAGAAAGGAAGGAGAGCGGACGAGGAGGAAGAGGAAGAGAAAGATGAAGAGGAGGGTAAAAGAAGAGGAAACAGGAAGGAGAAAGAGAAAAGAAGGGAGGGAGAAGGCCAGAGAGGAAGAGGAGGAGGTAGAGGGGCTCATATGCCAGTGAATACTAAAGCTCCAACTCGATTTAATAGATCAGAATATCAAGGTCCTCTGCATACTTTGCTTGAAGTACGTTACTCAGATGTTTTGATGTGAAACTCATAATATATTTAAACCTACATCCACTCAATAAGCATTTGATGATTAAATACTACTCTCAGCAAGACTCTGGCCATCCCAGGGAAAATGGAATCCCTAAGGTTCCTAATGCTACCTCCCTTTTACTGCTGTCTTGCTTTATTAAGACACACAAAGACACAAACTGGCGCTTCCTTTACAAGCTTCCTTTACTTATTTCTTGTCATCTCAGCATACCAAAAGACGGGCGCTGCCTTTGGTCAGGGATAGCAATGTGTTCTGCCCCTCCCGCGCCACAGCACCCGGGGAACCTGGGCGCTCTAGAGTTACAGGAGGCTTCCACTCTGAGATGTCTGTTAAATGAAGAACGAGTTGGAACCTGGGGTGAGAGCAGTGTGAGCAGACGGGCCAATTTGCTGATGCACATGTCAAGTTTTCAAGGCACACTGTTTTCTTCCTTAGTGGATTTGAGTTGGCCGTCCCCACCCTCGGCTATCCATTGAATGCCCGTGGAGCACCAGACAGTCTCAGGTGTCAGAATTCCAGCTGTGAACAAGGCATGGAGGCCCGCAGACTTATACTACGATTGGGGAAAATAAATAAATAAAACCACACATACTTTCTGCGTCGTCGCATAGCCATAGGAGCCATGACGTCACATGAGGGAGGAGAGTGTGACTGGTGCATGGCAGGAAG
Organism: Myodes glareolus; assembly: GCF_982192425.1. Lineage (NCBI taxonomy): Eukaryota > Metazoa > Chordata > Mammalia > Rodentia > Cricetidae > Myodes > Myodes glareolus. The sequence goes on from NC_142028.1 coordinate 87,396,630, forward strand.
ACGGGGATAGCTGAAGTTTGGATCTGGGAAGCATCCCTGAGAACATCAAGCTGAACCAACACACTGAATACAAATCAGGAGAGGTTGCAGGCTCTAGCCTAACACATTTTTATACCAAAATGGGGCAAATATTTCTCACCTTCAGTCCTCAGCTTCACTTGTGAGCTTGCCCTCCTACCTCACAAAGCAGGCTTGCAATGACCATAAAACGAGCATCCCTGTCTCTCCCACTCACAAGATAAAGGGTCCACGCAACATGATTGCTGTGATCCCTTCCCGCTGTAATTTACTAAGATTCTATTGCCACAAAAGAGACTCCGATGCCGTAATTTGCTGCAAGAGTGTCTGAGATAACGGGCAGCACAAATGGGACTTTTATCACCATCCAATGATCCACTTTGGTTCTGGGGTTCACCGCCCCCCCCCCAAGCATCAGAGCACACACACTTAGCTCCATTTTTATCTCTGCGATTTCAAAATCTCACTGAAGATGTAAGCTGAATGGTAATTTCCTTGCCGGCGATGTGTTGTTGTCGGAGCCATAATGTAAATGCCCATCCTAAATTGTGCCAGTTATCAGTGCTAATGAAAGACTAAAACGGCATAGCTAATCCCAAGGCCCGTGTTAATTCGGTTTTAGGCATTTCAGGATTTTCAAGCGCCTTGGCTCTCCCACACAGGCTAAGCCTCTGTGACACAGGAACTCCCTGGAAAAGTGTCCCTGGGGTTTTGGAATGTCTGGAAATCATCTCTTTTCCATGAATGCACAAGCTAACATATTTCCCCCGGCTCTGCAATGTCAGCTTTTAGGATTCTTAGCATGCCCCTGCGCCACCCAGGCCTGCAAGGAGAAGGCATCAGCCACAATCCCGGTTCTGTCGGGAAGCTGCAGAAGGTGTACCCACAGAACACAGCAGCGAGGGTTCTCTCTCCTGGGGGAGAAGTTGCAAGATAAAGAGATGGACAGAAACTAATTAGACCCATCTGCACTTTGTCCCAGGGTTGCTCCAAGAGAACGTGATTGTATGTGACTACAATACTGATTTTTAGCTCTGTACCACATTAATTATGTCTCCAGAACCTCACTGTCACGTGGCTTTCTGGACAGAGAGATACAAGTTTCTTCTGTGGGCAAGAACAGAAAAAGACAGTGTCCTCCATCTCTGCAGTGATAAACCACAGGGCACAGATGTGTGTATTTGGGTGTGGTTCTTCCAATGGCCACACGATCAGTGCTCTTTCTAGTAATGCATGCTGGCCTTACCGGCCTGTATCATCCTGCAGACTGAACCCTGTGATGTTAGACATGGAATTATGATTTCCAAGGCTGACTCTGTCTTTATCCTTACTGCTTGCTTTTGGCTTGGCTGAAGGGGCAGAGTCCTTGTGAATGTTAAAGGATCAGCTTTAAGTTGGGTCCCACCTACTTTAGGATGGGCACAGTCAGCATTCGAAGACAGGCCCCTTTAAGGCCATCACTATCTATGGATTCTCTGTTGTCACTGCCATGCACTGGGTGGAGACAAACACCCTTGCAGGAACGGCAAAGTTTTTGACAACAAGCCACATGCTAAGTCTATTTATTCCTGATAAATGCTTAGTGGCGTGGGCAGGAGGTAAAGCTGGGTCAGCTCCTTCCAGGCCCCTTCTGCAGGAAAGCAGGAGTGTGTTTAGACCAACGCCATTTACTACTCAGAAAGAAAGCGACAATTAGGAGACCTTACTTGGTTGAGTCAGTTATAAGAACATATAAACTCCATCTGGTATTCAAACCAATGACCTTGGAAATGAAAGAGGAGTAAATCCCAAGTCCCAGTGGCTTCACACAGACAAAACCTGTTTCATGTGTCCTCACAGGAAAATGCTGTTCCAGTCACGTGCCAAACATTATCTTAAAAGAAAGGGTTCTTAATAAAATTATATAGAACTTTGTTGTCCAAAATGATTCTGTAGATCTGGTCCCTATAGAACTCAAAAGAGGGTCACTGGGAGCATTGTGCCAGGAAGTGGATTGAGGCAGTCATAACCACGCCACACAGTAGTGTGCCAGACCACTGCATGTCCTACGCTCTACCTTCCTGTGCATGAGTCTTGGGCCTACACTGGCTGCTCCATCTTCATTGCGGCAGCCTTATGCTACTCTTGTTGGCTTTCTACCAATGAGAAAACCAGTACAGACAGGGCAAGTGGACAATCAAGTTTCAAAAACCAGGTTTTCCAGACTCAAAAATCTCTGACACTGATGCCTTGCCAAGCACCACAAACGGGGTAGGTGTACAACTTGGGGAAGCTACCTGAGCGTAAGGCATTCAGGCCAGCTACGGAGAAGAGACAGGGCTTTTCACTTCTAAATCAGGTTTTGAAGCACACTTAAGAGTTCCTCTGGCAAATGAAGAAGTGGAGTTGATCATTCAAGTCAGTAAGAACTCAGGAGCACAGAGGCAGGAAAAGGAACTGCTTACCAAGGACTCACAGGCAATTACATAAAGCAATAGTAGGAATAGTAGGAATCAATCAAGGCCAGTTGGACACCTGTGGCCAACTGGCCTTGATTGATTCCACAGACAAGGTGTCCACAGGCAAGAAGTAAGCCGAAAGTCATGCACATATGTGTGACAATACCCCCCCACACACACACAGACACACATACACACATATACACATCTTTTATGTAATTTTTTCAGAGCCGAACTTAATCTGAGTTTGGACACCCGACATGACTGAAAAGCAAGCAGAATTCAGCTATGAGGTCCACAGGTTCACTCAGCTGCAGACAGCCCAGTCTGCTGACACTAAGCCTAGATAAAACTCCCACATGTTCAGCTGTCACTTCTCCCTGCTCCACGATAAACCACTCCACTCCTTAGCATGTGTGCCTATCATGTCAAAGGGGACTAGCTGCAGCCATAAAGGCAATTAAGCCGAGGAGAAAGAAAGCTAAATGTGCAGCATGAGCATAGACAATCCCTTTACATGCAAAGCAAACATAAACCCCAAACAAAAAGACTGCATTTCCAAATCTAAGTAGAAAGCTTGTGCCGGGCAGACCTCGATCCATCCACCAACACACAAACACAAACACGGTAAGATGGAGAAGTTCACTAAATAAGTCATGGAAAGTCCACCTGAGACCCCATCCTGCTGCTGAGTCCATTTAGGATCAAGAATAAATCATTTAACCCTTATAAGCCTCAGCTTATCTGGAAATGGGCACAGTAATATACCTAACGCCATGTTTATGCTGATGATTAAATCAGAAAACGCATATGAAGTTTCTCAAGACTGTAGATGACAGCGTGCTCATTATGGCCAGTTAAAGCATTATTAATACTACCTGAAACTATATTTTTGCCCATGCATTTAACATAAAGGAGGGGTTCAGGCTTGGGTGGTGTTACGAACTTCAAAGTTGTGTTTCCCTTTTATCAGCACCAACACCAGTAAACGCGGCTCCAGTTTACTGAACACACAAATCACACCTTTCTTAAACTTTACAGAATCTCTGTGGAATAGGCTCTGATAGCACTGACATTTTATAGGCAAAGAAACCGAGGCACAGGGAAGATGATAGTTTGAACTGAGGCACTCTAGAAAAGGAAAGACTTTCTTGATGTATCTACTGGTAAGTAATTACTTATAGCGAATGATAATTACAGGTGTGAACTTGGAGGCTGTTATTGGATTAGACTGACATGAAATCAGAGGACTGGGAATTAATCAGATGGGCCTCCATATGATAGGTAAGCCTCCTCCAACGCACCGATGGACAGAACATGGTCAGTCTTCCCAGACATGAGAGGACCATCTACCTGATTGTCTGTTACTCTGGGCTCTTCCTGGATCTGCAATCTACAGCAAGTGTTCAACTTGCCTAACAGACAACTGCAGTGGATGAGAAAATGCCCCATATGAGTCTCGGTCTCTCCCCTTCCCTCCCTGAAAACCCAACAACAACTCAGATACATCAGATACTCCCTGGATAAGCCATGTGCACTAGGAGGCCCTAGATAGAAGCAGAGAACCTCTGTTGGGAGATGGATGTGGTTTCAGCCTCCTCTGCTCACTGATTCCCATTCCTTGTTAGACTATCTGTCTCCTTTCTGGATCACCAGATTCTTGGATCGAAGACAAGTCTTCTTTGCACAGCGTCAGGTACAGGGCTTGCAACAGGCAGTACAGGTAATGCCCATTAAGACTGATAAATACATAGTTGCCTTGGACCTAGCTGCTTTTCAACATTTACCACACGCCAAGTCACATGCTAGATACTCAGGGTTTGTGTCTGCTTCACTGTGTCCCAATTTTACCACACATGAAGCTCCCACTAGGTTAGTGATTCTGCCGTAGGTCACGCATGGTGAGTCGCACAGAGTCCATCTGGAGCCAAAGCCAGAGGCCTCCCACCCCTGCTTCTCCTCCTGCCTCTCCCCTTTCCGAGCTGCAGAGCAGATGAGGCCCCAGTGAATGAGTACCCGGAGCCCCAGGGCAGCCAGGCAAACCTTCCCCAGCATACACCTTCACAGCTCTCAGGAGGTGAGGGATAAAATTGAAAGCGGTGGATGTTATCTGTAAAACCGCTTAAAGCTTCCTTTCCTTTCATTTAAAAATTCTCTAGTGATTGTTTTTACAATACTTAATCATGAAAATGAATCACCTCAAATTTTAGAAAGAAATTCTCCTTCAAAAGCTGTCAACTTTGCGCCACAAATTCATTTATTATGAGACCACATGATGCCTCCAAGTACTGCATTTTATTTAAACGTGACATTTTTTTCGCTCTGTTTTGATTCCACATCTGAAAATCGCTTCTATCAATCTTTTGCTGGAGCCAAACATAACTATTTTTGCTCACTGGAACATTAAATACAGACTCGGGGTCCTAGAATCAAATTAAAAATAAAAATAAAGTAGACTCCAGCTGACATTCATAGCTTCATATCCAAAGAGAGCACATCTGAAAGCTGCCTTGGACCAGTTTCTGGGATAAAAATTAATCAATCCTAATCATTTTGGACCTTGGATTGGTTTTATTTCTGAGATTCACTCAGAAGATCGTTCACTATTCCAGAGTTTTGAAAATGGTGTAACATCTTCGAGAAAATTACCAGACCTGGCTGGGCACTGGTTGTGATCAATGCCATGCCATGCCAGCCACCCTGGGTTTGTAGGACTGTAATGATGGGCTGTGGTGATGCTCACTGCATGCTTCCATTTCCCATACTGTATCATTCTCTTTCTGACAGTAGAAGCAAACAGGCAAATCCAATAATGTACTGTATTCTTCTTTCATTCTTGATGATGACCTGGGTCCTGAACATCAGAAGAAGGAAGGATTGCCCAGGTTCTGCAGAAGACGGGAACACTCGCCAATCCATCATGCTTTGCCTGCTACTGACCGACTTGTGCATAGAACCAGAGAGGCACCAGGCATGGAAAGGAGCAAATCAACTATCAAGGACGGCAGAGCTATGATTATAATTTCCAATCACAACTTCTGAGATTCATAATGTTGCAGGGAGGTGGGAAGTACAAGGATGAAATGTGCCCAGGACTACTTCTGCACCAGCTCTGTCCTCCCAAGGACTAGATGGTACCAGAGGCCTTGGAATGTGCAAAAATTGCTAAAGCGAGGAAAGTGCATGGTCAGATCCAACAACCGTGTCTTCAGAACAAGGGCCAAATGCACATCTATAAAACGCAATCCTAATCTTGTCATCCTTGAACAAATGCCTCCGATTTCCTCCTTGCCACCTCTCCCCAGACTTCCTTCTGTGCCTCTCTTTTTCCTTCATCCTTCCTAGCTTTCTTCCTTAAATCTCCTTTCTTTCTGGCTCGCCTATTTCTCTTTCTTACCTAGCTATCTTCTTTCCTGTCTTCTCATATGTGCTAGGTACTTAGAAGGTTATTCCCCAACTGTGAAGTTCACCGTCTACGGGGAGACGTCACCAACACAGAGACAACGACAATACAGTATGCTATAGAACACTGGTGCTGTGGGAATGCATAGGAATTGGGAGCACAGCAGCTATGTATATATGAAAAGAGCTTCCTGATGAGGTAAGGGGGTGATGCCCCCAAAGGATATAGCACACACATAGGCATAAAGACAAAAGGACACAGTGTTTTCAAGGAAACAGAGGTAGCTCTGTGGAGCGGAGGCATAGTTTCAGGGAATGCTACGAGCCTGGAGAAGTAGACAAAACCCTGTTAGGAGGAACTTTAAATGTGCGGGTTTTATGAGAGCAATGGAGGGAAATAATAGGCTTTAAGCAGAAGTGGCAATGGTAACTTGATTTTTAATTAAACCTCAGTACACACGTGTACACGTACACACAGATACACACACACCTCTCTGAGCACACACTGTTCAAGATCGCAAGCTAACTCATTAGTTTCTGTCTTTCATACTTCATGGTTCTTTATCACACCTACTACATCTAGCACCAGATTTGCTTCCTGTTTATTGCCTGCCAGTACCAAACGGGTAAGTCTGAGAGAATGCGGATGTGGCTTTGTTAGCGGCTGTCATTCTTGTTCCCAGCACAATGTTGAGCACAGCACCTAGTCAACAAACATCATTGGGTGAACTGTTTTCAAAGATGGCACAGCTCAAACGGCCTCAAGTTCGCGCTTGGAGAAAAGCCCTTGCCTTTAAAGGGTCACATCGCTCAAATGTGTTCGGTTGCCTCCACTGACCTACGTAACATAGAGGAGATGTCTGTTGTAAAAAGTACAGCGAATGTTAACTAAAAGTGGATACTGACTACAGAAAATACTATTACTCTGGCTTCGGTATCCCCTCCCTCCACAGGAGCCCTGGAATTAAGGATGGGCCATAGCATGTGTTATGGGCGGACAACCAGTCCAATGGATTCATTAGTTTTGAAGGTAAGCAATCTCCCTATTTTCAGCTCCTACAATCAACACTGTTCAAAGAGAAAGAAATCTTAGGACCATACTGTCAGATACTGAGCTCTAGAGGATCAAAGCTCAACTGTGGCCAAAAGCAAGTCTCTTGGATGCCGAAGATGTGTCCATGCTTCCCCAGGGGAACTGACGACACTCAGACACTATGTCATAGCTACAAGAGTGATTTATCATAAAGCTGGCAATTGCGACCGCTTTCCTTCCTAAGACATATGTATCCGACCAGGAGACTGGTGCTGACAGCGAAGCACCATGTAACAGGAAGGAACGTGAATGCTGGGCCCATAAGACAAATCCTGGTTTTGAATCCCAACTCTGCCACCACGTAGCCAAACAACCTTGAGTTTTTTAATGTCTCTGGGTCATAATGGAAAATGGGACCACAATGACTCTAATATTTCACTGACTGGTTTAACTGAGCTAATCTCATGAAGACATTAGCATATAGGAAGTTCAAGAAAAAAATGTCGTATTTGATCCTGAGTCTATCCCAGCACACGAGTGCCCAAGAGATGCTTATGAGTTTGACAACCTAACAGAAGCATACCTCGATTAACTTTCCGGTGACCACACAAAGTAACAGGAGCAGAGCTGCAAATCCAGCTCCACCTCTTCCATTATTTAGAAATACATTTAAAAAAAAATCACTGGTCATCCAAAAGACTCTCAACTGTTTTGTATGACTGATTTGAGGCACAGCTTTTAACTACATGATCTCAGTTTCTTCATCCGTAAGTCTTTTACCACAGGGTTGTCTGCAGATTGATAAGGTCCTGTCTGGTCTAAAACTCTATGAAGTACAAGATGGTATTATGAAAAGAAAAGTCCCAGTTGCTCAGCAAACGACAGGGTTAAAAATAATTGTACGTCAAACTGCTCTGTCATCTTACATTTGCTCAAAATTAAAATGACTCTTTGCAGAATCCAATTTGGATAAGCCCATGTCAATACTCCTAATACAAGCCATCACTAATGACAAGATTGATAACTCAGAAGGGCGAGTCATTTCATGTTCACTGTGCATCATGTTCAATCCGCCAAAAGGAGTTTGTGTGTATAATTAATGGGCTTTGCTTGCTGCCTTCATTTGGAAACATGTAAAAGGTCTCTAGGGAACTCTGGAAGTTAGAAACAATTAATAAAATAAAACCACTTAATTAAAGAGAATAATTGGAGCCTATTTTATAGCAGAAAATGGAGGGATAAAAATCGCGTTGGAAACACATTGTACAAAAATTGCCGGGTGCTTTAAGAAAGAACAATTGGTAGACAGAGTAATGGAAGTCATGATAGCAAAGGGATCTCCCAGGCCCTTTGTTCTAGGATGACTGAAATCCAACTGACTTAATGAGTACACCAAAGCACGAGTACTGACCCTACAATCAATGTACATTTATAGCCCCTTTTATTTACACTCATCATGTAGGGACCCATAGGCTAAAGCTGTCTCCTCTTTCAGCCTCATAGGAACTCTGAGAAGGGCAGTACATAAACACTCATACTATAAAGAGAAGCCTCTGAAGGGAAGAAAGGATACTATGGAAAATATAGGAAGGGCTTACATCGCAGCCCAAGAAACAAGTAACGTTTTCAGATGCCCTGAGTTTTCACTGGAGATAGGAATGAACATTTAACTGCACTGAATGAGAAAAAAATCCAATTACAGATGTAATAGCACATACTAAGTCACAGATACATGAGTGCACATATTGCTTTGGTAAATCACATAAAACTCACCATGTCCCAAGTAAAGAGTACATGTTTCGAGCAGAAAGAGATAAAGCTGAGTACCAGATGGGGAAAGAACATGGACATGGAATCAGATAACTAGTCCAAATCACATAATTATATGTATGTGACATCTCCAGCCTTCGCTTTCCGAATGAATAAAAACGGGCTTCTAGGAACACGCAGATGGTAGGATACTTTACTGTGGTTTCCAATATCTGTGTCTTTCCTAATAAGAGGATTAGGCAGCCCTGTCTTTGTCATGTGACTGTCAGTACCTCAAAGCTGATGGAAAATATCCCCTGATCCACTGTCAGGTTTGGCCACTGGCCCTATGAGCTTCTCTGACTAATGGAACATGGGTGAACATGACATGAACATGGATGGACATGATGCGTACATGCCTCAGTCTGACAGAAGCTCTTGAAACACATGGGTCATGCGGTTCAGACTTTGACACTTCTTCTCAGCCATCCTAAGAACTATGCAACCAAACTGGGGCTGTTCTCGGAGCCTGGGTATCAAGAATAAAGGAGCTCTTTGATTGGGACTGAGGCTATAGCCAAGCCCCCAAACAACTGAAATTCTGGGGTACCTTCAGAGGGCCGTTACAGTTATTGACACTATATAGCAAAAGGGTAAAGACAAACAACTAGTAAAACAAAAATAAAAGCGGCAAGAAAATCCTATATAGAGAGTATATAAAAAATTACCATCACCAGTAAAGACACCCTATGCTAGGTAGACAATCAATGCTTGCTTGATTCTTCACTTTGGACCATTTTAGGAAGAGGCAAAATTCTGGAGTTAAGCATTACCTTGAAGGTCTTGCCGAAGCACATAGTATCTTGTTGCCTATTATAAGACCTGCTATCAGATTTAACTGGACACGTTTCTGCCTGTTTTTCATACTTGCCTTAGGCCAGTCCTCTCGCTCTTTGTACTTAAGCTTTTACCCCAGAGCAGATGAAGTGACGCTACCCACTTATAGCCACGGTTCTGATTCTTTTAGTCTGGAGTTCTAAAAATCAAGTCTAACACCTACTCAGTAAACGGCATTCCCATTTGCATCCACACTATTATAGTTGTCACATAACAACTCTAAGGTGGCTTTAATTTACTCAAGATTCCTCCCACACCATCTAAATGACACCAGCTACAAAATATCACTTTTGAATGTTTAACTATAGACTGATCAATATTCCGCACGCATACTACCTCATATTTTGAAACCAATGTGATATGATTAGGAAGTGAGGCCTTTTTGGTGTGATTAGGTCATGAGAATGAACCCTAGTGGGTGGGGTTAGTGGTCCAGAGGTCTCAGAGAAATGCCTTTCCCTTTCTACCTTGCAGGGACACCACCTGAAAGCAATGAGTGAACCAAGTCCCCACCAGACACCAAATCACTGTAGCAACTTGGTCATAAGACTTCTCAGCCTCCAGGATCATGAGAAGGGACTTTCTGTTGGCTTATTGTCTTTTAAGGCAACCTGAGTGGCTAAGACACTCAAGCGAAATATACTCATGAATGTGCACACGAGCGTACATGCATACACACTCTACGAATAAAACCCTTCCTCCCTTACTATTAGAAAATCTGGGGGTGGGGTTGAGGAGGCAGGGAGAAGTGAGGGAAGGGAATGGGAGCAGAGGGGCGAACGAAAACTGTAGCTGGGATGTAAAATGAATAAATTTAATAATAAAAAATTGATAAAAGAAAAAATCTGTTTCTATCTATGAATGTATGAATGAATCAAAACCAAAGTTGTTTATAATTCCTTTGAACTCTCAATGAGAAGATAAAGTGGTGAAGTCTGGGCTCAGCATAGTATATTCAGTAGCTAGTTTACTAACTGTTTTTACCTAAAAATTGTTTGACAGTTGATACATTTATATAATGAATCTTAGCCATTTTCACCACACTACTCTTTCTCTATTCTTCCCCTCCTTATTTCTAGTAATTGTATTTCCTACTTTCTGGGGTGCTTGCGTTTATGCGTGCAAGCGTGTGTGCGTGTGTGAATGTGTGTGCGTTTTATACTGAATTTAATTAGGGTTGGTTATTTACTGGAGTATGGGAACTTACCAGCGGCTATGTCAATGAAGACAGTGGCATTCCCTTCCCCCAGAAACTATTAAGTGACAATATACCCTCAGGGAAGCATGGAACCCATTGAGTGCCTCCTCTATTTATGACGAAATGTTGATGTTCCCAAATCCCAAATGTGTAAGCTTTGTGTAGGTAAGTTAATAAGCTTGCGGTGAGTTAATAAGTACAAGGGTCATATCACGAGCAAAGGACATCTTTCTGCTGCATTCTTCCCCATCCTCTGGCTCTTCCACTCTGTACTCTAGAATGTTCCCTGAGGCAGGGAAGGACGATAGAGATGCCTCATTCTAAGCTGAAAATGCCACCATCACTGATTCTCAGCACCTGGACCAGTTATAAGTCTCTTTATTTCCTTACTGCAAATTTCCATTAGAATATCAGTTACTATACTGCTGGTCAGATCATTACAAAGCAGCCACCCAAAACCTTGGGAAATTTATTGATTCATAAGCTAAATGGATCTATTCTTGATCTACAAATGACTGGCTCCACACCTTTACTTTGGTGATTTTTACATCGAAGTAACTGAGTTTTAAAAGTTTGGGGAATGTCACAGATGTCCTTCATGGTGACAGAGACACTGGGGGTTCTCTACAGACACACATGGGCCTCAGGATACTAGTTGAGTTCTCTACACATCCTCAGCTGATGTGTGATGTGTAACCAGGCTCCATCTGGGAGTGAGGCCTACGGGAGCGAGAAGCTGTCCACCTAGAAGAATAACAAGAACGAGTGTCTTGTAATTCTGTGCAGTGATAACAGGTGAGCCAGCTGTGCCTCAGTTTCCTAAGTTCGATGTCATCACTGAAAAATTGAAGTAGTTACAGCTCTTGCCTCTCGAGAGTGCTGCCAAGACTGTGACCGTACAGGGAAGTGCTCAGCACAGAGTCGGACACTAGGAGCTCTTGATAAATACTACTTCTCTATTCAGACAGCAGAAATTGGAACCCACAAAGGCATGGCGCTTGCCCACACTGGTGGCAGAGCAGGATGAAGCACTGCGGGTTTTTCATGAAGGGAGCTCATACTGAGTCAAGGGCTGAGGCGAACAAACCGGGACATAGAGAAGCCAGAAGTGCTAAAAATCCGCTCACTCTGTCTGTCTGTAGCTCAGCTGTTCCCTCACACCAGCTGCTTGGAATGTTCAGACGTGTCCCAGCTCGGCACAGAATCACCCCATCCTATATTCATTCCATCAGCTTCAAATCTAATTTCACTCCCAGAGAGGTTTTTTTTTTTTTTTTTTGCCAAAAATTGAACATCCATTCCTATTTATAGGGAAGGGACGTTTCCTACAAAAGTGCCTTGTAAGGATTCAGATCCTGTTTTCTCAGCAATTTTCCCTCTTCATCACATGGGGTCTATTTTGATTTCTTCTCGGGTTTAAACACATCTCAGAGGCTCAAGCTGAGAAAGGAGGAGAGGAGGCTTATGAATGGGCCTATCCACTGGGGTGTGATGAGCCACCCTCGACGGAAAAGGTGCAGCGTTGGGATAGGGAAGAAAGAAAGAAAACTATTACTGGATACAAATGCAAAGCACAAGTCTAGAAAAGTTTTGGACAACCATCCCAAGTGGAAAATTAAGAATTATAAAAAGAATAGTCTGGGAAATTAGAATTGGAAGGGAGCCTGTGAGACCTGGAGTAGTTAGGGATAAGCCATAGTTTCATATGCACTATGAAACCTCGGTTCATGGTCCATACTGATATTTGCCACTGCTAGAAGCTTGGGAATTGCTTTCCTGTCTCCAGCACAGCTATCTACGAGAAAAACAACCACTCAGCGGCAAGATATCAGACTCCATAATCAAAAAGACTTTTGAACTTAAGATACTGAGGGATACAAGAATATTCATGGTAACATTTTATGACAGGAAAACATTATTTAAAAAATAGCAACATATCTCCCACAAGTAGATTAGAAAATAGAAGCTACATTTACAACAATATTATGCATCAGAGAAAATTAATGGTTTGCATCTAGATCCATTAAGGAAATCTTGAAATTACAATGAGGGTTGAAGTCCCAAGATTACTTTGCAATATATTTCCATTGGTATAGAGTATAAAAGTGGGGGGGGCGGGAATGAAATGATGTAAGAGTTTGTTGAGGTATACAGAGTGAAAATCATCATGGGATTTGCTAACATAAACTGCAGTCTAAGCACTTACCAAAAAAGGGTTCCATTGTGACTTTTAAGACTCAAGGTAGCCTGCACTTTGGCTTGAGAAGAAAGCACCTGGCTTTTAATTCTATTAGTCATGAAGTTGTTCGGGGTGCCACAGGCTTCTCTGCCTATATTTGGAACTTCAAAATTAGAAAACAGATTATATAGGCCATGTGCCCTCTAGTCTACACACGCAGCCAAACGCAGCTGAAGATGCTCAAGAGAAGAAAGGCTGTACCCGTACTGAGCACAGGCAGATGTTGCTGTCTCTGTCACTGTTCCCTAAGCAAGACAGTATGGCAATGATCCACACAGCATTCACACTAGACTGGGCATTAGCAAAGTATGCAGGGAGATTTGTATAGCTTATATGCCAATAGTACAGCATCTCTATAAGACACTACTTGAGTATCTGCAGATTTACCTAAGTCTGGTATTGGAACCAGGATCCTGGGCATAGCCAGGGAGAATAATTCTAGCAAAGTAGAAAATAATAATTAGGGTTTTTAAAAAGATGAGTAAGCTACCTTCTGAACCAAATGCATACCACTGAATCCACACACCTTGGGCAACTCAGGTAGTAAGACCTTTGGTTTTCCAATGAAGGGAGAAGCCATGAGTGTGTCAGTTCAAGTGAAGAGGCTCCACTCCAGACAAGGCCTCTTTGATTGCAAAGCTTGTGAGTCCTCTGCCTCAGCAGGCTCCTGGACAACAGAAGCCCCATGGTATGGAGAAAGACAATGTCTCAGAGAGCTGCCGTGTCTTTCTCAAGCCTGCCTGGAGCTTTCCAGGGCAAACACAGAGAACCTGACTCCGGAGGTTGTCCTACCTCCTTCCACTGTGTTCTGCTGATCCCTGCACACTGCAGACAAGCCCAAAACACAGCCAATACTCTAAGCCTTCCCAGCTCAGCCCCTTTCAAATGGTCTGCATGAAGTCAGGGACCATCCGCCTAGTATGAGCAGCAGTGAAAACATGGGTGAGAGACGGGAGCACACACATCAGTGTCATGTCTCCATGCAACCGTCTTTGCAAGACCAGCTTTAACCAGGGACGGTATGATCAAATATGTTCATGCTTTCCTCCTCCTCAAACCAAAACAGCAAAATGGCATTGCTCCAGCTTCTGATAGCCATAGACTTTCCGATTTAAATACTGTTATTGTCTCTCCTGTTTATGAGTTTGTTTCCCATCTCAGGAAATTTCAACCCACGCATAAGCTACAAATGTGCTCCCTTCCATTTTTTCCTCCTTACTCTTAATTAGGTAGTAAAATGCAACCCACCTACGTGAACGAGATGAGTAAAAGAGAGTAATAGCTAAATGCATTTTTCATTTCCCACATAACGATTTCTAAGTTCCCTGGAGCTAACTACATAGCACTTCCCCCAGGATGGAGGGCTGAGATTTTTACATCCATCACTGAGTGTCAGAGCTGAAGGGGACACAGAAATGCACCCCTCATCTTGCCTGGTATTTGGCACATGCCAGTGGCATAATAAATATTTGAAAAGTAAATCATAACAGCTCATAATTATAGTTAGCTCACATATATCAATAAATGTCAGGTGTCAGATGATATTATTTCTTGCATCTGTGTGTATGTATGTACGTCCACTCACACATGTGTATTGGTGTGGATGTGCATGCATGTACACTCATAGATTGGTGTTGCTGTGGAAGCATGTTCACATTTGTGTGTACAGGTAAACATGCACGTGTGTTTGAGCCTGTGGAGACATGAGGTCGAATTCAGTAGTTTCCTTGATTGCTTTCTACCTCAGATGCTGAAGCAAGGTCTTTCATTGAACCCAGAGCTTCACTAATTTGACTAGTCTTGTGACCCATCTCGTTCTAGGGATCCTCGCCTCTGTCTCCTGTACCCTGGGATACCAGGAAGACTGCCTCACCCATTTGTCATTTACGTGGGTGCTGGGCACCCGAACTCCAGTTCTCATGATGACAGAGCGAGCTCTTTGCTCGCTGAGCCATTCTCCAGCCCCAGCTGCGAGATAATATCCTAAACTTTAGACCTACAAAACCTGACTCTCATTTTACAATGATTTCAAAGGCTGGCATTGCTATTGTCCTTACCTTAAAGACCAGGATGGTGAGACTTGAGATCATCAAGGCACAGTGGGCGTCTAAGATCTTAGATCCAGCATCGAAGTTGTCAGGTATGGATTCAGTGTTTTCAACTCCCCCACTGCTCTGAATACCCCTTAGCAGAGGTGGTAACAGCCAAGTTCAAGAATATAAAATAATGTTCTCTAAGTCATCCCCCAGGGAAAGCGCATGAGTCTGAAGACAACTTCCAATCAGAGCCGGCGCCTGATTTGTTTGTGCACTTGAACAATAAGCATACTTTTCCAGAGACCTGATACGCGGGGAGGGTTATCAAAGACGTGAGGGTTGGCCTCAGAGACTGTAAAAGTTCAAGTCTAACCATCAGGTCACACATGGTGGTCAAAGAAGTTGTCTCACCTTTCTTTCCCAGAACACACTAAGAAAAAGGTCACAAGTCAAGTTGTGGGCAGGTTGAGAAGGATTAAAAGGAGTAGCTTGAACCTCGGGGAAACGACCATTGTGTTTGTGTCTTCATCACACCAGAAAGCATCCCAAGAAATCCGCTCCGGTCAGGGCCTAAGCAACAGAACTTACTTTAAGCCTGAACACCGGAGCAGGCCACACCCAAGAGCGCCTGCCCACTCCACCTGCCAGCAGCAAGCTATCCAGGCCTCTGCTCCTCTGTTGTGCTTTGTGTTCTTGAGAAATCCATTACAATGCCCAGCACACGGCAAGGCTTTATTAATCTAAGGAAAAAAACCCAACCAACCTCACCAGCTATGCAGGCAGCGGAACTGGTTCCCAAGTTGATATCAAGATGCTACAAATTGAAGGAACTACTCAACTGAAAAAAACCACAGCCAGAAAACAAGACCTTTCCTACAGACACAAGTGTTCACACTACTAATGATTTCCTTTCTCATTATTTTACACACTTTCACCTCAAATAGGAAAGTAACAGACAAGAAATGCAGGTGATAGCCATGCATGTCCCTTGCATGAGCCCAAGAAACATACATGCATTTCATCATAATATATAGTTGCCATCAGCAAAGAGTATACTTCTCGGTCACTCTACCAGTTCATCAAACCTTCAGCAGGCTTACTTGCCCAGGACTGACACAGCCTAGGGGCTTCCATTCTAGATTTAGGTGTAGGGTGAAACCAAGACTCTGCTCAGGTTCTCCAAAACCATCTTCCCTAGAGCAAGGAAATCACAATACCAGCAAGTACTTAACCTAGGGCTAGAGATGGGGTGCTCACCTAGGGCCAGAGATGGGGTGCTCACCTAGGGCCAGAGATGGGGTGCTCACCTAGGGCCAGAGATGGGGTGCTCACTTAGGGCCAGATATGGGGTGTTCACCTAGAGCCAGAGATGGGATGTTCACCTAGGGCCAGAGATGGGGAGCTCACCTAGGGCCAGAGATGGAGGGCTTACCTAGGGCCAGAGATGGGGTACTCACTTAGGGCCAGAGATGAGGTGCTCATCTAGGGCCAGAGATGGGGTGCTCACCTAGGGTCAGAGACGGGATGCTCACCTAAGGTCAGAAATGGGGTGCTCTGAAAGGTACTTAGGAGGTCATCAAGTTCAATGCTAAGACAGTCACAGTCATAACTTTCTCCATGTGAGGACAAAAGCATCCGGGAACTGAACCAACTTCCTCCAACCGAGAAGCCATGGCTCCTGGTTGTAATTCCAGGTTGTGCCCTCCCTTGACTTTCATTAAGCTAACTCTCTTGACAATCTTTCCCTGCAACTTAATTTCTTCTCTCATGGTAAACAATAATGGACCCAAGTGGCAGTCACATTCCAGCTCCCCTCCAGTCAGGACCTCCACTGACAGGCCTCCCCCAGGTGTCTCCACGAACAGCGGGCACGCTCTGCTACAGTGGCATGCCATTTGTATTTTAATAAACAAAGCTTGCCTGAGGATCAGAAAAGTAAAACCGCCACATGCGCCAGCCTTACAGGCCACGCAGCACCTGGCCTTGATTCAACACACACCTTGAATCTTAGTAGCCACACTGGCTTGCCATAGAAATCAGGTGGTAGGGATGCACGCCTTTCATCCCAGAACTATAGAGGATTATAAAATGAGAGGAGACAGTTCTTAGTCTCATTCTCATTCTGAGGTTTCCTGGAGGCAAGATCTCCATTTAGGACTGAGGTCGAGGTAAGAGCCAGTGGCTGTCTGCTTTGCTTGTCTGGTCTTCAGGTTGAAACCAAATATCTGTCACTGAGTTTTTATTAACCGTGCTTCACTCTGCTGGCTTCCATGCCTCCTCTGAAAGCTAACCTGAGAGCAGACTGTCCCAGGGCTGCTGGGTCCAGCTTCCAAACACAGCGGAGATGCTTAGAAAACACCCATGAGTGAACGGATCAAGGAGGGAATGATTGAAGCAGGAGGGCACAAAATATAAAAAGATGCTTGCTTTTTAAAAGGACGAGTCTGCCGGGAAGAGGCCTCAATGAAACGGCATCCTGGACAAATGCTATCTTTAAAAAAATAGCACAATTATTTTTCTCTGGACTAGTTTACTCATGAAGAGTTACACTTAACTATCTCCAGTCAAACTCCCACAGCAATGTCCAAAGGTTTAGTTGGCTAGGAAAAGCATTGTTTACCTCTGCATGTGAATCCAATGTCTAATGGCTGAGATGGGGAATGGAAAAGGAGAGAAAGAGATCCAGTACAAAGACAGAGGAAAGTCCCCCTGTGACTTTGGATACGTCCTTTCCCTTTCCCAGGGACCCGGCTTTCTCATCTTTCTCCCCTCCTTTCTGATTTTTAGCTAAGTGCCTTGTAATTTCACTGTCCTCGTTCCTCCCTCAGTCCTGACCTAGAAATCCATTGTACCTTGTAAATGTTTTCTGTTCTTTTTTTTTTTTTACGGTCATTTTAAAATTCACACCTTTGTGGCAGCCAACGTCTAGAGAATGCTTTTAAATCTCAAGTTTAGAAAGTGATTCCAAACACTTTCCAACACCACTAAACTTCTGCTGCTGTTTCAGCATAAACCCTGGGACCAGGACCCGCTCTCTTCTGGTTTCTCTACACGTTAAATGTGTGCTTAACAAATCCTTCTCCACAAGGCTGACCACGGCTCTGGCAAGGCATCCATTGGAGTTTGGGGGATAGGCAGGGGCTCTCTGGCCTGCTCTGAAGATTCCCCTACTGGACCACAATGTCTTCCTGCTCACCAACGTAGACCCAAAAAGATCACGCAGACCCTGCTAAACCTAGGTTGGACCTAGGCTCAGATGGGTTTCAGAATGGACAGACAAAATGGCCAGGAGGGGCTTCATGGAATGCCCTGCATCCAATTGTACAGATGGTTGCAATTGCCACACAACACGGTGATGGTAGCATATGGCCATGGGTATGTTGGTAATTCATCATTTCAATGTACATGTTATGTGCCAGGTAATTATTCAACCAACATTCACTGAATATCTGCTATGTGCCTATTGCTGTTGAGATACTGCGACAGTAAGGAATAATGAAGACTAAGTAAATGGAAATACATACATGCCATATATGTTCCTACATGTATATAGAACATGTGCTTCTGGGAACACATAGTGACTGGCAATTAGTTTCCTTTACTCAACAAACCAAAACGTCAGGACTCATATCCAGAGGGAACACTTGTACATAAACAAGTATCTTCCACAGTGAGGCTGGCACTGTACCCCGATTTACACCCTTACATTCCTTGCTTTCTGCAATAAGAATGTTCAGGGGCTTTGAAGGGACACCACACCACTAAAAGTCAGTGATTTTCAATCAGGCCATTTTACGCTCTAGGGGACAATGCAGAAGGATGGTCTGACTGTCACAAGGAGTGGATGGAGGAGCAGACACTGGGTAGAGGCCAAGCATGCGGCCCCAGACACTAATAACAGAGACTGGGAAGGTCTGCCTAAGCACTCCAAAAATGTCAGGGTCAAACTTTAAAATAAGGGTATTTATAGAATTAGATAAATAATTTTTATCTAATAATATAATATATATAATTATATATATAATATATCTAATAATAATAAATAATTATTAGATAGATAATTTAGAAGTGAGGCCTTTAGTCTAGTTTAAAAAAAATCTAAAGAGTTTTTTTTAATAAGACTATTTGAATTCCCATGAAAATAAACATTTCTAAGAAGCATTAATGTTACTCTTACCCTAAAAGAGACTCAGGGAAATTTACAAATCATGACAATTTCTTATGTATACCATCAAATGGTATGTTTAATACCTCTTGATTCACAAAAGAACTGTACCCAAGCATGTCTTTGGTGCCACATCTTACAGGGCCACCATTTAAGACTTGCTATCTCCCACTCATTAGATGAACTTATCTCCAGAAAGACATGTGGACCCTGAGGCCTAGCTCCAGATTTGAGAAAGGCCATAACTCAGGTATCCGACAATCAATAGTTCAATTTGGGATTTAGCACTCTGGAGGCAGACTGTGCAAAAGATTGCATAAAGAATCTGCTTATGATGGAGGCCCAACTCATATTTATAATATAATCACCTAATAAAAACGGTAATGACCTCCGCCTGACTTTACATGGCACGCTGTGGTGCACAAGAACCATAAAAGGATTTCCACAGACCCTGCCCTCAAGAAAATCCATCTAAGCCCCTGGTTTCTCTATCAAGACTGAAGAGCTCTAAAAGAAATATCATTTTGTCCCTGAGAGTGCCTACATACACAATATGTACAGAAGATTATCTTGTAATAATACAAGATTGTCCTCCAGAACTCTTTCTGCTCACGTGACCTTTAAGACGCATATATAATATGCTCCTTAGAGCATCCCCTTTACAGGCAAAACCAGGTCTCACTCCCATCCTTTGGCTGCCTAAAAGATAATCAAAAGATTGAATGATTAGAATATTGCACTGCCGGTCAGGTTGTGACATCACTTTGCCTCTTCTGTCCAGCATCCAAGATCCCTTAATGATTCAACAGTGGCTAAATTTTAACAACACAGCTTATGAGTCAAGTAAACAGTTAAGAACAAGTAAAGGCCGAAAAATGGCGTGTGTGTGTGTATGTGTGTGTGTGTGTGTGTGTGTGTGTGTGTGTGTGTGTGTGCATGTGTGTGTGGTGTTCAACAGAAACAACCCTGGTAGACTCCATTCACCATCCACGCCCAAGGCCCACTTGGCAGACTTTTGTATTTAGTGAGAAATAAAGAGAACAATGCGTTAAGTATGACAGAAAGCAGGACGAGAGACATAAAGAGGCCGGCTGCACACACTCATCTGCCTCCTAAATTGCCTACGATCTTCTTCTATTATCTACGATCCACTGTTTCCACATTTGAGAATTACGTCCTGAGTCTATTAGCCAGAAGTGGCTGAAAAGGAATCGGCCGTCACAAATTCCAAGTCCGCATGGAATAAATCAGAGCGGGTGGGTCCCCCGCCACTGGCACAGGCGGGAACATATTTCAAGACTATAATCGCTAGATTCTTATAAAATGCAAGTTCATTTTTCTTCCCATTACAAATTATACATCCGTGGCACCATTCTGAAACACATATCTGAAGACACTTAAAGGATTATTAAAGAATTGGATACAATTTTTCCAACCTTATTTCAGACCACTCCAGGAAGCAAATCCCAAGGGGGGTGCAGGAGAATGAACTTTAAAAAAAAAAAAAAACAGCAAAATTTCCTGACTACAGAGTGGTACATCCTGGGAGATTCATCTCTGGCTAGGATTTGATTTTGTGGATGTAGGCATGCTAATGCTGCCCACAACAAATTCAACAAAACAAATTGAAAGAACCTTTATGTTTTAGCGGGCAACATTGGTAGAATAAATGGACAAATGGATTATTTTATGAGGGATCATAAGCCTCAATGTTAAAGAGGCAGTAAGGAAAACAAGAAAAGAATAAACACAGGAGGCTGAAGAAGGGAGAGGTTGTATTGTCAGCATCATTATGAGACAGGTCCCCTAAGAGTGCAGAGTTCTGTCACTTCAAGGCTTTGTTCAGCCCTAAACCAAGAATGTCTAAACCTTTACTTGTTTCTTTTAAATTTCTGAATTTAAAAAGTATTCTTTTTTATTAACCTGGGAAGTGTTTTGCAAAAATGAATAATCTTTCAAATTACTACCATTCTATTAATATTTAACATGAAAGAAACTTAGCCCAGGGTAAATGACCTCTCCAATTATGTTAAATAAATGCAGACTTGCAACAGCTGGAAATAAAAGCCACAAGATGAGATTGCGGACGGCATCACCCTTCCTGAGTGGGCTAGCCAGTTTTCCCTTGTTCGCTGCCCTCCTTCACTGCTTCCACCTTTGTTTACAAACAAGACAGCTTGGTGCTACCTGGTGCCTTTCAAACATTGGCTGGACATTATGGTCATTCAGAGATCTTCACTGGAACACATAGTCACATGGAGAAACAGCGGTGCAGCTCCCCTGGGCAGTGCTGGGGAGCGGGGTCTATTTATTGTAACTGTAGTTGAGCTCCAGCCTTTCAAGATGGAAGGTCAGGAGCCTCTAGCTAAATCCTTACGATGTTCGGCACCAAATCTGTCATGGTGGGCCTGTCACTCTGTTTTGGGACCCCAATTTGAGAGACTACTAATCCATTTAGTGTTTGGTAAACCACACTGAGTCATAGGCCAAATTGCTGCTTGTTCCTGCCTGGGTTCTGGAAAGAGACCTTCAGTTTCTCCTTTTGAGCTTAATCTAGGAGAATGCATCTCACCGAAAGCAACTCTGTTCTCATTTCCCTCGGAAGAAAGCAAAGGCCATTTGGTGGCAAGGGCTACTAATTGCTCAATCTACAAGATCTCACTGAACTCCCGTAGTAGCCCTTCAGGACAAAAACACTGTACAGTCACCTGTGAAGTAGCATAAACCAAAGGGACAGGGGCCTGCTTCAACCCACGCTTGTTTCTTGACTACCACAGCAACCGGAAGTCACTCAACGGTTTCTTTCCCCCACTGCAGTGCTAAGTCCTTTTCACAGATGAACACATTTAGACCTCGTGATCCCATGACATCAGACAAGGAGATGGGGAACAGAAAGGAATATGGTGTATTCGGTGTCACGAGACTATACCCGGCATTTATACCCAGGCAGGCTGGATGGAAATCCCAAACTCTGAACTCATTGTCTTCTTTACGGCCACACAGGGAGCCTAGGGCACAGTGGCTGCCTTGACCTCAATCCTCACTCCCGTGGCGTATGGCAGCGGCTACGTGTTTCTGCTTCCACAGAGCCTGAGAAGCCCTAACTGCACAAATACGTCTTCCATATCCTTGGAAATGAAGGAGTTGTACATACATACCCCTTCAACAAACACTTTGTGCACTGTTTCCTGTCAACTTCCATGAATAGGAAAATGATTCGAGCATGGTCTCTGTCTTAAGGGAGCTTACGCTAGGACCATGGAGACATGAGCAGAGCTAACGGATTCTTCATGATGAGAGCAATAACAGAGGTAGAAAGAGAGGGCTGGGACTCAGTGGTAATCCAAAGAGCCCACAGTCACTTGAAGGATGTGAATTGTTAAAAAGGGAAAATATCATGGCTCCACTTTAGGGTGGCACAATTAGACTCTTAGCAGAGAGAAACCCCGAAATCAGTGGTCTGGGCACCGTCCCGTATGCTTTTTTGGAACACAAAAAAGAGAAGTATAGTCACACATGCACGGGCCTAGACTCCAGCTGCTGGAGCCAGGGGTGTATCTGGAAGTCTGAGAAACAGAAGGACAACTTAGGCAACGCAATGGGCTTCTCCTGCTCTCGCTGCACAGATGACCAACGCTTTCACTTTACTATGCATAACCGAGCACTTTCTACCAGACAGGGACCCAACCAGGCACAGGCGGTATCCTTGGATTGATCTCCTTAGAAGAGTTGGATAAAGGGACTGTTTGCAAAAATGGGAGAGTGTTGCAGGGGAACTGGGTGAAAGAGTACAATGCTGCAAGACCAGTTGACTTCAGGGAGCTGAACCTTGGGGTTCCAACCCCAAGGTTGGAAGAGTAGCAGGAAGTTATTGGAATCTATAGACAATGGCTATGTGCGCGCGGGGGGGGGGGCTTTCTACAGGACTGTAGCCCCTGTATATATATAAAGCAGTCAGTCAGTATTGAACTTGAGGCACAGAAAAAGAGACTAAACTGCCTAAGTTCAAGCAAGTCCTACAAATGCTCAGCATTGGAGGAAAAGAACCTGAAATCAAAGGGCAAGACTGAAACAGAGGATACAGCTTGGTGCCCTGGGTAAATTGTGAGGCAAGGACAGATCTAGAGAGAGAAACACTGGATACTCAGCATAAGCCTCCAAACCTCTCAATAATTCAGTAGTGGTGTTCCACACGTGACGCCTCAGCCACTGTTCAAATAATTAACAGTGATTATTATATATTTTTATTATTATATTATTATTTTTATAGTAATTATTGCTACCCCAAATCAGTTTACCTACAGTAATCAAAAAAAAACTTCTGATCTTATCTATGAAGTGAGGACAAATATAGCCACCCATTGCACCTGCCTTGATACCTGGATATTTCACAATCATTAGGTGAGACGTGAAATTCCCTCTGTCAAATGTAAGTTCCCCCCACTCCGGTAGGTTCAGTGTAGATATGTGGATCTGTGCAATAGGAGGAAGAAGTAACAGTTTCCACACTGGGATGATCTACAACATATGCATTTATGCTGGTTTTCTTATTTTTAGCAGTGCATCAGGGAGAGGAAGGAGTCCCTGGACTGGCTGTTCTTGGCAGCCCAGAACAGACAGCCCTGGTTGACTCGGAGGTGCTGAGGACATATGCTTAACAGCCTTCTTCATGAACCCAAAAGGAGAATAGCAGAATCACTGCTTCCAAGATCACGGCTACTTTAAGCATTTCCTACCTACCCATAATTAGCTTCTCTTCTAAAGTAAATGAACTGTAATGAAGTGAAAGGAGCATTGGAACAAATGTCAAGAGACACAGCATCAAGAAGCTGCATCTGCTGTCCTCTGAGCTGTAAAGCTGGAAACTGAAGCCAACATAAGCCTCCTAGAGTGTGCTATAGGTGGTCTGAAGTAGTTCCCCAGAGTCATCTCAGGGTCTAGCATGAATGCCCCTGACACAGAGAAGGAGGCAGGGACATAAGGCTACAAATCCTCCCAGGTCTCTCCTATCTCATAGCTGTAAGAAGCTTCCCACTGTTTAAAAACAAAATAAAAAAAAAGAAAATAATCCTGAACTAGATGATCGCTATGATTTTTCAGAATATAATGTAATTCAACTTTATGAGCTTAATGCCATCCAGTTCTACTTGGGGCCATGAAGCTAAGAGGATCTGCTAAGAGTAAGTTCATTTTTTCCATTCCACAGGATGAGCCAGCAGGAAGGTAGAGAGTAAGGATCGCCTACCTAGAGTGAAATCAATACCGATGCCCTATAATCCATAGGCAAGTTGACTATGGGACTCTGTGTTAGGAGGACTAAAGGCAGATTAAGTGTGGTTCACAATTTAGTCACTGCTTTCCAAATGTCCAACAAACAGGCACAGTGGGAGAAAAGCAAAGAACAGACAATAAATAATCCAACCATTGAGAAAACGACCAACCAAATCGTAAGGGTTAGTAAACATCTCTCAATAACAACAATAATAAATAACAAACAAAATTAACCAATCTCAAGCCACCAATGAAAATACAGACTGTCTCAAGGGATTATAAAACTAGATCCAACCTTCTGTGGCCTCGAAGAAACACAACTTACTGGTAAAGACAAACAGAGTCTGAAATTCAAAAGACACAAAACAATCTATCAAGCAAATGGAAACACAAAGCATGCTGGTTGGTATATATTCTTATATTTGACAAAAGGACACTTCATAATTAGAAAAGATCATTAAGGTCACTACATACCAGTAAAGGAAACAGTTGTTAAGAATATATAACCATTGTAAATATTTCTGCATGAGACATTTCATCAAACAGACGCTAATGGACATAAAGAGTCAGAAAGGTCCTGACACAATAAAAATGAGGATTTCAATTCTCCGTTCTCATCTGTATGTAGGCCACCTGAACTAAAAATCAATAAAGAAACCTCAGAGTTAAACAGTATCACAGATCAAATGGTTCTAATGGATACTACAGAATGATCCAGGCAACAGAAACAGAGCCCATATTCTCAGCAGCCCAACACTGAACAGGTTGAGGTGGGAGAAGGAGCTATGAGGAATCAAGGCTGTGCTGGGAAAACAGGAAGTTTCGGGCCTGCACAGTGAGAAACCACATCAAAAAGTCAAAAACTTAAAAAGTAAGTCATTCATATTTTCCTTGTAATACCTAGTACAATGCATAGATTATGAAAGTGTATACTACCTTTTTATTATACTACTATACTACTATTTATGGAATGATATCAAAATAATCTATGAGTGTTCAGTACAGAAGCGTTCTTCAAGAAATATTTTCAATTCACCGTTGGCTGAATCCATTGGTGTAGATTGTGAATGGATCCATCCATTGAGAGGGGCAGGTTTAATGATGATGGTGGTAAAGATATATTTATTGCTGTTGCAGTAATTGTGGCATAACAACACTTGGGATACAAGAGTTCAATGGCAGAGGGCTTCCTGCCATTAACGGATTAGATTCCATGAGGACATAGCATGAACAGAGCCAAACACACTGATGGGTGGGTGAGTGGTAGCAGGAGGAGACTTGGGTCTAAAATGAATCAAGAAAGGCTCCAGGGTGTAGCCTTACATTTTAAAGGTGCAAAGGGAAGAGGGGCTTTCTGAACATACAATGCAAGGATATGCCCAACAGGGAGGCTCTGTGTGTGTGTGTGTGTGTGTGTGTGTGTGTGTGTGTGTGTGTGTAAGTCCTCCTTCATATCCCTCCCTTTCATAGGTGCAGATCCCCCCAACCCTTTTCTGCTCACATGTACAAGGCAACAGTTGATGACTAGGATTTCCCAATGCTACTTTCAAACCAATGTTTCACTTCTTTCCTAAAATATTTGCAATATTAAAGTCCTCTAAATCTCCATGAGGGGAAGGAAGCGGGGGAGAGAAGAATCTCTCTCCTGTAATCTGCTTCTTGTAGAGAAATACAACCTCAAGTTCCTTTCTCATCCCCAAAGGGATGCTTCTTTGCGACAGACTAATCACCTGTAAAATTACCAGAAGGAGCTGGCTCTTAGTTACCCACAAGCAGAGCAGCGCTGAGCATCTCCACGCGGCCGGCTTTATAACTCAAGGAAGATGGCACTGCTTTGACTCGACTTATTTTTACAATTCAAACATAGACGGTAACAGAACAAACTGATGGTGGTACCTGTCAAATGAGAGGGAAGCAGAAATATAGGAAGCAAGCTGTGGGTAGTCAATCCTGGCTTCTCATTCCTCCTCCTGGAGACGGTGTAGTCATTTGGAGCCCAGAGCGTGAAGCATCGGGCTCCAGAGTATCTTTATGCAGAAGACGGGGCGGTGAAGATGCTGATGAAGTGCTAATGTTTGCAGACTAAGCATCGCTTTGTGTCACGGCCTTGTGTGTGTCACTCACACAGATTGCTTTCTGTGTTTATCCCTCTTTTCATATGGAGGGGCTCTAGGCTGTGCCGGTCCAGGAAGCACCCCCATCACATTACAGCAGAGCTTTCAGCGAAAAACATCATGAGCAAACCAGTCTAGGCTCTGCTGTACACAGAGGCTCCAGATCCACCGAAGTACATCTGAGGTACATTCTCTAACTGTGTGGTATCCCGGATCCTCTGCCCATGCCTGGCCCTTCCTGGTAACCTTTGGCCATTGATCTAATTTATTTAGAACTGTAAGATAAAGTCACAGTTGATGTTTAGGACTTTTCCAGACCCAATGACAGCCCTGGTGCCAAGGTGAGATCCCTGACCCCTGGCTTGCATGTCTCAACACCAAAGATGTGACTGCTTCCTATTGGTCACACACACACACAAAAAAAGAAGCTGAAGGATTTCTTGTTTATTAATATGAACTCATGACATTTTTTCCTAGAGTTGAGATTCTTGATTATGTTTCTAAGTTATATAGGACAAAATATGTTATTGTTCATCATCCTGTCTCACTTGAAAATGTACACTTTAACATGATTAACATAATAAGTTTTATATTTGAGGCATACTATTACAATTAAATTAAAAATGAAAAATAGCGCTAGATCATTAAGGGTATATATGTGGGATATATACCAAGCATACTATAAATGTAAGTATGTACCTAGAGTATACTCTTTAAAGAGAAATGGTGAGCTATACAGAAACGCAAACACTACTATACCTGTAATGATGAAGGATCCAGATAAAGAGACACCCACTCACGTCAAATGTAGTCATAGGATACCACTTCTGAGGTCTCCAGGACACACTATACACCTCCATCCACCAGATAAAAAGGTATGGACTCACTGTGACAAATCAGTATAAAATACAAATCAAATTGCACATAGACATAGTGCTACTATATCCCAAAACGTAGAGCAATAAGAAACTTTGAATTTAGATGTTTCACATAAATTTCTTCCATGAAAGGATGAAGAGGTGACTCAGTGGGTAAAAATGCTTGCCAAACAAGAATGAAGACCCAAGTTCAAATCCCCCAAATTTACATAAAAGTCAGACATGTGTTGCCAGCATTTGTAACCTTGGTGTTCTCCAGAGAGATGAGAGGTGGATTCCCTGGAGGCTTCCAGGCAGCCAGTCTGGCACATGTCACAGAAAAACTCCAACAAGAAACCCTGTCTCAAACAAGATAAAAAGGAAAGACCGCCACACAAGGGTGTCTTCTGATACCCAAGTGTGCATGCCCACCTTCACACAGTACAAACGCAAGCATTCACATGCGCACACTCAATGCAAATACATTGTTCACAGGTGCATACACACAGAGACATACACATATATACCCACTCCAAACAAACGATCTCTCCCTGAATTAGTGTTAACATCTTTTTGTGCTTCTGAATCTCAAGTGAACTTCACACT
Source organism: Myodes glareolus (assembly GCF_982192425.1). Taxonomy (NCBI): domain Eukaryota; kingdom Metazoa; phylum Chordata; class Mammalia; order Rodentia; family Cricetidae; genus Myodes; species Myodes glareolus. The sequence goes on from NC_142028.1 coordinate 87,424,653, forward strand.
ACAGGCCTGGGTTTGTCTCTATACCAGAAGACGCATGGCAGAGACCAGCACCACACGATCTCGGAGGAGGGTCTGTGAACGAGCATGTACCACACACTCAGGCAGCAAACCTTTGCTTAGCAACTACCACGTGCTAATCCTTTGATAGCCTGTGGTGTTACTAGGAAAATGAAACCTAGTCCTGGCCTCCCAGAGACAAGGCTGAATTGCACAGTCAGAGGCAAGATCTGCAGTTACACTTTGGGATGTATGGAGTCCAGAGGCACAAGAAAGCAGGGCCAGCCGGATGGTGAGAAGAGCAGGTACTTCAGAAAAGGGGGAACATAGACTGTGAGGCGGTGAACTAGGAAGGGAAAGGCCTCAACAGTTTACTAAGTTGGTACTAAAAGCAATTTGATAGCCATGCGGTAGTACTTCCCATCAAAGATGTCCCTAGGTAAGGTACCACAAAGAGACCCCTTTTGGGCTTTCTTTCATCACAGTCTCTTTCAGCTTACAACAAAGTCCATGGCTCATTGACCACTTCCCATGGGTGTCCTTACCCCTGTCTTGAGAAAGAGGCAGTCCAGAGAGGAAGCGCTCTGGTCACATAGCCCACAGGAGCACAGCTTCCCATGGAACAGGGTTACTTTGCACCTATGAGGTCCTGGGGGAGCTGTTCCAGATCTGTTTCTGCAGCACACCATGAAAATTAGAGTGAGTGGCTACTCTCACATAGTTGGGTGATTTGGGGGTCACAGGAAATAGTGGATGTGAGTCCTTAGCACATAGAAACACAGTGTTAAAGGTATAGCTAGTATACACCCATTTTTTTCATTTCCCTATTAGATACTTAGCAGGCACTGTTGGGACCCTAAGGGCTTAAATATGAATAACACTTATTCTGCTATACTCATAGATTGGTGCCTAGCCTAATTGTCATTAAAGAGGCTTCATCCAGAAACTGGTGGAAACAGATGCAGAGACTCACAGCCAGATATCAGACGGACCTCAGGGAATCCTGCAGAAAAGAGGGAGGAAGGATTGTAGGAGCCAGAGGGATCAAGAACATCACAAGAAAACCCACCTACAGTATCAACTAAGCTGGGCTCATAAGGGCTCACAGAGGCTGAACCGACCACCAGGGAGCCTGCATGGGACTGACCTAGGCTCTTTGCCTGAATATGAGAGCATGTAACTTGGACTTCTTGTGGGACTCTTAACAGTGGGAACAGGGGCTATCTCTGACTCTTTTGACAGCTTCTGGAATCCCTATCCTCATACTGGGCTGCTTCATCCAGTCTTCAGTTTAATATACCATGTTGAGTTGATATCCCTAGAAGACCTCCCCTCCTCTGTATAGAAATCAAAGAGGATTGGATGGGCAAGACAGGCGGGACTGGAAAGAGAAGGGGGGGAAACAGCATTGGATTGTAAAATAAATAATAGATAGATAGATAGATAGATAGATAGATAGATAGAAATAAAAATAAGAAAAATATGAACAACATAAAATATTTGGCTTTCAAAGAAGTTCAGGTTGATGAGAAAATACAAACACTATATATTAGGACAAAGACAGTCAGTACCCTCTACAAAACACATATGCACACATACACACACACACACACACACACACACACACACACACACATACACACACTTCAACTTGAAAGAAGCGACTGCTCAGCTCCACAAGAAGGATAGGGCAGACTACATACGATCTTAAAAGGAACCTAAGGATGGCTCTGGAAAACCGGTGACAATACTTCAAATCTGTCACAGTGTATAAGTATTTATTTAATATATATGGCCCTCTCCTAGCAAAGCATGTTTCTGAACCAGATATTTCAAATAGGAAACGGAAGGAAAGGATGGCTACTGGTTTAACACCTTTACATTAAGACCTAAAGTTCAGGCAGCAGGAAGCGATGGAGTGATGGTGCCTTACTGCCCTGCAGGGGCACACTTGTAGGCAGCCTTCCAATCCCGTGAGCTCTATTAGTCAAGAGGCCCGCACAGAGCTTCCATTAGCCCTGTTTGCGGTGATGGGGCAAGTGGAACCAATAACAGGACTCACGGCAGGGGAACGGGGTCATCCGTTAGCCCTACTTCTAAATACATCCAGCTCTCTGCTTCCAATTCAAGGTTGAAAGCAAGGCTTTGGATCTAGACACAAGAGGGTCTGAATCCAGCTTCTCCATTCACTAGCTGAGAGGGACCTTGGCTCAGTCACTCTTTCTAAGCCTGCTTCCTCACATGGAAACTAGGCTCAGTGTTCCTCCCGCTGTGAGTCACTGTAAGGACGAAGAAGAGCTGGCCCAGGACTGGATCTTAGAAAGTAACAGTTATGAGGAAATAGAGGGTAGGAGGGGAAGGAATGGGGATTAGGGAAGAAACCAGATTGAAGGGGAGGGAAGAGGAAAAAAGGTAGGAGAAGAAAGGAGGAAGAGGGAAGTGGAAGCAGGGGGAGGAAGGACAAGGGGGAAGAAAACATGTAGAGAAGAGGTGAAGGGAGGAGAGGGATAAAGAAAAGGAAGCGGAAGTTAGCCTTATCTGCAACGTCAGATTATTTTCTCCCCTTAACAACGAGAAGAAATTGTCACTGGTCCATCTTTGACTTTGAACTTCACCCCTTTTGCGTTCAGTGATGATGGCACCAGGGTCAAATAATGGCATGCCAGTCTTCTGATCGTCACAGCAATGTGGCAAGTCCACGAGAAGTTGTACCAAGTCATTCTGCTATCAGCTGAGGCGGCAGCCTTGAAGGCCGATGAGGAGGCCCAGGAGCAGCATTGGCGTCTTGTGCTAGATCTCACCAGATCTAGACCAGCACCACACACAATAAGGGGAATGTGTTTGAAAGTGGGTGCCTTTGACTTGAGTGATCTGCCAGTTCTTCCACAACTTTCTATTGTTATGAACTAAAATTTCAAAGATTGACTTCATCCCCATGCCCACCCCTCTCCCAAACCACTGCCTTCCTCCTCCTGCAATAAGGCCTCTCTCCTTGTACATCTTACATGTTTCTCCACATGAGACATGTGCACTCTAAATGTGATTATTTCCCCCTTCCACATAAATAAACATAAGCACACATCTTTCAACAAAGATTTCTTCTCATTTCAGGCATCCAGCCAATGCTCGTTAAACATGGTCCCTGCCCTTCAAGGATTCTTCTGTGGCTCTGCAGTTCCAACTCTTGTGAACATTCCTTCATCTTAGACAGCTTTGTTCCTAGGAATAAAATTACAGTTGCCTCTTCTTCCCTCGAAGCTACATGGGCCTTTGGCATTTTATGCGATTTAGGCTTCATGGTCCTGTGCAGGTTCCTCTGTCCCATACTGTTGCGATCATATCGACATCTCAGCTCCATTGAACTCACCTTTCTCTCTTTAGCCTCCATAGATGGCTTGTCAACTATGTCAAAGCACTGTGCCCCCTCCTCTCTCATATGCTCCTCAACCTTCTGCTACCCAAGTTCTACCTCTATAGACCTACGGTCTGTCTGGGAGTTGGTCTGTCTTGGAAAGCATCCACGCAGACACATAGCATCTTTTCCCTCTTCTCTGTGTATTGAGATCCAGGCCTTAACAAACTTACCATCCCATCCCATTCCCATGGATCCTCCCCTTTCCAGTTTTCTGTTTTGACTTCTTATTTACCTATTGCTTCATCCTTTTCTATGAAGTCAAATAGCTCATGCACACAGAATTCTACTCCTTCTTACAGCCTTCTTTTACTTGCACTGTTCAATGCCTGTAAAACTATTGCATGTTATTTATTTTAGAAAAAAAAAAGTTTCCAAGACATTCCCATTTACACCGTGAAAGATCCAAAGCTCCATGCCTCAATCCCCCTGCTAGTTTAAACGAGAGCATAACTGGAATCCTGTTCTACACACCCCCAACCCCACACAACTCTGCTGTTCCTGTTGTCACTATCTTGGCTCTGGTCCTAATTATTTCTCTGCTACCCCCCTAAACTCACATTCCTGACTTATTCCTTGTCAATTTCCATCTGCCCTTCACACCCGCTACTCTCGGCTGATTCCAAAAAAGCAAATTTGATCAATTAATTCCCCTGCTTGCAGAGCTAAACTGGCTCCCCATTAGTTTGAGGGGGGAAAAAAAGCAACATGCTCCAATATGGCACCCGAGGTACTTCAGGATCTGGCCCTGCATACCACTGCGTCTCCATTCCACAACTCAGCCCCATCCACGCTTCACTGGGGGTAACAGCAGCATGACCACTCTGCACCCATCTGAGTGCAACCAAGGAAACGCATCTGGATTTATTTACATCAAGGACGGTTTTCTCTCTGTTGGGAACGCCCTTCCCACACTCGTTGCAAGGACTCTCATCACCTTTTTACCCCTCCATCCTTCTAGTATCTACTCAACCAAATAAACAGATGATGGACAGAGGGAGAAAAGAAAGGAATGAGCAATTTCACAGAATAAATTTTTTAAACTTAAAATTATCTCTCAATTCAACTATCACTAAACTGTTCCCCAGCTACAAAGGACTTGGCAGGAAACCAGACTTATGCCGTCTTTCATGCAGAGTGTGTGTATATCCAAATGCCTCTGCATAGACCAGCCTGATAAAACAATAAAAATAATAACTAATATAGTCAAGAAAACTTCCAAGTTCTTGAGATAATATTAGCTTATTTTTCTCAATAAATAGCATGCTAACACTAACATAGTAAGCGATTTACTCAAAGCTACAATGCCTTAGGTCGAAGGGCTGAGTACGAATCCATGTCTTCTGTCCCCCAAATAATGCTATTAATTTCCTCATCAATACTGAACTATGAAGTATCAGCATGCAGCAAACTTTTAAAACATGTCTCTTAGTAGCTCTTACGATCATCTCATTACCTACAATAAAGGTCTGCATCCTTCATGGCCCTCTGATGTAGACTACAATATTCTTCCAGAAGCCCACGATAGTTAAAATAAAATAAAAGTGCGCTTGATTCAGGAGACCTGATGGGATTCAAGTTTTCCTGTTACTCATTAGCCATGTGGCCTTGGGCAAATCATTTAACACGGACCTCAATTTCTCCTAGTAATGGAGATATTAGCACCTGGCCTCAAAGGGATGCTCTCCAGTGCAGATGAGATAATGCTGCTGAGAGTATTTTGCAAAAGCATCATTTCAATTCCAGTGGTTCTGTTCAGATACCCAGAGCAACAGAATGTAAAAGATCTGCAAAGATTTACTTGAATTTATTGAATGGCATAAATAACTAGATCCCTGGAATGCAACCTTTTTTTCTGGACAATAATCTTATCCAGCATTACTTTCCCTCTCCTTGCTAATCTTCCCCCCAAATGGGACCTGCAGAGGTGCCTTTAACTCCCCAGAGAAAAAGACAGCGAGAAAGAGAATGGCAGGAGAGCCAGCAAGCACATCTCTATTTCATGTCTCAACCCACCATTATCTTCTGAGATTTTACTTCATTTTTCGCTCTTCTGACAACTTCTTGTTCACCAATGCTAGCCATGCTCACCATGGCCCCAGCTGATGCTACAGAGAAAATATGTTTCCTGAAGAGACAAGTTCCTAGGTGCCCTAATTCAGCTGTAGCCACTGTCCCTTCCCCAACCACCTTGTCTGCCTCATGGGTCACAAAAGCCATTTGTCCACTGGGGATGCTTTAACATCTGGACCTACATGTGTGATCCAAGATAATTTAAGTCTTTCTGCCTTATTCCCAGTGGCCATCCTCTCCCTGCCCCCCTTTTTTTTCAGCTATACAAGAAAAAAAAATGAACTGATCCTTGCCATAGCCAACAAGGGGCAGAACTGAGATTGGAACCAGGCTCCCTGCTGCCTACATACAAAGCTCATTCCATCAAAGAAACCGAAATCAGTGATTGTGGCCCACGAGTGTTCACTCACACACAAGGACAATACCTAAGAATACTGTCCTATATTTGATACTGGCTCACTCAAGAAATTCAGTCTAAAAAGAAAGAGGGCTACAGAATACTCTTAGGTTATCGAAGACAGAGAGTTATCTGTTTCTTTGTGGTCTACATCACAACATGTGTGCGACAACATAGTAATACTGATGGCAATCCAGTAACCCCAAACTCTATTAACAGTCCGTCACACAGAAAACACACAAAAAGCACAATGGAGCCAGGCTGTAGCCTCTGGAATCCTTGTGATCTATCTTCCTTTTCAGCTCACTGAACACATACTAAGATATAAATTAATAAATGTTTCCAAATACATTTAAGCTAGAGCATCTAAGATCATGGTGTATGGTTCATTTAGCAAACAGCATTCACTAAGCACCCACTATGTGCCAAAAAAATACATTCTGGGAAACACTGAAGACTACAAAACAGGATATGAACCCAGAGATCTATTTTAATGGTACAAGATGAAAACAAATATGTGTATCTTGTTTCTGGAGAGTTTATAAATATGTGAATTCCATACACTTAAAAAAACACACGCATGTATATATGTGCATGTGTATGTGTGTACATACATGTACCATGGCACATGTACTTGTGAAAGTCAACTTTGGGGAGCCAGTTCTCTCCGCCATGTTTGTCCCAGGGATCACACTAAGGTCTTCAAGCTAGACATCAAGTGTCTTACCCACTAAGCCTGAGCCATCAACCACCAAAGTTGCATTTTCAGAAAGAAAATCAGAGTGATGATACTAAGAATAACTCTGATCCTCATTTATCATTCATTGGCGCTCCTAGATAGTTTAGCTAAGATGAGGTCCACTAATTTTTTTTTATGTCTTCTGACAAACGAGAACAGACCTTTCAAGTACATTTGAAGGCTGTTTTCACACAGACGTCAAATACAAAGTTCCCCAGTCGTTTAACAAAGAATAAAAGGAAGGCGGCTATGTAAGCGTCTACAGTAGATACTCCCCCACTTTCCCTGTAGGTAGATGGTGAGCACTGTGCTAGTTGCTGGGTGAGAGGATCTTCACCTAAGTTTATCCTTAGGCAAAAAATTTAAATCAATCAATTAAATTTCAGCAGTTACAACTGGAATAAAAGAAATGAGTCTTACAGAGAAGTTTGCCAAAATTGATGAGAATGTAATTTGTGCAGGACCTGGCAGATGAGGTAAACTGTGCAGGAGAAGGGATGGAGGAAAGGTAATCCCGACGTGCTGGAGAGTGCTTCCACCTTGAGTTGTAGGAGGAACTAGCACACTCAGCTATATCCAGAACATAGCTGTAGTCCCTACAAAAATGCAGGTGGGCGCTGCGTAGATGGAGAGGAAAGTGGAGCTATGGCTGTAAAGCCACAAATCATGATGTCCGCTAAGCCAGAGATTTGTTTTTAGCTACATTCCCTTGAAGGACAGTATTGTTAGGAGAAGAGCATGGACTCCAAACTCAGGATCAACGACGTCTTCCGTGTCTGACTATTTTTCTTGTTTGACTTTGGTTTAATTAACAAATGTAAATTTTGTCTATCTGGTATACAGGTATTAACTGAGCTACACACTGTAAGTGACTGACCCAGGTTATTTCTACACTGTGGGATCCTCAACAGGCGATTTGAGCCTCAAAACTGTTGCCTTGGTTTTCTGATCCCAAAGGAGGGAAGACAATAGGACTTATGAACTCACAGGGTTGCTATAATATCTGAGGAGCATTTGGATTACTGTCTGGATATTGTTTATTAGCATCAATGACCTGGTACCGCAAAGTCATTATCGCTGGGGATTCACTAAATGAAGTCTGCTTTGTTCCAAAGTTCTCCTTTGGCACAGGAGTCTGGTTTGCATAAGCATTCAGGACTGCCCGGAGCCAGGGATTAGAATTGTGATCAAAGAAACAGATCAGAGAGGTTAGAGAGATGGCCCAGTGGTTAAGAGCCCTGGTTGTTCTTCTGAGGGCATAGGTTTGATTTCAGCATCCACATGGTGGTTCATAACCATCTGTAACTCCAGTCCAGGAGTGCCAAGGCCCTCTTCTGGCCTCTGATGGCACCAGGTACACATGTGATGCATAGTTAATACATGTAAGCAAAAACTTATACACATAAAGATAAATAAGCTTTGTTTTTTAAAGAAAGAAATAGTTCAGAGTTCAGCAAACTGACTCACAGGAGGGCTTAGCTTCATGTTTGTTTATCTAAATAAAGGCTTCCCAGAATACACATTTTCATGGCATCTGTGTCTATGCTTTGAGTCATAAAAGCAGAGCTGAGGTATGATAGAAACCATATGACTAAGAATATATATAATATCTAGTCCTTTCAGAAAATACCTTTTAAGGTCTGAGGTTGGTGACTGATTGACAGAAAGTGAGGCCAGTAACATAACAAACTGCTAAGCATGTGCATCCAGAATGTAAAACTTTGTTGAGAGGATCTTCCCATGAACTATTCCCATGCTGGCCATCACCTTTGCCTAGCGGTTCTGATAGAGCACTGCATGGTGGCTTCCTGTGAGTGGGTCTGCCTGTCAATCATCACTTGCCATCCGGTGAAGCAGCAAAGCCAAGACTATTACCCCAGACCCTGCAAGATTATCAGACCTAACGCAAGGAGTGCATTATTCAAAGCAATCTTTTCTATACCATGGGTGGAATTACCTTCCCCTTGTGCCAGACCAACGTCAGCGCCAGCAGACGAGAGCTTGGAAAACTGCCTTCCAATGAAAACTCACTTCCATTAGCCCCTAGTCTCCAGGCACAGAAACAGCTTTTGTGCCTGTCCACAACACAAGAGACCGCTCAATCGCTGTTTACTGAACCTTAAACCCTGACAAAGAAGGTTACGGTCAGGTCCTGAACTAGCCACAGATGTAGCTTTTCCTTAAGAAAGTACAAAAGTGGCTGCGCCGGATGCACCGTGTCCCTTTTGTTATGTGAGAATTAGGGGTTAGTACAGAAGAAAACGCTTTTCAATGAGCCTTCTCTGCAGATGCCTCTGGGAAATAGCCGTCTGGCCAGGCTTTGTAAGAGGCTTGCTGTACAGTGGTTTCTGTGAACACTGTTTTAATGGGTGCTCTGTAAGAGCAGAGGGAGGGGGTCTCAGATCCACAAAAGCTCAAACCACCTAGACGGAAATGGTGAGCATCCTTTTCCTGCCAGAACTCCTTTGGAGCATTGAATTGAACATGTGACTTGCACTGCACACCCAGGAGTCCCCAAACATACTGAATTGGAGAAAATCTGTCTTGGTCTGCTTATCCTAGAAATGTAACTTGGTGATTATTTAGACTGTAAACACGTTAGATGCATGCAATCGCTCTCAGTAACTCTCTTAGTAAGTTTCTGCTGATTTAAACGTTGGGGGAGGGGCGCGCTTTGGGGATTGCTGTTCCCAGACGTGGGCAAATGATCTCGAATACACATGTGAGGTTCTGCATCAGCTGGACTCACAGAGACAGCTCACACAATGGCAAAGATTTGCGACTCTCATCATTACAAACTAACTCTGATCGATCAAGGGGCAGGAGAAAGAATGGACGTCTTGTAGCCAAGAGTTGATCTGTTATGACATCCCATTTAACCTTCAGAACAATCTGCGTGGGAGGAGCTTGCTTTCTGGAGATTAAGATACTGGGATCAGAGAGGAAGTCTCCCAATTACAAAATCACCAGGACTGAACTCATTTCTGTCTGCTTCAGTCCTGAAGCAACAGAGCTGCTCTAATGAACTCTCTACAAGGATGGCAATGTCAGCATATGGACTGGCCACTAGTTCCACCATAGTAACTACCAGGCACTGAGGAGTTAATATGGCATGGGCTGAGAAGGTTGTGTGTGTGTGTATCTTTGCTAAGTAACTTCTTTAATTGTTAATAAACATAATTACGAGACCATAATCATGTCAATTGAACTCGGCTATACCTCAGTTTCCACATCTGTAAGATGGGGACAAGAGTGGAACCTGCGTCTTCAGGATGCTCTCACAAGGCAATGAACACAGTAAATCAGTGGGGTTTTAATATATGATGGCACTGTCTCCCCTGTGTGTGCTCTCTAAGGGTCATTTGAAATGAGGCAATTCAACATATTTCAGAAACACAAAGAAACAACAGCTCTTATTTTATATCACCATATTAGCCTTTTCCTTGGGCAAAAAGAACCCAGTTATTTATTCAAGATAAATTATGAAATCTTAGAATCAGAAGGATTCCTAGAACCAGTGGTGGCACAAGTCTGTAATTCAAGCATTTGGGAGGCAGAGGCTGGCGGATCTCTATGAGTTCGAGGCCAGCCTGGTCTACAAAGTGCGTTCCAGGATAGCCAGAGCTGTTACACAGAGAATTCTTATCCTAAAATGAACAAAAACAAACAAACAAACAAACACAAAAACAATTCCTAGAAATCATTTTACCCGATCTTCAGTACAACATGGGAATTCTTCCTAGTACCCTATTCCCTGAACATTTTTCACCTTGCAAACTTTGGAAAGAGAGCCCATTTGTGTGCCCAGATAATTCCTTAAGCCAAATCTGTCTCCTCTATCCACCAGACCCTCGGTGGTGCTCGGAAGGATTCTTGTTACCATGTCGTATTTCTGTTTGGCAGTTTTCTAGCATGTGACAATGGCCATCACATTCTGCATCTGCCCCGTGCCCATATCCTCAACAACAGAGACATCTCCACACACCAACGTTCAATTGCCTCTCTTGCCTGTTTCCTTGTGAGACAGGGCATTTTATCTTTCCGACCTTCCACCATGCTTCTGTGCACATAATCTTGTTCGGTCATTTCCTGTTCCCCAACATTTACCTATCTGCCCATCACCTCCAAAGGCTCGGTTGAAGTCTGTGAAGAGAGAAACTGAGGTAAATGACTTCCTGCTGTGTTCATGGAATCACTGTCCGTTGTGGGAACAGATGTATGCGCACATAGCTGAACTACCAAGGTCTCTCAGGGGGCAGAGACAGAAATTTAAGGACAAGTTCTTGATGAACCAAAGACTCCTATAAACCACCGCAATGGCTGCAGACTGTCAATACAATGTATCAACTTAAATTGATGACACCCCTCCCTTTGAGACCCTCTTTCTCGTAAGGAGTACTAGATAGCCTTGCATTCCACTTTGCTGTTAACATTTTTAATTGTCTCAGAAGTACAGAGCTCTACACGTCCCCCTTTAAAACACTACATTGGTCATGCCAGTCAACCCTTCTTCTATGTAAAGACCCACTCTGTAGCTGCTATTTTGACTTTCTTGAGGCAAAACCTTCAACTTCTACTGTGCATAGCTTCACAATGTACACCAAGAAAGTAGGAAGGCATTATTCTCTCTCTCTCTCTCTCTCTCTCTCTCCATATATATATATATATATATTATATTATATTGAGATATATATAATATATTATATATATATGAGATATATATATAATTATATTGAGATATATATATATATATATCTCAATCTCACAGAGTTAGCATACCAACATCTTCCACACGACTGCCTAAGTTCGCCAGAGATACTCAATAAGAATAGCATTCCCCTCACGCACTTGTTCATTATGTCAGTTGATCCTATTGAGTTCATTCACTAAACAAGACCTTTCCACAGTGAGAGGATTCCAAAGTGCAAGAGATGTACCACCAGACTTTAGACACCAAGTCCTTAGCAAGCAATCAATGTCATTAGTAACTACAATGCTGGGTTTATGGTGGTGCCACTGGGATTGGAGGTAAAGTCGCTCATTCTGACCAAGAGGACCCTGAGCAGGCAGGGCAATGGAGCTGCGGAGGGACTCAGCAGGCTGTGCTGTGGAAAGGACAGACCATTGAAACCCGCAGGCAGGTGGATAGGTATATGACCCAAGTGGCAGGGACAACCGAGGGCTTATCTGGAAACACTTTTCCTGTTTCTGAGAGCTCCACGGAGATGAACTTGGGATAGTCACTGTCATCTCAACTCCCCTTACCCAAATCCATGAATGATCGGAGTGATAATAAAACGTATTCCTTTTTCCCTTAAAATATGAAGCAAAATCCCCCCATGTTTTCGAAGCAGGGCAAAGCCTTCAAGGTTCTGTGTCACAGCATGTGTTCACCTGGAATTACTCAGTCCCATCTGAAAGGCTGGGTTTGTGCCTTGAGAATAGCCATGGCTTAGGAACAGCCCACACCAAGTCTTTCACAATGCTGCCTGGTTTTGTCCCATTCCTCCTAGGGTGCCCAATTACACTGCATGTTCTGTATGGCCGTTCCTTTTTTTTTTTTTTTTTTTTTTTGAATGCTGGCTTGAAGGATGGGTTGGGTTTGAATGTGTGCCCTTGTGGTACTGAGGACTTCATTGGGAGAAAGGCAATCTGCCTCCTGGCTGGGCTTTTGTTTACAAATGGGCTTTCCACAGGTTTTCTTCCAATTCAGTCTCCAGCTGAAGCTTGAAATGATTAAAGGGATTTGCAGGAGCTAGAGCTGAGAAACTTGTTTTCTACTTTTCTATTGGTGGTCACCTCCATTTCTACCTCACTCCCCATCCACAGAGACAAAGACAGCCCAACTAAGAGCAAATGGCATTCAGTGTAAACTTTCCCCTAACTAGAGATCTGTGAACAAGACCTGTGCCTTTGCAAGATTCCTCGTTTTCTCAGTATTGTGCATATAGCGCCAAGCAGACATCAGGCACTCAATATTAATAAATTTCAAATAAGAAGGATAACACGATGGATGGATAACATAGTTTTCTAATCTCAAAAATGCACTGTAATTAAATTTTAATTTCAATTCGAAACTGTGATTCTAGACTTGTATCATGTTTAAAATACATTAGAACATTTTCAGGCATATTTACTTGTATAATATGTGTGTGTGTCAGAAGATAGTCTAACTCCGAGAATTCTAGGACTCTGCAGGATGGAGCTATACTAAATGGCTCCTACCAGCTCCACAGGCTAGCTCATAGATCACTAAGAACTAGCATCCTGCGTGCATACTCTAGAAAGTTTAAGGCAAAAAAAAAAAGTCCTTGCATTTGATAGACAAGAAAAAGCATCCCAGAATGAGCAAACTGACTTACCCAAGATCATATTACCAGTCAACTCTACAGCACAGATTGAATTTATTGGAACTTCATGGACGCTGATCATTCATATTTAGGGTGGAAAAAGAATACACATTAACTAAAGCCACAGTCGTCTTAATGGATTCAAATAGCTCTGCGGCTCTTGCCTTGCAACGAAGAACGAACAACTAAAGACTGACAGCTAAAGCCAAAGTATAAACGGCAGTTGCTTTAAAGGGCAGTGCTTAATATTAATAGTCCATTCTACCTTCGTAAATATCTGGGCACTGGCTGACTTCATGGCTGCCTGCATCTATCACTTATCATATTGAAATAATGGGTAGTTTCCAATGGATAAGGAGACAAGAGAATCCTTGTGATGCTGTCATAGCATCAGTGTGGGACAGTTCCGAGGACTTAACTAAGTGAGCATCACCCTCCAGTATAGGCCACTTGTGGCCATACATGGATGCAAAAACGTACAGTGAATCAGCAATGGGGCAGTTGTTTTTCAAGATGACTTTTAAGACTCTAGACAGAGAGCACACAGAAACTCGACAGGCTCTGGGGTTAGAGAGATGGCTCTGCAGTTAAGAGCACTTGCAACTCATTCAGAGGGCCAGGGCTCAATTTCCAGCATCCACATTACATGTCTTCCGACTGCCTGCAACTCCAGCTCCAGGAATCTGATACCCTCTTCTGGCCTTTGCAGGTATCTACACACATGTGCACATAGACATGCATGTGTAGGGCCTTGGTTTACCCTTGCTCCTGGGGTGCATCTTGAGGACAGTTTCTGGACAGCCAGCTATAACATCCTGTTTGTTCCTGTGCTCCCTCTGCCCTGCCTGGTGATTAGCTGTAGGGCATTGTTTCATCTTTGGTATGGTAATTTCCTACCTGCCTGGGTGGAAATCCTTGTGCAGCAGCTAGGTATATAAGGATTTCCCCAAAGTTGAAGGAAAAGCTGATCTCCTTTCGAATGACCCAGGTCTCTTGTGTGTTCTTTCAATCTCCAGGCCCTTGCCCAACTCGCGTATGGTACAGTGGTGCGCAAACTGTACCAAGGGGGTAACACAGAATCGGGTGTTACATGCATGTATATCAATAAGTAGTGAAGCTGATCTTTAAAAAGAATAGGCTCCAGCCTACAGTCCACTGAAACATTCCCAACAAGCTTGGCACTCAACAACCACATATTTCATCTGATCTGCCCATGAACTCCCTAGCAAAGAGCAGAAGCCAGGGCTGTTTTCATCACCTTAACATGGCATACCTCTATTTAATACTGTTTGCAACAAGACTGTTTGAGCCCTTCTTGCCAGAGTCAAACTTTTTTTTAATGTAAACAAGCCAATGAGTTTTTCACATTGTCTCTTGCTAATTGCAACATCTCATATCATTCTCTGGAAACTTCCCAAGTGCAAGGCCTGTTTTATGTAGGGTGGTCTGGGCTCTTTAAGACAGTTCTCATCCTATAGATACACGGCACTACTATTGAGTAACACTGAGAAAAGGAAAGTACTCACGACCGTACCCAATTTGACACATTACACAGTGCAGACACAGTACAATTGTGAAGTGAGATTTATTCAGTCTTGGGCACTGACACTGATGTAGCTCGAACCCAATTTTCTAGAGAACAGCACAGTCCTCCTTGATTTGGGGAGATCTATGAACACTGCCTTGCTTTGTAGACTGACTCTTCCCAAGCCCATGAAAACACAATCTGCAAACATTAAAACCTGAGTGAGCACAACAGAGGCTCCCTGTGCTTTTTCAAACACACGGCACTGACCTGACCACTAAAAAGGACACATTTTGCTACGATGGGAAGTAACATAGCGCAGTCCTATCCTAAGGTGCTGAATAATCAGAAATGCATAAAAGGATTCCATTATGTGCATGGAATGATTTACCTCTCCTCTCAACTGCAAAGATTTGGTATTTCATATACATTAAAATGCAATCTCCCAGAGAAACTATTGAATTTGCATTATAGGGCATAAGGACCTAAGCAATTTCACCACAAATATGTAAGAGACCCCCTTTTTGACGTGTCCTCATTTGCCTTGACTTTGTCTTTCCCTCTAACACCTCTGAAATGTAGCTTACATATGTGGTTGGCAAATATTGACGGTGTGTGTAAAGTCAAAATACTTTTCAGATAGGGAAAAACATGTGTGAAAGGTACCTGTCTGCAAGGGGCTTAGGGCCTGGTGGGCGAGAGAAAACATGTAAAGATGCCCAATCCATTGTGTGTAATGTACACTGAGAGATGGACAGAGCTCAGGTTAGGAGGCTGTGAGAAGACCTTCTGAAAGGCCATGAAACTGCAGCACCACGTGATCGAGTAGGTGCCCAGCATAGCTGCCCAGGTTTAGACAGCCATCATGGTGCACATACAAAACAGTAAGCAGGAGTTTTTGGTGGTTTTCCATCTGAAATGGTCTTCCTTAGCGGAGAAATAGGGAGCTGAAGGTAATGCAGAGCTCCGCCTGACCTGGACGTGTTTCCCCTGCACGACTCTGCACAGTGTAAGAGTGCTTCATTTCTTCTACCCACTCCTAGGAAGTTCAACCCAGCCGAGGGGACTCAGCAGGGGGGACTACAGATTTTCTAAGACGGTGCTCAATTATTTAGGTTTTAAATACAGATAGCCTATTTGTGGTCTAGTTAAAATGAAGCAACCCTGCAAACCAAGATATGTCCATGATACTATGCATTGTAAAATAGTGACTGGCTCATTAAGAGTTTATACTATATGAGCACCTTGCCACAAAAGAAGTTTTAAAAAAATGAGAAAGACAAGTAAAATGCTCTCTAATTTTACAAAATTATAGTGCTTAGGACCCCCAAATAAGCTTATTTCAATGAGGTCAAACTTGTCTTTCAGCTGGGAAATACCAACTTGCCGATCCGTTTCCTACTGAAAAGCTTAGAAGGAAACTGAGTGTAAGTGCCGCTGTGAGACACCAGTCTCTCTCAGAAGACGACGCAAAAAAATACAAAGGAATGCACTTTAGTTGCTATATTTTATTCCAAAAGGGCTGAATCAGAAAATTAGAATATTAATAAACTCTCTTCCATACAGATTTTGCTTATTAAATAAATAGATGCATGCTTTTATGAAGGGCTGATCAGCTACAGTCACGTTTAAGGGCATGTGTCCGCTTTTGTAATTACTAATAGATGTGGTTTAATTACACCCATAAATCCCAACACTGGCAGAGGACTGAAGTGGCCACTCTTTACCTGAATCTGAGATTACCTGGAGTCTGACATGCAAATCCCATCCGCTTTGATTCACACACGTCTAAGAAGGGGCTTAGGCAATCTCGCTTTTGCCTTATTCATAAAGAAAAGTAATCACAATGGATGGCATCAATTTACTAACATTGCTAACTCACCGGTGCTCCCTGGAGAGAAGGAATTAGCTTGTGAGTGTACTGTCAAGAACGCAAGCGCAAGACCAAGCAGAAGCCAAACATCCCAGTCTCTGAACCTGCAAGAGACATCTCAAAAGCCTTCCTCGGGGTAAAGGAATTGTGCCCATTAAGACGCACAAGCCTGCTATGTGAATTGACAGCAATTTACAGGACAGAAAAATCTTACTCACCTCTCCGTGCTCCCTTCCTGTATCCAACAGGCTAGCATTCTTAAGAAAAGAAATGGGAGAAGCATGAAGGGACCAAGAAAGCTTCAAAGGCAGAGGTCAGATTATTAAAGCTTCTCAATGTGATACTACACAATGCAGCATGCTTTAATTGTGAATCCTGTCCACTGTGCACCTGCCTCTCAGCCAAGGATCCATGTCCTACTCTGATGTTATTTTTCTGAGAGTCATCCTATTTTCTCAATTTCAGTTCTTACAGTTTGGAGGCTGGCCTTACCCTCTGGCTCCAGTGGTGCGATGCCTGAGATCCCGCCCTGGCCAGTGATTCGTTAGGTTAATGGTATGAAAGCCTAGTTTGCTGTTGGCTATCTTTGCACTACCTGAACAGAATCTACCAAATATGCAGATTGGATGTGAAAACGAAGCAGAAAAAGCATTCATACTGGCCACACCCATAGCTGAATTGCATCTAGTTTAGGTTATATCTGTCAAGAACTTCCGTTCTAAAGGGAAAACTGACCAAGCTAGCTTCTTGTCCTCAATAACCTTAAGGGCTTCCGTACTGTCAGTGTTCCACTTGTCTGCTAACTGATCATGTGATCAGGAACATGAGACACTCTCTACCAACTTTCCACCAACACTGAAAGAATCCAAAGACAAAAACACAGGGCCTTCAAACTATATTAAGAATCAAAAGATCAGAAAAGAGAAACTCTGTCTTCTGTGATGTCTGACCAAAAACCAAAGTCCCTGCCTGAGTCACTGAAACTGAACAGTGCTAAGTCAGAGTGGCCGTCAGTGGCCATTTGGATAATTTAAAATAAAAACAAATAAATCTAATTTAAAAATAACTCTAGTTTCTTTGTCATTTTAATTATATTACATTTGCTTGTTTGTTTGCTTGCTTGCTTTTCAAGACAGGGTTTCCTCTGTCTAGTTCTGGCTATCCTAGAACTCCTCTGTAGACCTGGCCTTGAACTCAGAGAACCACATGCGTCTGCTTCCTGAGTGCTAGAATTAAAGATGTGCACAATCACCTCCCAGTTTATTTTTAAAAACATTTTTTAAATACACATCTATTTATGTATAAGGATGGCTTGTGTCCACGCACATCTGTACACCAAAGAAGGGCACTGGATCTCGTAGGTCTGCACTTATAGACAGTTGTGAGCTGTCATGTGGGGACTGTGACTTGAACTCAGGACCTCTAGAAGAGCAGTCAATTCTCTTAACTGCCGAGCCACCTCTCCAGGCCCTAATTTTAGCTACACTTCTAAGGCTCAGTCACCACAGGTGACTTGTGGGTATCCTAATGGATAGCAGAGACCATGACCTTCTTCGCCTAACGTTCAGTGGATAAAGGGGTGGCACTTTGCTATTCCATGTCTGCCAACTGCAGAAAACTGAGCTGACACCAACTGTTAGTGAATGAAGACGCTGAAGAATGAGCACCAACTTACATCTCCAAAGGGAGGCTAAATTCTGCTGTAAGCATTTAAGCAAACACTCTGTGCCTGCCAAAAGGCCATCCGGGGAGTGCTCTGGAAGGAGATATGAGAACGGTGTTTTTTTAAAACAAAAGGTAATGGTATATTGACAGGCTATCACAAAGTACAATATGTATACCACAGGTAGTCTAATTGTTTAAATATTTTCTATGTGTCAAGCAAGAGTTAGATGTTTAAAGTGCATTGTCTGATTTAATGATCAAAACAGCAGAACTTAGAATATGAACAAGATGTCTGCCCCTCTTTCCTCTGAGCAAGCCTAAACATTTTAGATGACAAATTTGCAGGTTGCAATAAGTCTATACAGGGGGAGAGGCCCAACTCAAGCCATTCCATGCTCCCTATCAGGGAGTGGGCAGATCCCGAGAGAAACTCTGCAGTCAAACCACTCTGTTAGGAGAAGAGAAGCCAGACAGCCAATCTCCAAACCCCAAGACCTCCCCCACTTCTACTGACCAAGAGAGTGATAACCCCAGAAACACAGGAAACCCCAGGATAGCTGACCTGAGACTAACTCGGTGGACACAAATATTCCTAGAGAAAGATTGAGGGATGCTGGCAGAGAGGCAACCCAAACCCTGGAAAGATGAGGATGCCGAGCTTCACAGGTAAATACAAGTGAGTGCATGGTCCCCTCAGAGCCTTGGACAAAGAAATCCATTCTCCCAAAGCATGGCCTTTCAACATCTACAGACAAGCACACACAGCTGGCAGGATAGGGGCAATCTGCAAAGACTCCAACCCTGGGCTGGGAAACTCTTACTGGAGGCAGAGAGACAGACAGACAGACAGACAGGAGTTCAGTTCAGGATGGAGACCGACAGGGATGCCTTCTTAGAAGCCACTCTGGCCTGTTTGAGCCCCAGAGCAATGCCACACACAGGCCATTCTCGTCTAAGCTGCTGAACTTCAGGGACACCAGCAGCTATTCTCCTGCCAGCTGAATGACCTCAGAACAACTCAGGAGGCAAGGGAGCTCACACGTGTCCTGGTAAATACTGACTGATTCTATCACAGTTTTTATTTTCATTTCAGTTTGTCCCACTTTTTTTTTTAATGATAGTTCTTGCTTGGGTTTAGAGTTCACATTGCTTCATGACATATGTGGCTATTCTGTTTTGTGTGCCTATTCTGTTATTATTCCTATATCCTTTACCTCTTGTTCCCTTTCCCCACTGCCTTACCTTTTGACTTCCTGGTTACGGATTTGTGCTGCACTAGCCTTTTTGTCTGTATCTCCTGGTTTGTTTGGTTGCAGACAAGGTGTCTCATTTTGTAGCCATGCTGGCCTGGAATTCCCTATATAGCCCAGGCTGGCTTCAAATTAGCAGCAGGATTCCCATGCCTCCCAACCGCTGGGATGACAGGCATGAGCCACCAGATGTAGCTAGCTTAGTAATCTTGAAGTACTCACTTCTCACTGCATCTTTACTGGGCTTGGTGTCAAACTCCTCTCTCCGTCACCGCAATCTCTCTCTGCAGTCTAAAGACTACAGGATCATAGGCCCAGGGAAAGATCACTAAGAGGCTCCACATTAACTAATAAATAAATGAACCAAACAAAAGAGGGGGGAGAAGAAGAAATGAAAACAAACTAAAAGGCACATCCATCCCAGGAGGCGCAGAAATCACCACACGCAGAGTATGAAAACACAGGTCAAGATGGCACCCCTAAAAAGTCCACAATGCCTCCAGAACTGAAGCCCAAGATCATGAAATAACAGAAATGAAAAGAAAGGAATTCGAAATCTAACCTTTCGAAATGTTTGACAACTTCAAAGTGGATTCAGACAAGCAGATGAGTCAAGTAAGGAAATCAATTCAGGGCCTAGATCAGAAACTCAGCAGTGTAGACCAGAATGGTAGCAAGCCATATGAGAGCCGGCAGTGTAGACCAGAATGGTAGCACGCCAGATGAGAGTCAGCAGTGTAGACTAGAATGGTAGCACGCCATATGAGAGCCGGCAGTGTAGACCAGAATGGTAGCACGCCAGATGAGAAACAACACACAGAAGAAAATTCGGCAAGGAATTACAATTCTGAAAATAATCAAACAGAAGTACTGAAAATGAAAGAGTCAATCAATCCCAATAATCAAATGGAAACATCATCAACAGACAAGATGGAGAAGAACAGAGAATACTGGAGAATGAGCGTAGAGTTGAGTATTACATTCAGGCAGCAACAAAGAAAAATAATATGACGACAACTTCCAAGGGCTCTGAGACATAAGGAAGAGACAGGGCCTAAATATCACAGTGTGGCAAAAAAGAAACTGAGGTTAAAAACTAAAGACAGAGATTATTCAGTGAGTGTGTAGCAGAAACTTCCTCAGGTCTAGAGAAAGGTAGGGGCAGTGTGCCAGAGGCATTCAGAACCCTAACTAGAGGTGACTAGAGAAAAATCACTCTTTGATACTTAATCAACAAAATGTGAAAAGAACAGAAAGAAAGAATATTCAGTCAGCAAGAGGAAAGAAAAGTCAACTTGTTTACAAGGGCAGACTCATCAGAACCACATTAGATCTTCCAGAAGGCAGGCTGAAAACCCAGAAAGCATGTAAGGGCTGGATAGATTTCCGGTCCTTAGAGTGAATACAAGCTAAACAAGATTATCATAGCCAGTGAACGTGGTTTGTAAAAACTGATGGAGAAATAAAGACCTCCCAAGACAATAAAAAAAACTAAAGCAATGGATGACCACAAGCCAGCAATACAGGAGAGACTCAAAGGAATTTTACAGAGGAGGAAGACAGCCTAATATGTGAGTACAGGAAAGAATAAATCTCATAGGAGGACGAGATGAATCAATGAGAACTAGAAAAGAATCAAGAATGCCTAACTAAGTAAATCAGCAAATCTCAAGGATAAATTGAGGAAGGAAAATAAGAAATAATTTATGAGCCCTACAGAAAAATAATACAAATGTTTACAGGAACTATGAAATATCTCAACAAGAATGCTAAATGTTAGGTCTTAACTGTCCAATCAAAAGATACAAACTATTTGACTAAATGGAAAAGTAAGATCCACCATGGCTGCCTGCAAGAGACACAGCTTATTGATAAAGACTCAACAGATTAGACATCAGAAGAGTTATTCTACATACTACACAAATGGAAGCAGGAAGCAGGGAGGAGTGGCCATTCTTATAGTGAACAAAGCACACTTCGAAGATAGTCCAGGAAAATAGAGTCACTACGTATTAGTAAAGGGAATATACTCCATCATGAATACTATGATGATTTTAAATACACAGGCATCAAATTCTCGGCACACCAAATCTCATAAAGCAAGCACTACTGGACATGGGGAAATGGATAGGTTTAGATAACGGGCACTTTAATAGACAGTTTTCATGAATGAAAAGATCATCAAATAAAACTGCAACAAAGACATTTCAGAAGTACACTATGTCCTACATCAGATGGACTACACAGACACGAACAGGCTATTCCAGCCAACAGCTGATGGATATGTGCTCTGCTCAGCAGCCCATGGATGGAGCTTCTGCCAAAGAAGACCACAAGCTGCCTTACACATCAAGTCTTAACAAAGTAGAACTGAAATAATTTACTAGATGTTATCAAAATCAAAATAGGGTGACGCTAGAAGTCAATCACAAGAGAAACTGCAGTAACTTAACACACAGAGAGACACACAAGACTCAACAGTCCGATCTTGAATGACACTGAACAAATCAGGGAGGAAATCAAGCAAAACTAAAAAATACAATTTTCTAGAACTTTTAGGATACAGTAAAGGCAGTTCTAAGAGGGAGGCTCATAACTCTGGGTGCCTATAAAAGTGAAACAAAAACAACAACAAAGAGACTTCTAAAGATGCATTTCAAGATCTTAGAGACAAAAGGAAACAAATCGCCCAACCCTGAAACCAGCAGAAGAAATGAAATAGTCAAGAGCCGAGCAGAAATCGCTGAAATGGAAAGCAAAGAACAACGAAGGCAATCCATAAGTGATGAGTTCTTTGAAAATATAAAGCCTTAGCCAAACAAACCAAAGAGAAGCAGGACCAAAAGTAATAAAATTATAAATGAAATAAGGGACTAATGAAGTTCAGGATATCATTAGGAAATTCTTTGAAGACTATAGTCCAATAGATAGGAAAACTTAGAGGAAACAAATGATTTTCTAAACACAATATCACCCTCCAAAATTAAGCCAAAAGGATATAAACACTTCAAGAAACCTACACCAAATAATGATATTGAAAGAGTCTCCCCAACCCCTCAAAAAACAGAAACAAAAAGGCCTGGAACCAGGGACTCATGAGACTCACTCCTGAACTCTACCAGCCATTTAACAACAAAAAGAATACCAATCAGATCTACCAATTAAACGATCAATGTGGTCAACCAATAAAAATCAAAGAACCAACTGTAATAACTATTCTTAGTATTTGGTTGCCAAATTGACAACATCTGGAATTAACTAAAACTCAAGCTGATGATTACACTTGTCAGGACTTTTTCTTGATTGAATAATTTGAGGTGGAAAGACTATCGTAAATCTGAGTCACCAATTCTGGTGGTAGCCTATATAAAGGATATGGAAAAAGGAAGCATTTCCCTTTTGCCTGCTTGCCCTCGCTCTTGATGGCTGGCAGGTTCATTTGTTCACTGTGTTAGAGCCTACTTCTTCAGGATTCCAGTGTGTAGACAGCATACAGCAGCTGACACATCCAGCCTCGTGGACCAAACAACTATTAGATTCTTGAATTTTCCATCAGGAGACAACCACAACCTATAAGCCACTCTAATATATACATATATATATATATTGCGTGTGTGTGTGTGTTGTGTGTGCATTCTATCAGTTCTGTTCTTTTTAATGCTTACTCAATACACAGATGACCTGGATCAAATCAATCAGCCAATCAGCCAAGCAATTTATCCATCAGCCAATCAAAACAGCAAGCCAGTCAGCCAATAACTGATCCAAATGACAATCTACTACATGTACTCCTATCGATGTTTTTTGGCTAAAATCTGGGCTACAATGGGGTTGACCCACATGTCCCTCCCTTTGGACGGTGTCTTTTGGCCACAAGAAGGAGAGGGAAATAGTAGCAAGGAGCAGCAGAGGAATCACGAATGCTGGGATCATTTAGAACATGGGCACAGTGGGTATTCTTGCCAGTGCCACGACACACACTGCATACTAGCTCCTTCAAAGTGTTAACTGGCTTTAGCTGGTAATTCTGTATGTTTTACTCGGCATGCTTGCTTTGAGTCACTATTGAAGGGCATCCTGTTTTGGGTTTCTTTTAGCCTACCAACTACATTAAAAAGTCTAAAAGAAAAAAAAATCTCTTAAAATCAACCCCTCCCTCCCAAAAGAACAAAACAAAACATAAACTAGCAGATGAATAGATAGTAACTTTGTCTTCCACCAATGAGAAGAAAAGAACTGGGGAAAATCAAGTAACCAGAAACTTGTGCTGAAACGTGTGCTGATGCCAATCTAGCCCCATAGTATCTGCACTTTCATTTCAAAAGAGGCCCACAGGCTGTTTCTGCATAGAAACAACGTAAGTTTCTTTCCCAGGTTCATGCTCCTTTGCACTCTCCAAATTCAATTAAAATGGACCAGTTTATCTATAAAAGTTGTAAAAGAGAAACACATTCAACTTGGTTTGAGCCCCTACACAGTTAACAGCAGGCTGCTGTGTGCCTGGATCCTTGCTTAAAACGGGTTAATTGTGGCACTGGGCTCTTTCATATTCTGCCAGAGCTTCGCTTCAAATCTAATTTCTCCAAGTATATTGCTAGACGCTAATGAAAACCTGAAGAGACGCGCGCATTCGGGAGATGTATAGCCAATGAATTTCCTGTTGTTTTTATACTGAACAACTTTTTTATACCCTAACATTTTTATGCCAGCTATGAAAAAGATAAATAAATATTTATGATATTCACTCAATTCCACAGTAACTACTAAGTTGCTGGTGTTCTCCAATCTGGAGTAAAATGTGCGTATTTCAGTGGCTGGGAGTCTCAGCCCTCGGTGAGGAAGCCAGGCAACACTGCCATTAAGGCCCTAAGACTTCTCATTGGACACACTGCAAGGATATGGCTTGAAAGCAGAACGTAAGGGGCTTAATTCTGGTGGCTGCAGCGGAGGCAGGTACAGACTTCAGGGCTGCTGAGCCAGCAGCAAAGAGCGGTCCAGCATCACTGTGGCCAAGGGCTCTGCTCAGCGTTTACCACATATCAGCACAGCTTAATCACCAAAGATAAACAAGGTGACTGAGGAAACAAAGGTAAACAAGGGCCAATTTCCACCAGTTCCAACTACCTTGCAAAAATTTTGCCATTTACTAAGAAACAGTCCAGTTTCCCCCCCTTTGGTCTATTGATTGAATTTCTGCTTGTAAATTTATATATAGTCACAACCTACTACTTATGAAGAAGAGGCCAAAATTATGCAGTAGGGGCTGCATAAGCTGAAAAAAAAACCCTGCAGCATATTTCTGCTTGTTTATTTCATTTAGTGGCTGATCTTCAGACGGGACGGGACAAACACACACACACACACACACACACACACACACACACACACACACACACTTTCTACTTCAGCATGCCTCAGTCCAGCATTCCCTACAGCAACCACTGCCTGAGCTGGACAGTGGTTTTTCTGACGCATTTTGTCTATTTTACTCAAGAAGGCCCATCCCTGTGGGCACCCGAGTCTGCAGTTCTTATAACGGAAGGTTTTTAAGACAGCTAATATATACCACACTTGATGCTCACAGCTTCATTGCACCCAAATTAACACAGCACTATGTCTCCACAGTCTGCTACTTTTCCCCTGGCCTGAGGGAAACCTGGAGGTACAAAAATCACACCTCTAAGTCTTCGGGACCACTATTGGCTCTGCTGACCTTTCCACCCCATTTTCCCTGATTCCTGCATCCCTGCTCCATACACGCACTAAAGATCCACTTGTTCCAAATCCCTCAGCATTCTCCATACAAAACGACACATTCCACGATCATCACGACCCTCTGGCCCAGAAAGCCTTGTCTTCTATAGTAGACCGTATGCACTGAGTACAGCCTCTGGCACACACATCAGAAAAACCTGGAGCCCAGCACTAACAACTCACTCTCAAAACAATTCATTGAGAGGCTGACCACTCCATACTCTAGCAAAGTCCATCCCTTGGTGCTTGCATTGTACTGGGCCACCAGCTTATTTATTTCCACTTCACTATTTGTTGCTAGAGAGCCTGTGTCTTTTTCATGTGGTCATATCCACAGAGCACATTAATGTGCACAGGACTGTGCACCAATTCAATAAACACTGAATAAACAGATGACATGATGAAGCGGAGAATTGTTTCCTATCAATCTTTGCTTCTTACAATGGTCAATGAAGTAGCCATGTCTCTCCCCCTCATCATCACCTCTCTCATTGCCAAGTGCAGCCATCTCCATTTGACCTATCCTAGAGACCCAGTAGGCACAGCTCAGATAAGAGAACAGATGCATGCCTTTCTGTGGATGGAGCTGGAGAGCAGCCTAGGGGAGGGAGAGGATTGGAATCCCGCCCACAATGATTATTCTGCATGTTTCACTCTTTTGCATCCTTTCATTTAAAATATAAAATGAAATAATGACTTGTTTAGGTAACAGTCATCATGATCCTAGCCCATGCTATATGCTCAGAAGACAGCTTGCTGAACAATATATGCAGAATTCAATTCTGGCTATGACATGCTTGATGTTTTTACCTACACAACATCTCTCGTACCTCCTTCCTCTGGAGTTTTCTGTAAGTTATGGATTAATAAACTTTCCCTAAGAATATGACTTTATGAATCTTTCAAAATAGTCAGAAAAAAGAAAACCTTTTCTTATTCATCTCCAACATGAATTACAGCCTACAAAGTCTCATGTGGGCTGACTACAAATGTCACTGTTCTCCACAGCAAATTGTGTTTGGGGTGGTAGTTGTCCCCTCTCGCCAGTGGGATTTGGAGTAAATAAATATTCAACTGCCTCCCAATATGTGAGAACAACAAAGGCCACCGAGGTCACATTACACCATGACCAGGTTCTTTGGATAGAAAGAGAAAAATGTAGCACCTTATGGCATGAAGTCATGCCCCTCACCTTCAACGTCATCTTTACAAACTGCTGCAGAGGCATAGAGTTTGTCATGACTCTGTCACTGAGTTATTGGATGCTGAAGCGGCCCCTTTTCAAGGGAGGAGCTATGCAGCTGCCTGGGACTGACTCCGGGTTTCTGATAAGGCGAACGATAAGGAACAGACAAGGAGTCATCCTGGCTAGTACAGTGTGCACCAGGCACAAATCTAATTGTACTAAGAGGGTTATTCATTTTGACTTACAAAATAAACCTAGCTCTAACGACGGAGCTCAGATGGTATAATGTCACCTAGCCATGCATGTGAAGCCCTGGGTCCAACCCGAAGCCAGGCAAAACAATGGACACCTGAAGTCCCAGCACTTGGTAGGTAGAGGCAGAAAAAACAGAAGTTCAAGGTCATCCTCAGCTACAGATTGAATTCAAGGCCAGCCTGAGTTGCATGAGGCCCTGTCTCAAACAAACAACTCCCATAACAATCACTGTTGACTAAGACTTTGAAAGTTAAAGGTTTGCCCATGGTCACAGAACCAATTATTGGTCAAATCTCAGGCTTACCACCTGCAAAATGAGGTCGTAGTGGCTTTACTACTCACCCTGTCCATAGGCAGAGTTATTCTTGAAAACTGAATGAAAAGATTTGAAAAGTAAAGAGGGAAGGGAGGGGGAGGGACAGAGTGTGTATGTGTGTGTGTGAGGGGGGGAGGGAGGGAGAGAGAAGGGGAGGGAGGGAAGGAAGGAGGGAGGGAGAGAACATGTAGATATGTGAAATACCACACAAATGTCAGGTTACTGCAGCTAGAATTTGAAATACCTAGTTATCTGAGATTTTCCTTCATTCCATCCAATTCTTAAATGTCCAAATGTATATAACCAAAGAATCAGATTTAACAGGACATTCGTAAACTGCAAATGGTAAGTCAATGGTTTGAGTTCCACAAGCAACCCAAGCTTACAACATGTGTACCAGACTCCTCCTTAAGTGGTCTTCTCACCTACAGAATGGGTGGGCTGTACTGCTGGACTACAGAGGCCCATCTAGCTCTGGCAGTCCATGATTTTAGGGGGTCCTGCTCAACCACTGTGCTACAGCCACACACCCCTGCCCTAGAGTTCCATTCATTCCTTCGCCATCATTGTGAGACACAGTTCACAATCCTTATCCCAAATTCTTTGCTATGTAATGGGTTCTACAGGTAAATCTTATGTTAGAGTCTGTGCATACTACACGTCTGTCTCAGGGTTTCTATTGCTGGGAAGAGATACCATAACCGCAGCAATTCTTGAGGAAAATATTTAATGGTGGTGGCTCGCTTACAGTTCAGAGGTTTAGTCCATTCTCATCATGGCTGAGAGCATGGAGGCTGGAAGTACAGTAGTGTGCAGGCAGACATGGAGCTGGAGAAGTAGCCAAACACCTTACGTCTCAACTTGCAGGCAATAGGAAGTGGTCTGTAACACTGGTAGTAGCTTGAGCATAGGAGACCTCAAAGCCCACCTCCACAGTGACGCACTTCCTCCAACAAGGCCATACCTACTGCAAAAAACCCATACCTTCTAATAGTGTCACTTTATGGGGGGTCATTTTCTTTCAAATCACACCATAATCACTTACCTATTGTTTATAATATCCTTACCCAGATTTGTGGTGGCATCCTGTAATCAAATAAATTCCTCGCTGCTTCCAAAGCAAAATGCATGGCCAA
The DNA here is from genome assembly GCF_982192425.1 of Myodes glareolus. Taxonomy (NCBI): domain Eukaryota; kingdom Metazoa; phylum Chordata; class Mammalia; order Rodentia; family Cricetidae; genus Myodes; species Myodes glareolus. The sequence goes on from NC_142028.1 coordinate 87,452,581, forward strand.
TACCACAGAGAGGAATCAGAAACAGACTACATGCTGACTTGTGTCAACCTAGCTCTTACCGCTAAGTGAGTTTCCACAATGTTGTGCCTTTAGAGGTTCTCAGGTTCTGGAATTACAAGAGACCTGTGCGCCCTAGCAGCCGCTATATTCACCAGGACAAACTCAAAGAGCCCTGTGGCAAGAAGGTTCACTGGGAGCATATTCAGGGCCATTCTTGGCATAAGGACAGGCAGCTCTAGCATGGAAGGAGAGAATGAGGAGTTAATCAATCCAAGTACTTTCTTCTGTTGATTGTCTGCAACTTTGCATTATCAACAAGCATTTCTGCAGGAGACAGAGTCATGTGCCACATAAGGACATTCTGATCAGCCTATACCATGAAGTCTGTGGAAGTACACACACTCCGTGATCTCAAACTGTTGGGTTAAGCATTACAATTGGGTTTCCCTGGCATACGAACAAACCCTTTGCCTGTTTCTACTGATGCGTTTTCTTATCTGTTTGGTGTGGGAGAATTATCTGTATTCTGTCAATCATATTTTAATAAAACACTGATTGGCCAGGCAGGCAGTATAGGCAGGAAAGCCAGACAGGAAGTAGAGATGGAGCAGAGACTGGGAGTATTCTAGGAAGTTCCCTCTGCCACTCCTGCGCAGACCACCGAAGAGGCAGCATGTAACTTGCCCAGCTGAGAAAGGTACGGAGCCATTATGGCTAACATAGATGAGAATAATGGGTTAATATAAGTTATAAGAGTTATGGAGTCCTGTGTGTGATTTTCCTTGGGGCATGCCGGCTGTGAGGTACCGGGTGGGATGGAAACCCCAACAAGCCGGCCCCCTCATGTTACATCTGTTGGGTATTGTAGGAAGTTAGGCTCAACTGCATTTCTCAGGCTCCACTACGGAATGAATTGATAACATTGGAAAGGATGGCAGGAGACAGCAGGAGGGAAGAGAAGCTAGTATGCTTCCCCATTTTAGTCTGTCTCAGGGAAACATTTCCAGAGTGGCCAAATCCTCCCGGGATTCCACACAACCTCTGTGTGCTACCCACTCCCATCTAACAGCCTGCTTTACTCTGGCTGTCTTCCAATGCCTTTGCCCTTCTGGTCCCACAGTCTCTTCAGCTCCTCCAGAGCTCCTCCTGCCTCAGAGATGCCACATAGTCCCTGGCATGCACAGGCCCAGGCTTGCTGACTTCCTGCTCCTGCTCTCCTTTCCCCTTTCCTTCTGTTTAACACTTTCAGCTCTTCTAACACCTTGGTGGCATGCTTTCTGTATTAGAACATTCCCTGTTAAGCTACCTGGTGTGGCTGTCCCAGTGAGATTGTTACCAATAGCGAATCATTAGCATGATTAAATTCTACTTGGGAGTCGCGGTTGTAGGGGTGAGGGAAATCTCTGCTGTTTGAAGTGTGCTCAAGAATAACACAGAGAAATACTCTCACCCAGAGATACGGATGCAGAGTGTCTGAAAGAGTCTCGTATTCTGACTTTCAAGGGGCTATAGAGAATCTGCTAAGCCAACAATCATGCATATAAAATATTTACATGACTACGAGGTTTGATAAGAAGCTAGCCTCCTCTTGACTATCCCCCAGTGCTTCCCACCCCACCAGAATGATTGACAGACATATAGGGAACAAGCCCCATTCTATTAGCCATGCAAAATCACACCTGAAATCTTCAGGGGACAAAGCCTTTGGCAGGTGCTAGTGATTTCAAGACATTCCTTTATTTATTGCCAAATAAAATGTGGGAGAAGAGGGGCAGGAAGATGGCTCCGAGTGTAAAGGAAGGAGCTACCTCTGTAAGCCTGAAAACCTGACTTCAATCCATGGGACCCAAGCAAAATGTCCAGATGTGGGGTGCACACCTGTAATTATAGTGCTCCTATGCAAGGTGAGAGGTAATGAGGAGAGAAGCACATGAAGGCTCTGGACCAGCTTGCCTGGGGCGCGCAGGACTGGAGTGTGCAGAATTGGGGCATGCTGGCCTGGAGCGTACAGAACAGGGGCGTGCAGTGCAACTGAAGCAAGAGAGGCCTTGTCTTAGCAAGGAAGAGGGACAGAAGGAATCAACTGCTGTAATCTGCCCTCTGAGCTTCACACATGCTAATATTTTCATTGAATGAGTAGGACGGAAGAGAGGAAAGAAAGAGAGAAAGAGGGACGACAGCTAAGTACCGAGGAAAGGAATAACAAAGCACCATTAGGAAACCAGGCACTAAACCTTACCCCCAAAGGAAATAATTACGGAAAGTTTTTAATTGTGTTTACACAGACTCAAATTAGTCTACTACAGGACCTTTTTTTCCTCTATTCAAAAAAAAAATCTGCTTTATTTCAAACCAACAAGAATTAATGATGGACTTCTTCCAAAAGCCAAGCAAGGAGATTCTTGATCTGTAGAGGAATCTAGACTGACAAATCTGGGAGGGGCAAGTGAAGTCATGTTGAAGTACGAGTCCTACACTCAGCCTGAGAAAAGGAAATACACCTTGAAAGTAACACGGTAAATGGGTGCCAAGAGGAGACTAAGCCTTAGTTGTTTGAGCTTTAATTATCCAAAGGGATCAATGGGGTTCCGTCCCCCAAACCCTCCTCACAGCACCTCTTCCTCCAGCCACACAAACCAATCAGGACCTCATTCTCCATGGAGACAAGCAGGGCAGGCAGTATGCACTGAACGGCCTCACTCGTGTGAACACCACAGACTTTATACAGAGCTATCTATTGGGTTAATCAAGGGGTCACCTTTTCTTTCCTTTAACCTTGTTTTATATGTGACAGACTCTTCCATTCCACCCTAACCTAATACTCTACCTACTATTTTCATTCCAGAGACACAAAGAAACAGCTGATAATAAGATGTGGGGGGAGGGGCAAGGAAAAAGGAGGGAGTCGGACTTTTCTAAATACAGATGCTTTAAGAGGTAGTTCTGGAAAAGAATGAATATCTGACCTAAAATTTTTTTTAAAAAAAAGTTATTAAAAGGGGGAAAACAAAAATAAAAATGAATTTACAAAGTGGGTAGGACAAGTGGGGGAAGAGTCAGCACAGGGGAAGGCAGTGGAGATAAGAGTAGAAAGAAGAGGGGAGACTGACAGATAGTCCCCTATACGGGGACCACACTCAGTTCTTGCATTAGCCCCTTCTTCAGATACCATGGAACAGTTTCCACCTATAATCATGGCTCCCAACAGCATGTCACTCTGTTGCCCTCACACTGCACTTGAAAACCTTAAATTAACAGGAAGAGATGGCAAGAGCGCTGAGCTGGGTACAAGGAGACCTGGGTCTCTAGCCCAGTTCAACCTGAATACTAAACATGTGTTTTCAACTCCCCAGACCTGAAGTTCTTCATTTAAAAGCCGGACTGACTGAAACTCGGTCATCTAAAAAGCTAAACACTGGGGCTGTGTGCCAGAACTTAACCCTCGAGGAGGCAGGAAATCCACACCAACGTCTGCTGAAATGTGGCGCGGAAGCACGCCCAGTCTGGCTCACTGGCCCCAGCACCCAACACTCATGCCAGTCTGGGCATCTGAATGGCTTAGATATAAAGTGCTCCCCAAATGCTTGTGCATTAAAGCCTTGGTCCCCAAAGCAGCAATGAATGTGGTAGAACTCTGAGAGAGGAGGAGATCATAAGGGTGTTAACCTAGTCAAAGACCATTAAGAATTTTGTAGTTGAGTGGGCTGAGTGAAGGGAGCCATACTGAGTAAGGTTAACCTCCATTGTCAACGTGAATGGACGGACAGTCACTTAGAAGATGAGACTCTGGGTGTGTCCTAGAGGCAGCTCTAGAGAGGTTTAACTGTGGAAGGAGACCAGCCCATTTGGAAAGAAGGCAGCACCATGCCATTGGCTGGGGTCTAGGCTTAATAAAAGGGTGGGGGAGCCAACTGAAGAGTAGAACTCACCTCTCCCTGTTTCCTGAGCACAGATACAACATGACCAGTGGTCTCCTACTCCTAGAACATGACTTCCCCACCGTCGCAGACTGTATCCTCAAGTTGTGAGCCAACACAAACTGTCCTTCTTTGCAGTGCCTTCACCAGGCGTTTTGCCACAGCCACAAGTAGAGAAACGCAAGAGACTGGCCTTTGAAGGCTGTCCGTCACTACCTTCTGCTTCTTGTTCTTAGTCTTGCTTGTTCTGATTTCTGGCTGCTAGAAGGCGAGCAGCTTTGCTTGACCGTGTGCTTTCTGCAAGGCCACTGTGACCACAGAGAAGCGCTGAAACACCAAGCCAAAAAAACCTTCTTCTCCTATGAACAAATTCCTTCCAGATGCTTTGCGCTGCCACAGGAGGCTGACAAAGACAGCATCTCACCAGAAGGGAATGGCATCCTACCTCACACACCATCTCACAAACTTGGGAAACCTAGGGGAAATTTTCATAACTTCAAAATGAGCAAAAATGAGCGGGTGCAGTGCAATGACCACCCCCTTAGCCTGCCATCCTCAGAGTTCCCATCAGACCTCTGGGAACAGCAACATCTCTAATGGCCTTGGTGCTGTAAGTCTGCCGAGAAGGACAATGAGCCACAGTCCTTGCCTTAAGGCTGTTCTGGGATCGAAAGCAAGTATCTAAAGCTCCCTGTTCATAGTAAACCCTGCACTAGACCTGGTCTTTACCCTCTCCTGCTTCAGATAAAGTGGTGTATGATAGAAAAGCAACCGCATGGCTGGAAAACGTAATTTTAAAGACAATGTTTATACTAGCAGCTAAACAATATAGAGAAGAACAAATCTAACAAGAAAGTGCATCCCTTCTGCAGAAAACTATCAGCTGCCCTGAAAGACATTAAATAACTAAGTTAATGTGGTTGCCATATTTATAGATTCAAAGATTCAGTGTCATAATGTTGTCACCCTCGGTCCATAAATTTAAGGTTATGTAAATCAAATCTCAAGAGTATTTTTCTGAAATCTTAAAATATGGATGGAAGGGAAAAGCTGGGCCCCTTCTGGAGAGGACAATGTGGGGGATTTGTATTGTTAAATATGAACGCTTATAAAGCTACAATAATAAATATTGGTTTCAGAACAAAACGGAAAAGAATGTCTAGAAACTGGACCTAAATGTCAAAAAATTTTTTTCATATTAAATAAAAGTTTGTTCAAATTCCTGTCTCACAACACCATACATCGAATATGAGTAACAGAGCCTACATAGGTACAGCAAAATAATAAAGCTTTTAGAAGACAATGAAGGAGAGTATCTTTATGACATCAGGATTTGAAAAAAGTCTTTCTCAAACAGGACATAAAAAGTGCCAACTGTTTAAGATTGATAAATTCAGCTACATTAAAATTAAGATGTTAGAAAGTCGAAGATGGGCACGAACCCAACTTAATCGTGGTCTATAAATCTATTCAGCTTCCCAAAGAAGTAAATTACAGTAACCTTTTTCATTCATTGGGATCACACTCCAGCAACGTAGACCAGAACCTGTACTGAGCATATGGTTAGCCCATCCTGGACTTTATCCCCAACTGGATTACCTGTGAGCATTTCTGCTTTAAACCTGAGAGTCTTGGTATGGTGATGGTCTTTGGTTAGACTTCGGTGAGCTGGCATAGCAAGGTATACCAAGCTGCTCAGAATAAGGAGGCTCACAATTCAAGACAAGCACCACTATGTGTCATTGTGACACAGCATGGGTCCCAGCAGTCACCAATCAGCCCAGGGGATAACTATACAGAATCCTCTCTCCATTGACCCTATGCACTCTCCGTTATAGTCATACTCATTCACTTCACAGAGTTCATTCTTGTTCTTCTACCTGCTGCTATCTGCTAGGATGTAATGATCAGCCTCAGAAATGTCTTTACCACCAAAAACACAGTTGGGAAACCCTAGGAGTGGACTATTTGCACAATCAATTTTTGGGCCCAAGGAAGAAGCTAATGTGCTGCCTCCCAAAAAGCCATGATTTGGTACCCAAAACAACCCCAGTATAAAGCCTATAGGGACCTTCATTCTTCCACCATGTCGCCTTCACCAGTATTTGGCCATTCATGATCCATGCTGATTATGTATGCATACAATAACATGAATATAAGCAAGGGAAATGAGAAGGAAAAGCATCACTTAGTATTCTATATATCAGATGCACTTATGCAGGAGAATGCGCCTTCCATATGTCAAGACAGATACTACTGTTGTCGTGAGAGTAGCTAACTATGAGACCCTACTACTGGGAGTTATTTCTTGAGGACTTCAGGGATAGAACCCTCATCAACCTTCCGAGCAGTTAGCATCAGGATGAGTAATTAATTAGCATGCTGATGCATAACTTTTCTTCCCTACTGAAAGTATTTGGAATTTTTCCCAAGTGGAAGTGGATGGCCCCACTGTCTTCGCTGTTCGCTGGAGCTGACTGAACAGAGAGCTCTTATTTTGATCCTACAAGATGTCAGCAGCACAGAAAGATACCTTCCATCAGATGACTGCTGTCTTTCTCTCTCAAGCCCATATCACAAAAATAAAGAGGTAAAACAGAAGCTTAGGATTCCTGAAAAGGTGTTTCAGTATTGTCTAGCTGAGGCGGGGTGGGGAGGGACAATTTAGTCTTTTTACCTCTGTCAACATAATGAGTCCCATGGGACTACATATACTAGCATCAATTCTGCAGGAATTTATTAAGCATCAACCATATTCCAAACACTAGAGTTAAAAGTAGAAACCATGCTTCTTTACTAATAACAAATGTAATTTTTCCCAAGACACTTACTGGACAAAACCACTTTTCTCTGCATTACCTAAGAGCCATCTAGACACTGAATGGGAATTCATTGGAATATTTTAGGATCTTTTTTTCCCCAAAGACCATATTAAAAAATCATTTGGTATTATGACGAACGAATTTAGGATGGTCATTGCATCTAGCAGGAGGAGAGATGCTCAGATTAGGGCTTCACTTGTGTTTGGAGGGCCAATTTCATTAGCAGAGTGATAGGTGGTAGCGCCTTGGGGTTCAAGAAAAAAATATGCCGTTATTTAAACTTTTTATAGTTCTTGGTTTCTCCTACTGTTGTGGTTCAAATGAGAAATGTTTTCTCTAGACCTCTGGGTTTGAACCCTTGGTTCCCAGTAGGTAGCACTAGTTGGGAAGGTGATGGAGTCTTTTAGAGGTTATGCATTGCTGGAGAGAAAGTGGGTGCTGAGGACTACTGGGTCTTCTGACTTTATACCTTGGTCCCAGCTCTTATTCACTCTCTGCTTCCTTGAGTACAGATGACCAGTGAGTCCCCCACCCTGGCGCCATGATTTTCCTGTCAGCAGTCATGCCCTCTCCTCGATGACTGACTCTATCTACTTGGAACTGTAAGCCGAATTTAACCCTTCCTCCTTACGTTGCTTTTGTCCAGGTGTTTTAGCACGGTGAGGATAAAGGAGCTGATATACCAATCACACTGTTACTTTCAGGCTGAAAATCTTCTTAAAATCTTAATATTTCCCAACAAACATTACCCCCTTCAACCTCATCAGTAACTGAAAGGCACCTCTTGACACCAGGGTCGGTGTTAGAGTGTGGGTGTAAACATACCACCGATGCACACATGGGAGAGACTGGATGGGCAGCCTGTGATGATCGTGGGAGGTGGTGAGTCAGGAGATGGACTATACGGGGAAGAGGTTAGGTCTTTGGGGACAAGCTACTGAAGGGGAAACTGGGAGCCTGCCCTTTTCCTCTTCCTCCTGGCTTCCCATCCACCATGAAGTGCACAGCTGTTTCCACCCAGTGGTCTTCACCACCTGACTTGCCCAACACCAGGAAACAAACAAAAAGACTGAAACCTGATAACACGATACAAAGTGAGCCTCCTTCCCTTTAGTAGACTGCATCTCTGGAGTTCTGTTACAGTCTTTACAGCTGCCTAACACGTGGAAAATTTGCTAAGGAAATTCTCCATGAGTTACATGGTTTTCTTCACTGCTGGAACCTCTGGACGGCTCAGCAATCAGGAAATGCCCTAACTCCCTAGAGCAGGGACTCTGCCTTGCAAAAAACAGTGCTTGTTTGCACCCTGAGCATTCTTCCTCTTGATTTACTCAAAATGACCTTGGGGATCATGAGTTCCCTGGAACTCAGCTAGGAAAATGTTCTGTGGCTCCACGCACCTTCACATCCTGGCACTATACACAGTGCCCAGTACAGAGCCAGACATAGCTGGTGTCCCATGAACATGAGTGGACATAGTGATGCCTCGCCATAAGAACAGAATCTTCTTCCTCAATTGCCCAGAAGCCTAGTGTACTCAGGAATTTCTGTTGCTAATACTAATACTATAGACTGAGTAAGTTTCAATATGAAGGTTTGTTCTAGCTTATGGTTCTGCAAGTCCAAGGTCTTGGGACATGGAGGTTAATGCTGCCAGATTTCCAAAGTGGTTGATGTCATTGCACAGGATGGGAGAGGAGTGAGTATTGGCCTCTTCTGGAGATGCTTCCACTTTAAAGGCACTGGGATTGAATCAAGGGACCTCTACCAGCATGAACTGGATTCTAATCGCTTCCCACAGGCACTACCTACATTTGTGTTTAAGTTCCCAACCTCTAAGTATCTCACAATTCCAGCCAAATTTCAATCATGGAACCATGGGGGACACTCAAACCACAGCACTCCAGAGCAGAGCAGTAACTTGTCAGTCTTTGTTTGCAGCTGTAACACTAACAAGATTAAAAACAACCAGACATCAAGACTTCTGAGGGGGCTGCAGAGATGGCTCAGTGGTGAAGAGCACTGACTGCTCTTCCAGAGGACCCGGGTTCAATTCCCAGCACCCACATCGCAGCTCACAACTGTCTGAAGATTCATTTCCCGAGGATCCGACACCTTCACACCAAGGCACATAAAATGAAGAGAAATAAATCATAAAAAAAGACTTCTGAAACAAAGACGGTGTAAGCAGGAGAGGCAGAGAGATAGGGGAGGAGAAAAGGAATACATTGAAGGACGGTGCATCAACAGATTAGGACCCAGTTGGGAGAGTAGGAGACTGACCACAGAGAGACTGAGAAACAGGAATGAAACCCGGAGCAGATGCAAGAGTAAGGCTGTACCAAGCCTCCCCGCAGATGGTCAGCAAGCACTGCTGGATTGGGGCTAGCTGTGCACCAACTGTAGCTGCCTAAAGAAGCCAGCCCACATCCTATCCCTACCTCACCCAAGCAGCCCGGCTTTACACACGGAACTTCCATCATTTTAGCTGGGAGCCCTTCTGTTCAGCAGAATTTTATTTCTGTTTTCCTTGCGCTTTATGAGAATCCCCCACTGGCACTGGAGATTGGTTATATATGTCAGGTTCAAATAAAATAAAATAATAATAATAAAAGCAAGCTGGCAATTTCTTTCCAATAGAATATGCTGCATATTTCATGAAACAGAAGCCAAAGGAGTTTTATGATTCCTGAACCAAAGCCTCCCCGTATCTGAGGACTAGAAGGAAGAACAATACAAAGGGAATGTCACAGAAAGAGAGAAACGGAACATTTGCTCTCCAACCTCAGGGAATTTCAGGTGATTAACTGGCATAATGGGTTTCTCTGCTTTGCTTCATGTTTACACGAGTTCGTATCCTGACATGCATTTCATAGATGGCGCCCATTGCGAGCGTTCATGGATATGAATGTGGATTCCCTGCTCACACTCCTTTCTCCGTACAGAATGTCTGGCTGGTTCCCGCTCTTAGCCTGACAGCGGCTCCCCTGCCAAGTGTTATTTATATATATTTCCAAGCCTCTTCTCTATCCTGGTACAGAAGGCAATCTGGCCTTGTAGAAGGAGCACTGTGTGCAGAGTCCAAGGACTCGGGAGCCACAGCAGCGCTGTGACCTGCAAAATCATGTGTCATCTTTAGCCTGTTCTTCCCCTATCCTGCCCTAAGCTGTGAACTAGGCCAATTGACTTATCCCGTGAGAATTCAATCAAAGCCAAGTTATTCTCTCCAGAGTAAGTACAGACGAGGGCAGGGGCATTGACTATTTTAGCACAATATTCACTTCCACAAGATTGCTTTTCACACTGCAGAAATGCTTAAGGACACATTTCCAGTAAAACATTAAGAAACAAAACTGTTCACTGGAGATCTCGAAACGAACCTCTGATTAGTAACACTGGTATGCAAACCGAGGCTATGTCCATTGCCAAGAGGATTTCACCTCGTTTGAAGGACAATATTACTACGTCACTGATAGTAAATATTTCATGCTAGGCACGGTCTGAAGCATTTTCTCCTGACCCTTCATAACAGCTTATGAAATGGGTACTACTGTTCGAGAATAAACAAAACTAAAGCACAGAGAAGGCCTTGCAGAACTGGGGCGACTGAAGTTGGTAAAGGGTGGTGCAGCCACGCTTGGAGAATCAGTGCCACCTGTGATCCCACCTCTAGGTCTGAGGATTTGTTTACCACAGCAGTCACCGACAGTAGCAATAACGCCCTGCTAATTAACTGCCTAATCAATTACTTGCTGATTAACTGTCTAATGAATAAATATTTCCACAGAGTACATAGCAATGGCCCAATACCAACCAGTACCTTCTAGAAGCGCTAGCGAGGTCGCAGGTGTTCACAGTACAACCATCAGCCCAGTGACCCGCCAGTGGGAAAGCCACGCCCATATGTGTTGACGGGCATGTAAAATGGGCAAATCGGGAGCCTGCTTCCACAGAAAGGCTTAATCATTTCTTTATGTCCTGGGTGGTTTCCAGACGCCCTGGAAGGAGCTCACTTAACCTCCCCATCCAGAGCAGCACTACCCTGGAGCTAGAGTGGGTGGATGTGTTTAAACTCCCTTATTGCCTATGTGATCTCAGCGCCACGGCCAGATTTGGTTTTGCCCTGTCTAACAAACAAGAAGGAGATTGAAAGATGGAGTAAGGTAAGGTACGTCAGGTGCTGAGACGGATAAGTGACCCTTTTCTAGGCTCAGGAAGTAACAAAAACAAAAGGCACCCCTATTCCTTACCCAGTTTCCATGCTGTTACTAAACTGCACCATTCTCTTGAAATCCTACTATGCGCCAAAACACTCAAGGAGAGGATTTTCCCTTAAAACTGATCCAGGACCCACAAAGAAGGTCCTTGTTTTGCAGGTGCTGGCATTCAAGTTGTGAGAAGTCACGTGACTTATTCTTAATTGCTGAAGTAGTGAACATCTTTTGTCACCAGTGACTAGTGAGCAAGGTAAGATTTAGTGAGCCCTAAATAACCCGGAAAGTTTCTGAGAAGCACCCTTTAATGCCTGCTATCTGTTCCAGTGCCATCTGAACGGCATCAGCTCTGCTTCCCTGCTTTATGTTTGACTTGAGTGAATTATCAAAATGAAATGCTGCCTCAAATAGATTCTTCATCTGCCTGCAGCGTGGCTCCAAGCCTTGAAAATCCACCAAATGCAATTTTGCGAGGGGTACACGATCACGAACGAAGCCAAACACCCACCTGCTTAAGAAAAATGACTTTGGAGGGCAAAGGGGACAGAAGCAGCGGCTTCCTCTGGGGCTCTGGGGAGGAGAAAATGAACACTAAGTGATAGAATCTCTCCCCTGCAGCCTCACACAATGGTGTTTCTTGCAAATGAGACATACTGGGAAACAGCCTTGAGATGAGCTCCATCAACAATAAGTAATTTTTATTCAGATTTTATTGTTGAATACAATGAACATGATTAAATGTTTCAGACAAGCCTATTCAGACCTTAAGAAAAGCGCCAAAAAAAATAATAAATAAATACAATCCTCAACTAAAAATCATCTTTTGAGTCTGATTTCGGGAGATTTAATTGCCCAGTTCACGAGCAGAAGCCCATCTTTACTTGAGAGCCCCCTGGTTCCCGGGAATATAGTAACATGTTTTCGCTTCCACTTTGGTCTCTTCTCTCAGGCGGCAGATCCTGCCTTGTCAAATAGTTACAAAGTCTGTCCCTTCACATCACTGCAGTTTGAACTTCCTAAACCTCTCCGAGGGCCTGTGTGTATGGCAAAGAACAATAGCACTTCAAAAGCCATTTCTGAGAGTTCTTCAATACTCCATTTGAATGCTAGGGTTTCAATCAAGGACAGCAGCAGACAATTTGATTGCTTAGAAGTTGACTTTTATACATCTTTGATTAGGTCGCCCTGCTCAATGGGAAATCAAGAAAATCTCTGATCCCTTTCAGGCTCCAGAAGAGCCACCAAACCTTGTTAGGCTAGGAAGGGAAAGAGATGGGAAGGGGGCGTCTGTAACTCCCTTTACCCTCAGCCCACGGTACTTCTATCTTTTTGCCTGGGCAACTCAGGGTTCCATCCAGAACTGCTCATCTTGGAGATAATAAAAAAATAATGGGTGCTAATTCAGGGGGTGGGGATGGTTTATAATTTTATGGATTTCCCGAAGACCCATAATTGGCACATGAATGAACAAACGTGAACTGGATAATTAGGAGGTTCTGAATGTAAGCCACCTTTAATTTATATGATTACTTGAAAACATGTTAAGTATGCGGAAGTGTCAGCGGGACCCCCCCCCCAGGCGTTTATTCAAAACCGTCAACATTGTGAAAGTGTGTCTAACGGGCCAGCTCCACGAGAGGAGAGCAGGGAAGAAGAGAGAAGCAGTGGCTAGGATGGTCTCTCAGCCAGAGTTTGGCAGCGGGAGGCACTGTAGCATCCTTCTGGAATGGTGCTCCGGTCTCCACTATCTCTCTCTCTCTCTCAGGAAGCTAAACACAGGCGTGCGCAGACATACAAACGAACACGCAGGCACCGACCCACGCGGGCACGCACCCTGCCTCTGAAACGCACAACCGAGCTCGCACTCGCCCGCGCCGCGGCGCTCTCCACGTCTCCAGCGCCCGACGGTCGCCCAGAGCCTCGGGCTCCCCGCCCCCACCCCATTCCTTCACTCTCCCAGCCCGGGCGGAAACACCCCGCAGACCCCCAACAATGAGGACTTGTGTGGTGCTGATGGGGGTTGGGGCCAGTTTACAACCAGCGAAACCCAGCGTGGAGGGTCGGCTACTAGACCACGTAGCAGCCTAGTGGCACCACTTTGCCCTGCAGCTTTCCCTAACCACCCCGCCGGTCCACTAGCACCACCCCCAAAAGAAAACAGAGAAAGAAAGAAAAAGAAAAAGCGCCTTTAAAAGTGCAGTAAGGACGCACCCTCCCACCAGGGGTCACAAGCATACTCCGTGGGATGCAACCAGCGGAGGCTGTGACCAGCAGGGTGTGGAAATGTACTTTGTAGACTCACCCAGTACCTTCCCTGGCGCCGCAACACAACCACCCTCAAATCAAGATTCCTGACCCCGGGTTCCTTTGGCGGCTGAGACCGGGTCGTACGTCTCCTTTATGAGACTAACCGCAGGGAATCAAAGTTTCCCCAGCAAGAAAATCCTGCTCCTGCCTTGGAGACAGACCGTGGCGTACGGAGTTGTGGGAAGGGAGTGGTGGGTGACCGAGGGCCGGAGGACCGAATGGTGGAGGGAGCTCGACAGGGGAACACCGGGACGTGGGACCCAAAGAAAGACTGCAGTCCAGCGCTGCCCGGGTCCGCGAAAAGGATTGACTTGATTGGGATGGGTCCGGTTAACCGAGAGGTCGAGGAAGAAGCACAGCGCTGCTGCCGGGATGTAGAGAAGTGCGAACGCGGGTTCCGCGGAGCGGGGAAAGAGGTCGGACCCGCGGGCGCCACTAGCGAGGCACGGAGGAGGCTGAGTGAGAACTCGCAGGTCCTAGAGTGGTAGAAGACAGCCTCGGGGTGGCCAGAGACGGGGCCGAGGGAGGGAGGATGCAGGGGGTCCGGCGACAGGCGAGGGTCTTGGGTAGGCAAGCCTAAAGAGAGGGTCGCGCGTGTTCAGAAGTAGGGCAAAGGAAGTGGGGACCGACCGGGAAGGAGATGCAGGATCGCCTCCCCTCGCCAGCAAGTGGTGGGAGACGATAGAAAACTGCGGCAGTCGCCAGTGCCCAGCACCTCGGGACAAACTCCCGAGAGACGCGCCCCGAAATCCTCCTCCACACCCGGGTTCGCGGGCCCCAGCCGAGCCACCCGGGCTCGCTAGAGCCGGGTCCCCGTGGGCCACCAGCGAGCGCTCAACTCGGGGTCCACCGCTTGCCCCCCGCCGCGCCTCTCACCTCAGCTCCCCGGAGCATCCTCCTCGGCTGCCGAAGCCGCCCGAGAGGCGGCTCTCCATGCCCTGCGGGCGGCCGCACTCAGACGCGCTCTCCAGCCCGGGGAAGCCCGGGTGAGCGCGGAGCTGAGTCCATCCTCCCCGGGAAGCCACGGGAGCGCGTCAGAGCAGGGGGAGGAGACCGGCCCCCGTGCAGTGCGCAGACCCGCCTCCTCCCGCGGCCCCCGCCCCGCGCCAGCCCGGCCGCTCACCTGCCAGCTCCCGGCCAGCCGCGCGTTCCTCGCCCCTCGCCGGTAGTCGCCGGCTCTTGCTCTCTCTCTCCCGCCGGGGCGCTCTGTGCGCCGCCCGAGCGCACTCCGATAGCTCAGCCGAGCCGCCGCGGCGACGACGAAGAGGAAGAGCCAGCGAGCGGGCGAGCGGGGGCGCCGCGGCTTGCGGTCGCGCTTCTTCTGCCCCTGCGCTCGTCCCCCATCCCGGGAGTGGAGACGGAGCGGAGCCGCCGAGAGCCTGGGGTCCCCGCCCTGCGGATCTCCGCGGAGGGGTGGGGGGCGCTGAGAGCGGACCTTGCTCTTCAGCTGCCGTGGCAGCTCCCGCCCGGACTCCTCCGTTTCTCCAGCGTCTGCTTTTAGCCGAGCCTCTCCCCGACACAAGTGGAGGGGCGCAGAGCCAAGCGGAGACTGTGCTAGCTTCTTGCCCCGTGCCCCTTGGCAGAAGGGGGCGCTCTCTCCCAGCCACCGCGCCGGCTTCAACCCACCTTTTATTGATGTTTCCCAGGCAAAGTTGGCTTGTACCTGTCAGGATTTCCTCAGCTCTAGGCAGACTCCTGTACCCCCAAGGGCACGCGGATCCCCAATTAACTTGTTTTCCCTACTTCATTCTTAGAATGCAGGGCACTAGACTATCCTGTAAATTAGAACCTGTTCTGCCAAAGAAGGCTCTTCAGGTCCTGTCTTACAAAAGGTCTCAGAAACACCGAGTGGCAAAAAATAATTGGATTAGTCGGACATTTTTCCACCTTGAGATTGGATTCAGTCTCGTCAATGCCGGTGTGGCACTCATGTCTCCAGAGGCCTGAATGCCAGATGGGAGGGGCTAGTGTGAAAATCACCCGCTGCCCCCCTGGGAGTCAGGTGCCCAAGAGCAAAGGAAGAGACAACACTTGCTTGTAAAGTTTACTCTTCTTTTGAGGGGCCACTCTCCTGCCCGCCCTCCAGCTGGGTTATAATAAAGCTAATGTGGTGGCTTGTTTTGGGGAGAATTTTTTTTTCCTGGTAGCTTCTGTTATTCACCCATGAAAATTTAATGATGCATTTAGGGTTATTACCTCTAGAGCCAATGGGCTAAAAATATTTAGCCTGATGCACTGCTGGTGGGGTCAGTAGGTCCGTGGCTGGTTCGTACAAAGTCATCTGGAGACCCTCCCTTGCTCCGCAACATTCACGAGCCATTACACTTATCCCATAATAACAGCTTCTGTACAAATGGAGGCCCTGCAAACTTGGCTGTCAGGCACCTCTGAAAAGATAGCAATTTACATAGAGACAAGAAAAAAAATCCTGAGGTCATTGGCAGGATACCCTCCACCGAGAAGAGCTCATCAGAAGTGCCCCTCTGCCCCACAGTTTGGCAGAGAGGTTCCATTCTTAATGGTTCCTATCTACCCTTGGGGTGGCTGGCCGTCTAATGGTGGGACCAGGGAATCCCCACCGGATTCTCTCCAGCTTTTACAAAAGTGCTAGAAAGTGGGAGGAGATGGACGCCAGGTGCTGTTCTATACCCTGTGCAAAGTTGAGACTGGCTACAAACCACCTCCACTGTGGTCAAGAAAACATTTCACCTTTGTTGGTCCCAAAGACAAGTCCTGCACCATGAACAGACAACCGTGAAAAGGAAGAAGGGTTCGAAGTTGTCAGGGAAAGAGTGGGGAGTGTAGGTGAGTGTCAGTCATTTCTAACATAAGAGAATGCCAAACCTTGGGTGATCCAGCATCAGTTCGACTTTCTACAGACTCCAAAACCAAACAACAACACAAAATTCTCAAGTTCTCTAGGTTTTAAGGACAGTGTTGAAACTTCCATCCTGTTTCCATGCATTTTAAGTGCACACATCTGAGGTCTGACTGTACCTGCCTCCTGTTTTCACCTGACATGGTGGCTCCGGGCATCAGAGAGAACTGGACAACTGAGTCGGCCAAGCTATACAATGTAATAGAATGTAAAACTCTATCTCTTTTCAGTGTTGGACAAAGTCCACCATAGAAGCTGGGCAGATTCCCATGAAATCCAGTGGGGGCAACAAGCCGCAACTGTTCCTATCTCGAGCCTGGAAGGAAGTGTGATCTATAGGCACAAGCTGCCCGCTATGGGCCTCAGGGCCTTCCTGGCTAAACTGAACCAAATCTTAAAGGGACGTTTTGTCACTTCACTAAATGTCGAGAAATAGCTCATTTGAAAGATGGGGTGTGGCTCTTTACTGCTGTTCTTTGGAAAATACCAGTGTAATTTGTATTAAGTATGGCATAAAGAAAAAAATCAATAAATGTGCTCTCATCATCTATTCCGAGACACAGCAAAGTAATAGGACTCGTGGGGCCGTATATGCTACGTATTCCATTATAGGCGGTTTGAGATATTCCTCATATAACGTTTATAACACAGACTTTGGCTACCTCTCTGTGCGTCTATATTCTCAGCTCTCCAGTGCTGGTGG
The DNA here is from genome assembly GCF_982192425.1 of Myodes glareolus. NCBI lineage: Eukaryota > Metazoa > Chordata > Mammalia > Rodentia > Cricetidae > Myodes > Myodes glareolus. Next base: position 87,469,422 of record NC_142028.1, read on the forward strand.
AGAACACTTCACTCACGAGATTGCAATGAGCCTTAAATGAGATATAAGCAGAAGAACAACCACCCCGTAGACATTGATTTTCTTCCCAGAATACACCCCAAACAGTTCATCTTGATTCTTCGAACGTCGGCAGGGTCCATTCTGTACATGGAGTCTGCCTTAAGAGCTCAGTTCATTGACCAGAGATGTCACATGAGTCGCACGAAGAAGGCGAAAAGGTGCGCTCTTGAACTGCGTAAGTCATCCCTGCTCACGTGATTGACAAGTACTCATAGAGTCAGGACAACTGACGCATGATTGGAAACAAGACCTGAGGTCCTGTGACATACATTCAGTGAGTGATAACCACTGCCCCAGAGAAAATAATGCAGAGCCTTCACATTGCCTTTGTAAACACTATTTAAACCCCGTTTCTTCCTACAACTTTCCAAATAAATGCCATGTTGGATGGTGTGGCATGGGCTCTGTTTTGGAGGTCTTTTCTTATAGCTTTATTGTTGAATAGTTGGCAAGTCAGTATATGTATTTAAGGTACACAATACAATGTTTTGACATATGTTCACATTGTGAAATGATTAGTACTCTCAGGATAATTAACATATTCATTACCTCACATAGTCACTTTTTCTTGCATGTGTGATAAGCTCACTGAAGATCTAGCCCCTAGCAAATGTCAAGTGCATAGTACATTATCATTAAATGTACTCACCTCACCCAGTGGTAACCAGACCTCCAGAACTTATAATAAAGGTTAATACCCTTGACACCAATCTCCACATTTTTCTTACTCCTTCATAACACCATTCTCCTCTGATTTTATGGCTTTGTCTTGTGTAGTTTCCATGTATATGAAGTCATGGTGTCTGTTTTTCTGTGCTTGGCTTAGTTCATGTAGAATAGTGCAATTGAGCACATCGATGTTGTCACAAATGGCAGGGTTTATTTCTTTTTAAGACTAAATAGTATTCCATTGTACAAGCCACACATGCCATTTTTTTCTTAAACCATACCTCTGTCAGCACAAGCATTGCACTGATTTTATTATGGCAATGACTATGATTATGACGGTGCTACAATGAACCCAAGGAAACTCAGGTATCTCCTTGAGGCGATCAGCTCATTTCCTGGATACATACCTAGAGAGGAGCTCTACTTTAGGGTTTTGGAGAACCTCCTTACTGTTTTCCAGAATTGGTAGATGAACTCCCAGTCCCACCAGCAGTGGACAGGGAGGGGTTCCTTCTTTTCCAAGCCTTTACCCATAATTGTTACAATCTGCTTTCTGGGAATTTTTCTTTTCCCTGTTGCTAGCCAAGTCTTCTTACAGGTGGGGAGAGAGAGAGAGAGAGAGAGAGAGAGAGAGAGAGAGAGAGAGAGAGAGAGAGAGAAACATCTGTTCAGGTCCTTTGCCATCTTGTGGCCAAACTGGTTGTGCTTTACTAGCAAGTTCCCTGAGCTCTTTATGTCTTGGATATAAGCCTTTTACCAACTACAACATTTGAAGGATTTCTCCCACTCTCAAAGGTACCTTTCCCTACCTTTCTAAGCCACGGAAGGTCTCTGTATCTCTGGAAAAACTTTTGAATTCTATGCAGTCCTTATGGTGTTTTGTTGACTATGCTTTTAGTGTCAGATTTTTGGTTTTTGTTTGTTTTGTTTTTATTTTTTATCACTGTCAAGACTAAATGTCAAAAAGATTAGGCCAGAAGTTTTGGTCTAGTATTCTTGTGGTTCGGGTCTTATGTTTAAGTTTGTAATTCAATTTCAATTGGTTTTGTATAAAGTGTAAGATGAGGTTGATTCATCTTCCAATAAGGAGATAGTTTTCCCAGCACCATTTTACTGCACACATTACCCTTTCCCCTGCGTATTTGTGGTATGTGGTCATTTGTTTCTAGACTAGCTCTATTTAGTTCTGCTGGCCTAATCTATCAGTTCTGATGAAAGTGTTGTATTGTTTTGATTATCATATCTCTGTAATGTGCTGTGAAAACAGCTATGGTTGGCTTAGGTTTTAACCTAGCAGAGTCTTTTGTAGTTCCATAGAATTTTAGAATTTTTAATAATGTTTGTTTGCAAAGATGTCACTAGAACTCTGATAGGAATGCACCAGATCTGGAGGCACCTTTGGGTAGATTAGACACAGTAATATTAATTCTTCCTCTTGGACTGTGTTTCCTTTTGTTTGTGCCCCCTTTAATTGCTTTACTCGCTGTCTCATGAATTCAGGGTAGAGATTATTCATCTCCTTGGTTAAACTTATCTCCAAGTATTTTCGTCTTTTCATTTTATGCTCTTGTAAATGGAATCATTTGCTTAGCCTTGGAATACTTACTATTTATTAAGTGGTCAGTAGCACTCACATATGCCAAGGTTATGCAAATGTTAATATACATATAAAGTTCTCGAATTCATATAAACAATAATTAGTAAAAACACCTACCGAGCATGTCAGCAGAGGCACCATATACTCAAAAGATACTAGTATAGAATGGATAAAATCTCAAAGGTTAATACTGAAGGTACATTAAACCTCCATGTTAAACCTTTTAAGGAAGTTCTTGTCATACTCAAAATCTTTATTTAAGAAGAAAGAGTCTCATTCCTGTGTTTAAAAGATAAAATAAAATTCACAAAAATCAATGCTCACTCTACGAGCTTCAATGTTAGATCTCAGCAGGGAGCAGAGAAATTGCCCACAAAGTCCACCATCAAATGGCCCTGGGATTAGAACTATGACGGGGCTGAGTACAAGATGCTTAAGGGTCATTAACATTTGTACTGACTCCAGGGTAGGGAAAGAGTAGGGATAGGTGATAGGGACCTCATTTAAAGGGGGGGGGGGGGGTCATTTTGAAACACAGTTAGGTGCCAGGTGAATGACCAGAAGAGGCATTTGGAGCAGGATTTCAAGTCAGAGAAAGAGGGGTCATGTGAAAGAAGGTGTAGAGTCTTCTTCGAGGGTGGCTACAAATGACCCTTGAGAACCTGCACCAACCACTTATTCAGACAGTTCCATCTGCGGTGTTTAATTTAGTACAGAAATACGGGATCCACTTTTTTTTTAAAAAAAGACAAATATTTTGAAAAAAATGTCATAACCCCTTACCAAGAAGCTGTTGTTTTCTGTACGATACACAAGTAAAATATCCAATTGTCACTTCTCTTCTGTGGTCAGAAAGACAATGAAATCTATTTCTGTGTTTCACGAAACAAAGAATGCCCTCTTCATATTACCCCAGCCAGCCTGATTCCAGGGAAAGGTGGCCTGGTGGAGTGACTCGACTTGACTCTGCTCTCCAGCAGCTATAAATAGCACCCCTTCATTCTCAAAAAGAGAGTAGGGATTGCAATGTGGGGATGGCGGTTCTCCCACCAATCGGCTGTCGCTAAACGCACAGTAGAAACAAAGTAGGCCGCTGAGTGCCTGTCAGAGGGCTCTTAGGCGCCAATACAAACTCCCAAGTTTTTCCACTCATAAAGTGGAGTGAGTGTAAGTGATGTTAGTATTGGGGGGGCAGCTGGAAAGAGTGGGAAATGGCTGAGAGTCTGGTGCCCACGGAGTATCAAAGAAGCACAGGAGAGCTGCATGCAAGCCAGCAAGCACACATTATTGCTTCTGTACTTAGGGACTGCATGTTCATGCTGTTTGCTGCTAGGGATGGGGCAGGGAATTCTTCCTTCTTGTTAAATAATATGTGGATTTGGTTTCATTGGTTTACCGTTTCTCTACCTGATATTTTTTTCTGATAAAGATTGTACCTCTAGCCCCAAAGCAGACAGGTGCAAAGAGAAACATATCTCTTGCCCACAGCAGATTGTAGATGTACTAGGTACCTAGAGCAATGTGGCTGCAGAAATTAAACCCACGTATGACAGTGGAGGAAAGACATTGGAGTACAAAGAAAAAAGAGAGTTAAAGAGTAGTAGGAGGTTGGGAAATAGAGTTAAGAGGACTCTTGGAGTGTTGGGTTAGCCTTACCTGAAGACAGTTACCACTTCCTCCATAGACTTGTCTGTCATGTGAGTAAGGATATTTCCTCTTTCATTTAAGACTGTTTGACTTTTTGGAGTTTTTTTTCACTTCAATAAGAATAATTCTCTATACTAAATATTATACTATATACTTCTAGACAGCATTCAGATTAATTACTACACCCCGGATAAAATGCTACTTACTGTAACCCAGCATACAATACTTAGGGATAGACCAAACATAATTTGTATAAGGCTTGTTCACCAAAACTTGCACACCCCAGATTTAAAAAAAAAATGAAACAAAACAGCAACAACAAAAAACCCAAGCAGACTCAAGAATGTGGAGGGGTCTACCATATTCGTGGTTTAGAGTAATCAGTATTGTTAAAATGTGAACGATCTTCAAATTGAAATGTGCATTCAATGAAGCTACAATAAGAGCTCCCATACATTTTTCAGGGAATTAACAGTTTTGAAATGTATCTAAGAATGCAGAAGAACTCAGAAAAGGCAGAATATTTTCAAGAAAGAAGAACAGCTCTAGAGGGTTCATCCCATACTGATTTTATGACATATTCTAAGTGGTAGTAATCAAAACAAGATGATTAAGACAATGAAGAGAAATAATCATTAGAACGGAATAGAGAACCCAGAAATGAACAAGCATAATTCAGTCGCTGCTTTGTCTTCCTCCCAAAGGTACTGTAACTCAAGGAGGTGACGACAGCCTTTAAGGGATCTTGCGGGAACAGCTGTGGAAGAGGAAAAGTGTTGTACCCACACTTCGCACCATTTGCAAGAACAAAAGGCAGAGCTGAAACGGTAAAGGTTCTGGATGATGTCAGCATGGAGGCGCATGCCTAGTTCCACCGTGTGAGATGTTGAAGCAGGAGGAGGAGTCTGAGGCCAGCCTGGGCTACATAGCAACCATTCAAAACAAAAACGCTGTACGAGCAAGCACCAGTGTCTTCACTATTTGGACTATATGTTCTGTTTCCATGGAGAGGATGTGAAAGAAAATCACTGAGTATCACATAATAAATTTGGCTTAATCAAAATTTAAAGCATCTGATTAATAGACAACATTAAGAAAATTAAATGGTAAGCCACAAGCCTGAAAAGAAATATTCCCAGTATGCATATCTGACAAAGGACTTAAATCTTGAAAAACATAGAATATTAGTAATTAATAATAAAAAAGACAACCTAATTAAAGCAGACAGAAGAAAGATCAAAATAGATATTTCACGAAAGAGAATGCACCAATAAACACACTGGTGGAGAGGCACATTAGTAATGGGAGAAACATACACATATACATAGTGAGACATTATTTCACACTTACTGAAATGACTATAGGCTAAAAGTTGGGTGGTGATGGGGCTGGAGAGATGGCTCAGCAGAGGGCCAGAATTCAGCCCCCACCACCTACATCAGGTAGCTCACAACTGCCTATAATTTCAGTTCCAGAGAATGTGGACCCTCTTGTGGTTCCTATGGGCACCCGCACACAGGTGCATACACACACACACACACACACACACACACTTTCTAAAAAATAGTATAAGTGACTCTTCAAAAGGTCAAATGACATTAAATAATGTTGAATTGTAGAGCTCTTCTACATTTTGAATTTGCCTGGCCCAATCTTATCAAGTTACACACATACGTACCTTACGAGCACTTTTAGTGTTTACATATGTATTTCTCCTAGGTGTTTACTCAAGACTAAAACTAAACTAAACTAAAACTAAAACATGCATATGTGTACACTGGAACACTCATTGCAGCTCTGTTAAAACATAGGTAAAACTGGAAACAATTCAGAACTTCATGTACAGTAGGATGGCCAAACAAGTCATAAAATCTTCATATACTGGCATACTACTATGCAAGAAATTTACATACTTTACAGACATGTGTGGCAACATGGATGGATCTTAAAAAATATTGAGGGAAAGAGGAGATCAGGCCTAAGAGAGGACATTTTTATGCTTTCACCTCTGTGAAAACTAAGAGCAGGCAACATAAATCTATAATGAGAAAAATTAGAAAACCAGTTGGTTCCTTGGAGAGGGAGTGGATGAAAGGGGTACAGTGAAGTTTCAAGAGTAATGGAATATCATACCTATTCTAACAGGGTGTTTCTATAAGCAAATATCTTTGTGAATACAGATCTGCACTCTTCAACATGTCACTTTTACTTTAAACATCAATTGTTGTTGTTGTTGTTGTTTGAGACAGGGTTTCTCTGTGTATCTTTAGAGTCTGTCCTGAATTCACTCTGTAGACCAGGCTGGCTCAAACTCACAGAGATCCACCTGCCTCTGCCTCCTGAGTGCTGGGATTAAAGGTGTGTGCCACCACCGCCCGGCTAAGCATCATCAAGAAGAGTAGGTATAACACAAAAAAATGGAGTAGCCAACCAGCCCTTACAACTGTGTGTGTACTTCTTTATCATGGCCCAACCTAGACACTTATGCTAATCATACAAGTGCTGGAAAAATACTCTGCTCTCGATGGATAAAGAATTCTCTATCATCCATAGCACCTGGAGAGCAATGGCTATGCAAAATGTGTCCTTCAAATTACATTAATATACCCATGATCAGATCAAAATGGAGCCACCCTCCAGAAAATGAAAGCTTTGCCTGGTGATGAGGTAGACATTATCAGAAGGCAAAGAATATCCTGGCACAGGAGTTAATCAAATAGAGATTAGATAATGGCTTGACAGGAATTCTATAGAGAAATTCAGATTCAAGATGGTAAAAGAGAATGGAGAAGGGGTCTCCAGGAATAAAACCTTAGCTTCTCCTTCCAAAATCTGATATCTATTATTCTTTGAAGAATCCATGAGCTCTGAAGACATAGTCATACCTCAGATGGCTGTCTGCCCCTCTGCCCCACCCCCACCCACAAGTCATGATGCAGCCCCATTTTGATACCGGAATATATCAGTTGTACCATTCAATTTGCATGAAAACCTCACAAGGAAAAAGTCACCACTCTTCCTAGAAACATACTGATGCAAATCACATTTTATAAAATATTTTTTTAAATAAAAAGAATGTAATTGCTCATTGAATTGTAATATGAATGCAAATTAACTTACTGTAATTATACTGTGCAATTTTCTACTTTAAAAACTTACAAAATGGAAGAGACCTGATAAGTAATTTGAACTGTAATTCTTCATTGTGTTCCTTCATTATGCAATGGTTACCATAAGCAATTTGCTGTTTTAATGTAGGAGGTTTTTAGTTCGTACCTTTACATTGACAAGACTCAAATGAGGCCATTCAGTATAGACAGATAGCTATCCCCCTTCCACAAGTGCATTGCAGAAATTATCAAGATAAAATTAACACAGCACCGGGGCATTTGTGAAGGATGCTTAATACACTTTCATCCAGGAACCTTCATCCCATCAAGCATCTCCCTGCCCTTACACCTATTTGAAACAATCAGGAGATTCTAAGCAAATGAGAATCAGGTTGTCAGCATCCGTGACTTAATGACAAGACTTGGGCAGAGAAGTGAAGAGAAGGGGTTCTAGCCCCAGCTCTGGCACTAATTAATCCTGTGACCTTCCCCATTCTAGTTTTCCTTTCCCACGTCTGTGAACTGAAAGGTTAGGCTAGGTGATTTCCAGCTTCCATTATATCCCTTCCTTATGACTCTGCGGTCGCCCTCCTCTCTGCAACCTGAGGGATAGGAAATGAATTTCTTACTTAGAATTAGTAGCTGTCTGAATGGGCAGCAGTCCCTTTGGTTCAGTCATTCATTGCTAAAGAATGACTAATATAAAAGATCATCTCTGACGATGCAAATGTGAAAAATAAATAATTACCCCTTTTGAGGCTATTAATAATTTGTATGTGTGGTTTCTTCCAAGTAAGTTCCGTTAACTAGAAGGCATTGGACAGAGAACTGAAGATCTCATTAAGCACACGGTGCCCTGGAAAAGGAATGGATTAGACTTGGACTCACAAGACTTAACTTTGTTTTTTAAGTAATAAACAAACCGTGGCAATTCCACCTCTTAGATGGAATGTCTTCTCCTGCCTCCCTGGATACTGTGAGAGTTTGGACACACAATGAGTATGTGTAAACGTTTCATCTAATTCTCTCAACAACCCACGAAGTAACTTGTATTATCTCTATTTTCCCAAGGGAGAAAATAGAACTTGAATAGCTTGTACAGGGTCACAGCATATGACACACTACATAGGCTATGTGTCCAGGGGACACATAGCATCCTTTTATCTTCGGGACTTCATAAAAACATGTGTAGTTATTTTTTTCTCACAACATCTATGCTCTTCTTAGAGAAAGAGAACAATTTCATCTTTGTGAAGCTAACAATACCATGAGCCCCCTTCTTCTCGGCTGTGAAATAAAGGATCATTTCTACAAGGGACATTCGTTTGCTTTCTCCCCAGTTGGCCTTACCCCGCTCTTACCCTTCCTATTTTGTGTTGCCTAAAAGTCTCAATTCCCAGTTGAGGACATATTCACTATCTGAGACTGACATCCCCCTCCGCCTTGGCTCTGGATTGGAACACACGACTTTCAGGCTGTGTCAGTTGATACATCCCATCGTCGTGGCCACAATGGCTGATCCACAATTGGCAGGGAGGTCAACTTTGTCCTGGCAGAATGAATCTCAGGAAAGAGAACAAAACACCTACATTTTTTTTCTTTTTCTTAAAAAACAAACAAAAACAAAAACAGTTTTTTCAATAGAAAAATGGAGTACAGACATAAACAGAGAACTCTCAACAGAGGAATCTAAAATGGATGAAAGACACTTAAGGAAATGTTCAATATCCTTAGTCATCAGAGAAATGCAAATCCAAACAACTCTGAGATTCCATCTTACACCTGTAGGAGTAGCCAAGATCAAAAACACTGATGACAACTTATGCTAGAGAGGTTGTGGAGAAAAGGGAACACTTCTGCATCGCTGGTGGGAATGCAAGCTTGTACAGCCCCTTTGGATGTCAGTGTGGCGATTTCTCAGAAAATTAGGAAACAACCTTCCTCAAGATCCAGTAATACCACTTTTGGTTATATATCCAAAGGATGCTCAATCGTGCCACAAAGACATGTGCTCAACTATGTTCATAGCAGCATTGTTTGTCATAGCCAGAACCTGGAAACAACCTAAATGCCCCTCGACTGAAGAATGGATAAGGAAAATGTGGTACATTTACACAATGGAGTACTACACAGCAGAAAAAAATGATGACATCTTGAATTTTGCAGGAAAATGGATGGAGCTAGAAAACATTATTTTGAGCAAGGTAACCCAGACACAGAAAGACAATTATCACATGTACTCACTCATAAGTGGTTTTTAAACATAAAGCAAAGAAAACCAGCCCACAAACCACAATCCCAGAGAATTTAGACAACAATGAGGACACTAAGAGAGACTTACATCGATATAATCTGCATGGGAAATAGTAGAAAGTAGAAAAAGACAAGGTCTCCTGAGTAAATTGGGAGCATAGGGACCTTGGGGGAGGGTTGAAGGAGGGAGGGGAGAGGCAGGGAGGGAACAGAGAAACATGTAGAGCTCAATAAAAATCAATAAAGAAAAAGTTCTTTTCATGCTGAGGATCAAATCCAGCTTCTTGGGCATGCTGACCAAGTGTTTACCATTGAGCTACATTCCTAACCCTTTCCCAAATTTTAACAAAGAGGAATATAGCCCAAGGAGCAACATCTTAGACTCTAAAAAAAGGAAAACAAATCAAAGAGACGGGAAGAAATTTTATTCCTTTTGTACTATTGAGTCATGGCCTAGAGGTACCATCTCCTTAGCAAAAATTTGGGCCATAGTTCTTTCAACACTTAAGCCTGTGTTGGATACAGCTTTTCTTACTTTCCACCAAGACTCGGTGACAAGTAGCTTGAAATGAAGTTGTGAGCCAAACCGAATCAGGTTCAATCACGGTGATTATGTTAAGGATGCCATTGACCATGGAGGTGAAAGGGGGAAGTGATCACCTTTACAAGCCCAATGCCTGAATCTCTTGGATAAATGGTGTGTAAAATAAATGGAAAAAAGATTTTTAAGTAAAAAACAAAAAAGAAAAGATGTCTACAGTGAAAGAGTTTCTGATGCCGCTCTGCCACTTCATTTCCCAGCAAGTTCACTAACACAGAATAGCACCAAATTCTGGCCCTTCCGTGGCCTTTACTTTCTTGCCTCTACACTATGCTCTTGCTGTGTCCTTCAGGATTCCCCTTCCTGGATCTCATTTATTACAGTCCTTTCCAGTCTAAAGTCTAGTTTAAGTGAAACTCCTCTGACCTTTTCCTTTGTTTCCCTTCTTGTCTACATTGTGGCTGTTTGCTTACAGTCTTGACTCCTGCCCTGTCTTGGAGCAATTTTCTCCATGGTTGGTTTCCCTCTGTAACTGCAATCTCCCAGAGTAGATCTTAAGCTCCTTTTAAATGGAGATAGGGCGGGTTGTAACATCTGCCACAGCACCAGTGTCCAAGTCCGTTCGGTCAATGTGACCATAAGTCTTCATCAGCAAACATTAATCAAGTGTATGTGAAAACATGGGAACGCCTTCCAGTCAGGATGCCTGGACTGTAATCCAACGGGAATTTATGAAGAAACACAGAGCAAAGGGGGCAATGACAGAGCAAAGGGGAGAAGCTGAGATGCAAGGAGGAACCACGGGTGATAAATAGGAGTATACCATTTAAAACTATAACCTCATTTCTAATCTAGTTCTGATGCCATGAGAAATGAACTCGGAAGTTCTGTTTTATTTATTGGGTATAATAGAAATAATGATACAATAGAGCAGGGCATACAAAAGCTAATTCCAGTGTCTATCTTAACTGATAAATGAAATAACGTTTTAAGAAGTTGGTTGTATTCCTTGGCATATGTGAACTTAATAAGTCTGTGACATTCGATACACAATCCCACGGTTGCCATTCATTTGGACATGGATTTTCATCTTTGATTCTCATGACTTTCTCTTGAAAAAATGACCTGTAGGATAATAGGCCCTCATATATATTCCTGCATAAAACCACAAATACTTTGGCAGTACTGATGATAATCCTAATACACACAGTTACTGAATGAATGTCTTAGCTCTGCTAAAAAAGCATTAATTTAATTATCTGAGTGAGCTTCTTTCTCCTACAACCAGTAGCCTTTTACTGATCGTAAAGTTGCCAGGGTCCACATACAAAGACTTGGGTGGTGAATCACAGCAGGTGAATCTAGACAATACCTACAACCATGCCACCTCCTCCTCCTACACTCTCCTGTGTTCCTGAGTGGGAGAGAAAAGACAGAGATGCATCTGGCATGGCCGTAAATGCTAATGACTCTAGGCATTACCCTTGGAGGAGAGCTCCCCATGGGAGTGACAATTACCATGTGAGTATCTCTGAAAACTATTTTGGAAAATGCTATTCTAGATGATTGGATAATATCAAGGCGTTTTGAATAATTGAAAGAAGGGGCCAAATATTTGTAGTAGATGTATCATTGTGAGAGCAAAGAATGATATATGTCCAAGCCACTTTGGGTTCATGTGTTCCTTCCATCTTCCCCTCACTGCTTGCTGCAACATACTCAGACCGAACACCACCACCCATGAACCTCAAGAAAATAAAAGCATGACATCTTGGGCATTCGTTTAAAAATACAGTCAAGCAAGGATCGTGGGCATATAATGTTGGTTCCAGTATAAAGTTAGCACATACTGCAAAATGCTAAAAGATGACAGCTGGTCACTGGGGACTTCCCATGTCTGGATTTAGTGAACCATAATATTTGCACAGTTTAAGGACAAATGAGTCGGTACCTCCTGACTGTGCGGACTGTCCCGGCGTGGTCCTATTCTGTACGAATGGATTTGCAGTAGAAAAGTCTGGGTCAAGGGAAGAACTGAGATACTGCTATAGTCAAAGAGTAGGGGAAACAAGGCCATCTAAGGAGATGCTGCTGGGAGCACGAGCATTCACACTTGTCTTCATTGAGCTTCTCTTGTGCTCAGAACACACTGAGCACTTTTATACACGTAAATGTTTTCATTAGGCTTCTCCTTCTGCATGAAATGGCCTTTCTAAACATTTTATCTACTGTGATGGTTACCCTTGTCAATTTGAGCAGATTTAGAATCACCAAAGAGCCATGATTTTAGTGGACTTATCTGTGAGGGTATTTCTAGAGAGGTTTAGTTGAAAAGGGAAAACCTACCCTCAGGAGCATCCCATGGACTGGGGTCCAGGACCAAATAGGAAAGGGGAAGTGAGCTGAGCCCCAGCATTCATTTTCCTCTGCTTCTTGGCTAAGGGCACAATATGGGCAGCAGTGTCACATGACCTTGTGATGAAACACACTCTCAAACTATGAGCCAGAGTAAACGTTTCTTGCCTTGAGTGACTTCTGTCCATGACTTCGCCTCTGCAGTAGCAGCAATAGCTACCACACCCACCACACCTTCTTGGAGCCCACCCCAGATGTAACATCTTTGACCCTCAGCTTCCCTTACTCTCTAACGGTCCTCTCAGAAGTACTACTTGAGTCCGCTGTGAATCCCCCTGTTGTAGCCATTTGTTTAATGCCTGCCATTCCAACAGAATGGAAGTCGTCTTTGAAGCTTCCCTCTGCCTCACTTCCCTAAAAGCAGCTTCCTACCAAGCCAGGCCGTTCCTTTCTCCAACATGTCACTCAAGTTTGTAGCCTTCCTTCATGTTCCTTCTTTCACCCCTGACAATCCATGGCCACCTGCTACGTTGTTCTTTGCGGTTTCCTATTTCTCTCCTGCTTGTCTGCAGCATGCGTTCTAAATATCAGTCACGGTAATATTTGAGCGACATAATCTGTCTCCTGACATGTGTTCAAAACACAACCAAGGTGCCCCTTTGTACTTGAGTTTGCATCACTTTGATAAAGACTTCAAAGTTTTCCACGATCTGACTTAGAATCAACATTCTGTCTTGTTCTGAGCACTGAGGATTCATTGGCCTTTGGGCACTTCTACAAGCTCCCTTTAAGACCTTTGGTGAGTGATGTTGATTGAGATGGCTTCACTCACCTACTCGATAACTTCTCTGAGAATCCTACGATACATCCACATTGATGATCAGTTTAAATGCCACTTGTTCAGAGAATTCTGATCCATCTCTTTCTTTAATGAAGTCCCTTGGTTATGATTTTTCAAAGTACCTTGCAATTTTCTTTCATAGACCTGGCCACAATTTATAACTATGTATTTATAACAACACATAAAATAGAATTGAATTTTGTAATCGCTTAAGTATCTATCCTCCCTGCTTAGATTCTGGGTACCATCAAATCAAAGGAATGTTTTCTGTTACATGTTATTGTTTGCTAGTTTGTTTGGTCCCTAGGTGGGCTGAATGATGGTGACTCAGGATGAATGTCCATATCCTAACTTCTGAAATGTGTGAATGCTCTTTAGTGTATAAGAGTCTGCCAATATAATTAAGTTGTCATATTGAAATGAGAATATAATATTGGATTGTGTAGGTGGGCCCTTAATCCAATCTCACAATCACAGATGTCCTTAAATCACAACACACAGAGATTCAAGAAAGAGGAGGGGGAAAGTAACTGAAAGGGCAGAGACTGGAATAATGTGGTCACAAGGTGAGGAACAGCTGAAACTATCAAAAGCCAGAGGACGCATGGTCTGGGCAAAGGAACACAGCTATGCTAATACCTGTGCAAGTCCAAGAGCATACATACCTGTCGTGTTAGGTAGACAAATGTGATGAATTGCCACAGTACTGCTAGGAACCCAGTGTGCTCTGTCACCTATAGATTCTGAATGTTGGCTAGCAATCATATCTCTAAACTGTTTTGAGATTAATTATATACATATAAGTATCTGTGCATGTGTATGCGTGTGTACTATATGGGTGCTTGGTCCTCATGCAGGTCAGAAGAAGGGGTGGGATTCCCTGGAACTGGAGTTCATTATGGCTTTGAACCACCAGGGAGGGTCTTTAAAATCAGGTGCTCTGCAAGAGCAACACATGCTCTCAACCAGGGATCCATCTCTCCAGCCTCCAGTAACTGTATCATAAATGAACGAAGAAGTGATCACTCAAGGAAGAAGAATCATTGTTCAGTATTCATACCAGAAACTACTACCAAAGAGAAATCAGATAAATTCAAATTAATCATCAACTTGTAGTAAATGAAAACTTTTTACAAAACGGTAGGCACTAGCCATTTTAGAGGCTATACGTGGAGAGAAAGAGTGCAGAGTAAGTAAGACAACTCCCTTCTTTTATAAATGAAGATTACAGAATTGAGAAAGGTTATCTGACCGACCCCAATGTCACCCAGTTAGCTCAGTGGGAGAGAAGTGGCAATTGTTTATGCAATTCCCATACCAGCAGCTACTACCATGTCTTCCCCAAATACAACTGCATCATTCTAATTAAAGTCACTGGGTAGGTGGCTGCTATCTCCAGGCAAAGACATCAGCATCCATTGTGATTAAACTCGTTAGTATGTGCAAGACCTCACTGATAATGGAAGAGATATTGAAGCCAATCTCAAGAACTGTAAGATAAAAACAAAAATTTTCCATTCATATCCCAAGGAATCCAAGAGGGAATATCCACATTAGTCAGGCATTTACTATGCTATTACTTGATTTAATTATGATTCCATTTCTAGTATTCAAATATTGAAGAAGTTTATCAGGTATTATCTCTTCATTTAAGAATTTACCCAAAATATATTAAATGTGAGCATAAGTCAACTCACTTCAGAAGTGAGGTCCTTTCCACTTCATATGTGACTTCCCACTTCATATGTGAATGCCATCTGAAGAGTCTCTAACAATTATGGTTTAAGTTTAACGTGTAGTACATGGGTCACGGAGGAAAGAAACCCACAAAAGCAAGAACGAACAACCGAAACATATATTTCTATTAAAGCAATATCTTCAGTGGCTCTTTTCCTCTTCTCTCTGTGCGAATAAACAGCATTCTGGAAATCAGAATATATCCTGTTTTGCCACCCAGTATGAATTTAGCCACTATGAATGCCAGTGGACACCACCGTTTTGTCTTCACACTTCAACCGTCCATCTTTAATCCAAATGTACCACTACAGCACATCTCTAAAATACTTGCCAAAGAAATGATCTGTGGCTGTGGAGATCGCTCAGTGGATAAAATAACTTGCCATACAAGCATGAGGTCCTTAGGTAAAAAAACCTCAGGGCACACATAATGCCAGGGACTAGAGGGCACGTCTAGAATCCCAGTACTCTTGCAGTGAGATGAGAGATAGGGGCAGGAGCATCCCAGTTCACTCAGGGGCCAGCTAGCATGGTGTACACAACAGAAAACTGCAAAAGGACCTTGTCTCAAGGTGGAAAAAAAGACCAATGCCCAAGGTTGTCCTCTGACCTCCATGTGCAGACACATAAATGCACTCATGTATATACACGTGCACACACATAATACCCCCATACAAGAATTACAGAGTGATTTCTAAAGCCTGACATGTTATTTCCTACAGTGACTATATCTCAAAAATCTAGTTATATTTAGGGGAATCCAGAAAGTCATTTAGTCAGTCCCCCCACTGCAGTCCCAGCCTTGCATCCCCATATGTACCTCTGAATTTACCCACTCTTCCCTTAAGGACACTCGGGACTGAACGCCTGTCAAATCAGCCCTGGATTCCATTGCTCTGAATAGCAATCGTTGATTCCATTGACAAAGTCTGCAATTTTTGTCATTCATTTGTCCCTACATCACTTTCCTGCATGCCTTCTGTAAGATGAACACACTTCTCGAGACACTGGTGACAAACTCACAGAGAGCTGGCTCCGTTTCAAAAAAATTACTCAGAATAATGGCAAAGAAAGGTAAACAAGTAGTTTTGCAAAAGTCGTGTCTTCTTTCTTATAGCAGAACTGGCTGCTAAGTACTTCAAATCCCCTTCCTCTGAGAGAGACATCTAGGGAGAGAGAGCATCCTGCTCGGTTTCAAGAGAAAGAACCTAGGGCCCACTGGGACAAAGGTCATTCTGGAGCCACTGACTCACTGGACTGCTTTGCTACTGATAGGGCCTCTCCAACTTAATCCTTTCTAGTGGCCCTGGTCACTACGTTAGCAACCTCAAAGGACTTCCAAAGACAGAAATCCTTGTGAAGATTTATCACTCTCCAGGCAGCTGGCTGGCGACTGCCCCTTACAGGAGACACTTCCTTTCATTTGGGCCCACACTCTCTCTGTAACTGGCTCAATCTATCCCTTGCTTTCCCAAGGAGGAAAATTTGCTCCTTCCGTGGGCTTTATGTTCGGAGAGATCAGTAAGAGGGCAAGTTCTCAGAATAAAATATTATATGATTTTTTTATGTAGCATGAAACTTAAATCTGATTAGACCAGGTCTATATTCCAACTCATTTCCCTGCTCCCCAGTGCCTGTGGGTAAAACCAAGAATTTTAATCCACGCTATGGCCCTCCCAGGTTAGCCTTTGCCGATGCTGCCACGGCATCTTTTCTCAAGATCTCCACACATCTGCAGCCCGCCAGGCAAACCTCCGTGGCCTGAGGAGTCACTGATGGGCCCTTCAGAGAGGAGTGATCAGAATTGATTTACATTTTCAAAAACTTCCTCCTCAATCCCTGCATGGAGCAGCAATGGTGGAAAAATTCACAGACAGTTTGACGTATTTCTTCAAAATCCTCCTGGGATAAAGCAGGCCTTCAATTCCCAAGGAGATTAAAAAATAAATAAAAGAGCGAAACAACAACAAAACCCTACCTTAATGTTCATAAAATTTTCATAATATTTCCTAGTAAATATAGCTGCAAAGAATTTCTACTATATTGACCATCACTTCAGTAAAAACTTAAAGATTTGCAGCCAGACTCCGTGTGTCCTCCCAGGGTCCATCCATTAGGTATTCTCCATTAACTGGGGATCTCTTCATTAGTCCAAAATTTCCCAGTAATTGAGTAGCTAGTGTAGGTAGTATACTATGTGTACTGGTCGTTGAGGGCAGGCGCATATTGATGCACACGTGGATTACTGTGTTTTAGTATGCCTTGACTATGGAATGCTCCCTATAGGCCTGTGGGTTGAAGGCTTGCTTCCCAGCCTGTGGCGCTGTTAGGAGATGGTGGGGATTTCAGGCAGTAGGTCTTAGCTAGAGGAAAGAGGTCACTGAGGCTGTGCCTTTAAGTATCTTGTCCCTTCCCTGTCTCTCCCTGCTCCTTGACTGCCATGTATGCAGGTTTGATCTGTTATAAACTCCCTTTGTCTCCTTACTCTGCCCCATCATGACCAAAACCAACAGAGCCAGTTAGCCCATGGACTAAAAATCTCTTAAACTGAGACTAACCAATGCTTCCTCCCTTATGACATTTATGTGGGACATCTAGTCACAGCGATAAAAACTTGCATGTGCTTGGTCCTTATGCTTTCTGAGCTCATTATCAGGTGTGCTTGAATTCAGATATTAATTTAGTCAAGCAGTGACACAAACCCTATAATGAAAAAAGTTTCTCCAGCAACTTGGAGAGTTAGAGTACAAACAATTCAATCTATAACTAATAACACTTGAGTACTGAATTGTTATGTTGAACATATAACTGCTAGACCTGTCTCTTTTGAAGGATTTATTAATTAATAAATATTTATTGACCACCTATTCTGTTAGACAACATAGAACAAGTGATTGAGTGACACATTGTTCTTACCTTCAAGTAGTAGCATGTGTCCATTTGGTCTAAGGCTTTCATGCATGAAATAAAATCCAATAGGCCTCAGTTTGACCCATCCTGTTCCTGTATTTCCTATATGCTCTCACATTAACCATCATGCACACACATGGACACATGCACACACACTCACATTTTTTTCTTAGTGCCAAATCTTTTTTTTCCTCATTTGTATGTGTGTGTATGCATGTTTGTATGTGTGGGGTTGTGATGTAGGAAGTCCTTCTGCATATGTATTGCTTTATTGGTTAATGAATAAAGAAACTCCTTTGGCCAGTGATAGGGCAGAGTAGTGCTAGGCAGGAAAACTAAACTGAATGCTGGGAGAAAGAAGGCGGAGTCAGAGAGAAGCCATGTAGCCCCTACAGGAGACAGACGCCGGATGCTAAATGAAATTTTACCTGGTAAGCCACAGCCACATGGCGATACATAGATTAATGGAGATGGGTTAGTTTAAGATGAAAGAGCAAGCCAATAAGAAGCTAGAGCTAATAGGCCAAGCAGTTATTGAAATAATATACTTTCTGTGTGATTATTTAGTGGTCTGGGCAGCTGGAAAGGAGCAAGCAGCTTCCTGTGCATGTGGTGCATGCGGGTGGGCGCACAAGCATGAATTGCATGTATGTGTGGAGGTCTGACTTACTGCTGGGAATCTTCCTTGATACTATTCTACCCTGTCCTTTGAGGCAAGGTTTCTCAATCAAACCCAGAGCTTGCTAATGCAGCTAGTTTGGCTAGCTACCTAGCTCCAGGAAGCCCCTGACTCTATTTTTTCCAGGCTAGAATTACAAGCAAGCTGCCTCATACTTTATGTGGGTTTTGGGAATCCAAACTCAATTCCTCTTGTTTACATAAGTGATTTAACCACTGATCCACCTCCCCAGACCTCACAGAAACTATTTCATGCTCCAAATACTGGCTAGGTTTTCATCTTCCCAAGTTTAAGCTTAGATTCACTGTCCCATAGTCTCACTTCTGTGTATATTAAGATATTACAACCTGGATTTTTGTTCCCTTCTGAGTGACAACCGTTTAAATTTTTCTTCAATAAACATTTTGTACCACCTAGTTAGGTGTCTTGATGTTATCACCGAGAGTAAAGAGAAAAGGAACATCCATTCCTGCCACATTATAGCATGTTGCCACCCATCAGCCCAATGTGACTATGCCCAATTTCAAAGGGGGACTGCCTAAGTCTAAGAAACAAGCAAAATGACTTGCTCTACAACCTTCCTACACATGTGAGAACAAGGGAACTCTGACTTGCATGCCACTTCAGCTGGAGTGTTTGTACTCTGCTTTATGACTTTAGTCTTCTTATGACTTTATTAAATGTGTAAAGAAATGATAAATGATTACTCAGGAGCCTTAGGAGACACATTACCAGTCTTACCAGTGGCTAGAAAATACTTATTAAATGTCATTTACTGTATTTCTAAATCCAACTTATGAAAATAATACATATTTGGCATCATGTATTATTATAACTGTTGTTTTTTTTCAATTCTAGAAATGTTCAGATAGTCAAATTTATGTCAGTCTCTGACTATAACAACTGGCAAAATAATGGCCAACAAGACATTGTCTTAAATTCACATTAAAACATAAATAACCAACAGAGTTGCTATTTTATAAATAAAGCTTTTGCTGTATAGCAATGTCCCCCAAATTTGGGCCTGTTAAAACCAAAGAAGTAAACAAAACTCAGAAGGCTGAAGAAGTTCCTGAAATTTACAAGATCCACAAGGCCCTTTCCCAAGACCAAATAGGCAGTTTAACATTTGTTCGGGGAGGCAAGACTCTTAAACTTGTGAAGCTGTCAGGAAACTCCAGGGATATGGCTCCCATTAGTGCTCACCCATGGTTGAATGAGCTGTTTGACAATCCAGCTGCTTTTGAGTTATCTATACCCCGAGAGCGACCACAAAGCTATACTTTTTAAAGAAGTCTGATAATCACTGGTTTAGTTCGCTAGAATTGTGTGGTTCATTTCTTGGGTCTGTTGTTCGTGTCCCATCTGGGGTGAACAGACATTTGCGTACATCTCCTCACTGAAGGTCACAGAACAGCTTCTTTTTTCTACAGAAAGCAGGTAGACAAAGAAGAGGCCCCGCTAGATTCTGAACTAATGGAAAGTCAGAAGAAAACACGATGTGATCAAGGGAGCTTTTGCCTAATGGATAAGGCGACTTATGGCGGGCCTTTTGTTGAGTGAAAGATTAAAGAAAAGAAGGGATACATATTTTTATTTGTTAAAAAGAACAGTAAGTTTGGAATCACAGTTCTGGATTTTTATTTGGCCATTCCACTTCAAATTACCTCACTCTGTAGGTAGGGAGAGGCACACTTCACTGAGCAAAGTTATTGATTGAAAAAATGGTAGTGACTTCTTACGCTACAACTTCAGGGACAATGAGACTATAATAATAATGGCATTGATCAAAGGCTGCAATACATGGGACATTCAGGGCAGGGCCAGTGTTCGCTGTGGTACGGGCCTCAAAGGAGCTTCAAACCAGAGGAAACCAATTCACAACTCATTATAAACACATGTGTCTGTGGATATAGCAAATGATTTCATCTCATACTTTTAAAGAATGAACTTCAACTTTCTAAACACATGTTTTGAGATTAAAATGAAATGAAGAGATTGTCCCTTTATTTTCTTCAAGATTATTACTAAGAACTGACCTCATACTGTGTATTAGTTTTGCTCCATATACCCTAGTCACTGCATGTGATACATGCTTCCTTTAGAACACATAAAGGCTTTTTATTTATTTTAGTTACATTCACAGTGTGTTTGTGCACATGAGTGTAGGGCCCATGGATTCCAGAAGAGGGCGTCAGATTCCTAGAGCTAGAGTTATAGTTGGTGTTGACTGCTGAGGAGAGAACTTTGGTCATCTACAAAACAAGATGTTGAGCCTTTCCTACAACCATGTTCATAATAGCATTATTCATAATAACCAGAACCTGAAAACAACCTAGATTTCCTCCAAAGATCGGATGAAGAAAATATGGCACATTTACACAATGGAGTAATACACAGCGGAAAAAAAGGACATTTTGAAATTTCCAGGCAAATGGATGGATCTCAAAAAAATCATTAAATGAGGAAACCTAAACCCAGAAACACAAATATAACATGTTCTCACTCATAAGTGGCTTTCAGACAAAAAAAAAAAAACAAAGAAAAACCAGCCTACAGTCTACAACCCCGGAGAACCTAGACAAAATAGAAGACCCTAGGAGAGACATACATGGATCTATGTAGCAAGGAGAAAAAGACAAGATCTAATGAGTCAATTGGGAGTGTGGGGGTCACAGGACAGAGTAGAAGGAGAGGGAGGAGTAAGGGAGGAGAGTGGAGAAAAATGATAGCTAAAAATAAAATAAAAAAGAAAACAAGACATGCTATCAAATACTGAGACACCTTTCCAACCCCACCATAAAATACTTTTAAATAGTTACAGCTTCCAGAGATAAGGCGTATCTTATTGCATGTTAGATAGGACTTAAACGCAGGTCATGAAAGCCAGAGGATTTGCTTAATCCTTTCTGCCACCATGGCTTTCATCTGCTTTGCCTTGTGATGAATACCTTACCAGCTAATGCCAGTCCCCAGGCTCCAGAAGGGCCACCAGCTCCCAGACACACTCTTTTGTCTGCAACTTCCCACCTGACCTTCTGTCTTTAGCTTGTCTTCCTTGCTGAGAGGTTAATTTACTGAGATTCAAAGAAGTTAAGCTTCTGCCCACAGACACCTGGAAAAAGGTGAAGCCCTAAGATTTTAACTTGGGTTTCTAAGGCACGAGTGTCTGTATTTGTTCTCCCAACTACATCCTGCTGATTTACAGAGCAGCCGAGTCCTCCCCAGTGAGATTCTTTTTTTAGTCGAAAAGACCTAGGTTACAGTATTCTATTAAAAAAAAATTACCTATGTTAAAAGATGTTTTGTGATGTGTAGGACAAAGCGAGCCATTTAAATTGAAATCATTTCCCTAGTATCCAAGATCTCTAAATCTCATGCACATTAAGTTTGAATTAACACTAACAAGGGTCTAACAGCTTTGATGCTGTGTTCTTAGATAATTAAATTCTTAGAAAATCATTCCACATTTGAGGGAGAAACGAAGGACACAGAGAGTTCAGTCTTAATTCAAAGTCACTTACACATCGTTACCTGCTGTTTCCGGGCCTTCACAGAACCAGCAGGGAGGATTCGATATTAAAAAGGAGGTTTCTTTATCTGGGGGGGGCAATAAATCGTGTAGGGGTGTGGGGCTGTCTAGTGCACTGTTCCTATGCTATCCTGTGCCTCCAGCCTCACCTAGAATTCTGCAAGACCAAGTCCATTATACATTCAGGGTCAACCTCAGTCTCCTCCCTGCATCCCCTCTCAGAGCCTGTCCATTCTTTCTGTTTACAAAGCCCTGCCCATTCCCTCACTGAATGTGATCCTCACAGGGACCTGCAGAGACTGGAAAGACAATTTATTTTCCCAGGACATTACCTAAAAAGAGACTTGCTGGCAACGGACTAGGTCTCATGAGGTGACTCTTACCTGGATTTAAATTTCCTAAGTTCGTCTTGACTTCCCCAACTTGGAGTCATTTGAGTCTTGTCATGTCTTAGAAGCAAGTAGATTTGGAAAGGTTGATTCACGTTGACAACCCTCACAAGAAACTGACAGCTACACTGGAGTTCTAGCTTCAGACTTAGAGGGGTTGAACCAGCAGGACTAGGGCATTGTTTTTGGAGATAGTCAAATTAGTAGAAAGGTATTTCATTTTCAACAAAAGAAAGCCAAGGCTCCATGACTTGAGATAAATTTAGGCACCCAGTTAGTATCATGGAGAAAACACTAAAATATTCTACTTCCATCCCTGGCGTAGAACTGTTACTAGGATTGAAGCACGGCAGGAAGAAGGTAGGTGCTTGAGGAAGCTTGGCTCTCCTCTCTCTTTTCAGTTTAAGAGAAGCCAGGGACACTCACCCCCTATCTGGTTCTATTGTCTTGTTCTGAGTGTCCCCCATCCCCGAGCTCAGCTCCCCTTCCTCTGATTAGTTCTTAAGTGGCACCATGAATATTTACGTTTATGTCTGACTCATCCTGTCTTGCTCTGATGTCTCATAGCCTTGCTTTGGTGACAGTGCTCACATCCCTGGCTTTGTTGAGTCGCATTCATGTTGTTGATGTTGGGGCATCTCGTTAACTTTGCATAGCTCTGGTTCTAGTCTCAAAGTATAGATCTAAAGCTGGATTCTCAGACAGTAGCTTCTTAGCTATGAGTAGCTCTCACAACCATCCCTGCTAACATATCAGGACACAGATTTTTCCATGGATAGAGTATCAGTTGTTATCACTATTGTTCTGATGGAAAATGGAGGCCCCCAAGAATTTCTGTTCTTGTGTCAACGACATACAACTTGCAAGCCTTGCCTGCAGACTTGATTCCACACAATAAGGTTGGGTCATATATTTCCACTGCCACAAGGCCAATGGTTAACAATAATCCTAATATTCACTTAGCACTTGCTATGTGCCAGACACTGTTCTCAATGTCACACACAAATGTAGTGACACATTGGATCATCACACCAACCTGTCACCATCATTCCCATTATAAACTGGGGAAGTGCCAATACAAAAACAAAACAAAACAAAACAAAACAAAAACCATTGATCGTATCATACCAAGACAGAAAGTAGAAGTAGCAGAACCAGGAATTAAACTCAAAACAATCTAGCTCACTCTGTCCGTATCTTTCCTGGTAGAAAAAGAAATCCCTTTCCCAATGGGACCTTCAGCAATGATAGGAAGGCTATAACTTAGTCAAATGTCGGATCTCTTTTATTAACCAAGACTAAATTTCCACCCTGGGGTTTATAGGAGGGGTCTTCTAGTGCCAAGAATACAGTCAATCTTATTAATTATTCACACTCTGTGTCTTTGAATGTTTTTTCATTGTGACAAGACACCCCAGATAAACAACTCGGAAAGAGGAAAGATTGATTTTGGTTCATGGTTGACGCCATGCTCAGGCTCAAAACAAGGGAAGAATCTGAAGACAGGACAAACCTTCCAAAGGCAACCTTCAGCCTGTTTCTCCAACCAGGTTCATCCTCCCAAAAGCCCTGTCAACTATGAGTGCATCGGTGTGATAATCCATCAATGAGATTAGCACACCATCAGGATCCCAATCTTTCTCTGCCCAACCTTGGCCTCCATGAGCACATGTATGTGGACTCACACATACTTAGACATGTGGGCACACACACAAACATAACACACAAATCTCTTATGGTTGTGCATGAGTCACCCACATATTGGTGCCTTGGAGAGGTAGATGTCCTCGTTGGTTGGCCAAAATTTGCTATGTAGTATCTCATCAGAAAACAGTGCTGCTGCGTTTGCTATCAGCAAGAAGGGCACCAAGTGCAAGGAACCTCTTGAACCATAACCCTGACTTTGTAATCTAATTTTTTTTAAATCCTCAGATAGGGTCTTAATAAAAACATAACCAAAAAAGGACAATGACAGAAATCAATTTTCTCATTTAATCAGCTTCTTTGTTAACTCAACCATAAATTATGTGCTAGAGGAGTCTAATCACATTGTATATGAATCTTGCATAATTTGCATTAATTACAACCTAAGATGTAAGTGCATTATGTGGCATTGTATGTATTTTTAGTTTATCTCATAAAAATGTTATAGCGGCTTATGGTAGACATGACTTCTTTATTTATCTATATGCATAAAAGAAGGAAAACCCAATCCTACTGATTAGTTTTAGGAATAGTGCCTTTCAGAAGATAATCATTTCAACTAACTCTTAGATCCTTCTAGAGGCAGTTTCTCCCAGACTCCTGTCCTTGTAGCCAGCCTGCCAACCAGTCACCTGATGCTCAGTCCTACTATATTCCTGAAGGTGTTCACACTAGGGTTGGCTCTGCCCAGTCTTCTGTTGTTCTGACCCTCAACCCTGCTGTGTACCCAAAGGTGCTCACACTAGGGTTGGCTCTACCCAGTCTTTTGTTGTCCTGACTCTCAAGTGACAATAGCAACTGGGGCATCTATACTTTCCATCTCGTAGTTCCTGAATTTCTCAGTTAGGGTTTCTATTCCTGTGGTAAGATGCCACAAGCAAAAGCAATGTAAGGGAGTTAGGGGTTGTTTGAGCGTGCAGGGCTCAGGTCACATTCTTATCATTGAGGGAAGTTCAGGCTGGGATTCAGGCAAGAGCCTTGTGCAGGAATTGAAGCAAAGACCATAAAGGAATGCTGCTCACTGGCATGCTCCCCACGACTTACTCATCCCGAGTTCTCACACAACTCAGGATCTCCTATGTAGGAGTCACCACCCATAAAGCGCTGATTTGCACATCAATCATTAGTTAAGAAAATGCCCCACAATCTTGCCTGCAAGCCAGTCTTATAGAAGCATTTCTTTATTTATGGAGTTGTGGTTCTCTCTGATCAGATGACTCTAGATTTTGTCAACTTAACAAAAATACCAACCAGGACATTGGACCAAAACTCAGCTATTGTAGAAGTTGAATCATGAGATACTTATAACTCTTAGAGAGAGGGATGAGCTATGATATGGGATTCCATCTGTATATGTTGCTTTTGTTGGTTAATGAATAAAGCTGTTTTGGCCAATGGCTTAGCAGAGTAAAACCAGGTGGGAAATCCAAACAGAGATATATAGAGAAAGTAGGTAGAGTCATGGAGATGCCATGTAGCTGCTGAAGGAGAAAGGTGCCAGAACAGAAACTTACCCAGTAAGCCACAGTCTTGTGACAATACACAGATTAATAGGAATGGGTTAATTTAAGATGTAAGAGCTAGCTAGAAATATGCCTGAGTCATTGACTAGACTGTTATAATTAATATAGTATTAATATAGTTTTTGTGTGATTATTTGGGTCTGGGTGCCTGGGAAACTAACGAGTAGCCTTCATTTACAGGGCTACATCCACTAGTCCAAGACATCACATTGCTGAATGATGAATAGTTGTCTAGAGGTGAGGAAAGTTACTGTCATGCTATCGGATCCAGAAGAGAAGTTTCTGCTCTTTCTTTCCTTTACTCAACAGGGCTTTGAAAGTTAGGCTTAACCCTGGGGCTTACAAAAATACATCAACAAAATAATCTGACTTTATGGGGAGATCTGGTAAAAGATGTAGACTGTACTAAAGTTCAATTCCTATTACAAGTGCTATAATAAAGATATGTGAAAAGAATGAGAGAGAGAGAATGTCATTGTTTGTGAAGAAGAAATTAAGGAAAAAAGAAAGAGGGGACAAAAGGAGATTTAAACTATAAAAAGATCAAAATTCTGAGATAGAGAGCCAAAGCCTTTTCAAACAAAGGAAAACCTTCAAGCTGAATACCATGCTAGGTATGTACAAAGGACTTGACACATTAAGTGGTTCTATTCGGTATGTAAGAGCCTCCTAGAACTAGCAATAAGGAAGAAATATATCAATTCACGGAGTAGCAGCTTTTCTGTGTATTATACCAGGTGTGTACTTGCTAGGTACAATTAATTTTCATAGATCTGAAGCTGCAGTGTTGTAAGGAAGTTGCTAGTTAGTTCCCAGCTACTTAGCCCTGAAATAATCACACAGAAACTGTATTAATTAAATCAGTGCTTGGTCTATTATCCCTAGTTTCTTATTAGCTAACTCTTATATATTAATTTAACCCATTTCTATTAATCTGTGTATTGCCACTTGGCTGAGGCTTATCATCTAAATTTCCAGCAGAGCTACATGGCTTCTCACTAACTCTGCTCTTCTTTCTCCCAGCATTCAGTTTAGTTTTCCATGCCTACTCCTGTTCTGCCCTGCTCTGCTATAGGCTCAGAGCAGTTCTTTATTAATCAGTGGTAATCACAGCATATAGAGGGGCATTCCACATTACTGCAGTGTTTACTATCCTACATTTACAGGTGAGGAAACTAAAACACATACAGCTGTCCAAGACCAACCAGCTGGGAATCGCCATCATCAAAATCTACACTCATAGAGTTTGGTTAGAGAGTGTTAATCATTCCAGAGAGGAAGGACTTTTTCTTTAGGCTCTGCGGAAGAGCCTGGGAGGGTTGAATGTATAGTGAGAGCAGAGTTTAGAACGGTGCCTCAAGCCACACTGTGAATGTGGATTAGAGAAGAGTGGAGGCAAAACAATTAAAACCAAAACCCTACTCTGGGTATGATTATCAGTCCAGATAAGAAATGCCAGCTACTGAACCACTGCAGTCACTGTGGTTTATCCAGCACAGAGATGCCAAGGTGACACAGTCAGCTTACTTGGGGCAAGAAAGAAGAAACCTGACCCTACTCTACCATGTGATATTACTCATAATCCTGTTGAATACATGAAGAAGAAAGATTTGCTCTTCTTTCCTTGTCTTCAAAGGAGTCCAGAGGTCATGGAAGTTAAAGCACCTCAAGACAACTCAATATATGGAGCTTCTCAAGACAGGAATTTCTTACAGAGCATCTCTGACAGCTGTTGGCCCATTCTCTGCATAAATTAATTGTTCACAACATATCTTTCAAATGACTGATATGTATTGTAGGTCTTGATCATCTACTACATCAAATGTTCCATTGTTTGATATCTTGTACATGATGAGCAAAATACAATCAGATCCTCTGAAGCCCCCAAACCCTTATTTAAATTTCTTTGCCCCAAGTGTTCACCTACAATCATTGGTTCTACATTCCAGAGCCCTCTAATCCCATGATAATTTCAAATTCCTGGGAGATCACATCTCAGGGATTGACTCTTCTCTTGCCCACACTTAACATTCAGTTTCTTCAACATTTTCTCATATAAATCAGACAAAGCTTCCAATAGTTCTCAGTTTTCAATGAAGAAATGGCTGATGATTAAAGAAAACAGACAGCAACTCTCACTCTCAATAGACACAAAGACCTAGACATCAAATCTGAACATAGCTGGCTTCTGAGGAATGAAATTTGAACATGGTCATTTCTGTGGCCTTTTTTAACTGCTAAAATTTCAATGAAGAATTTTACTTTTATAACCAGAGAAGAAAAAAAGTATAAAGCTTTAATGAAAACTGCCGAGGGAATGTTTGAGCTATTTGTTTTCCAAGGTGATGTGCCTTAACAGAACATTGCAAATTTTTTAGGCAACCAGAATGAACTACTGTATGCTATGCTGTTTTTTGAACTAGTCCGCAAATGGCTTTCACACTTGTGTTCTAGTTTACCAACAGTTGTGCACTCTGCACTTTCATTTACTTTGTTTTGCAAAAACACATTCCTATTTCCACCTAAAGACATGTGGTACCCTATTACATGAAAATACAATTATTCTCCTATTACCAATCATATGATTTTGCTGAGTGTTTGCTGCTTTTGCAGAGGATATGGGTTTGGTTCTAGCACTCACATGGCTACTCATAGTCTTCTCTTAACTCCAGTCTAACACCTGCCTCTGGGTTCCTTGGGCACAAAGTACACATATGATACACATACGTACATTCAGATAAACATCAAAAACAGATTAAAAGTTGAATCTTAAAAAAATAAACAAACAGAAGGGATTCTTCCTAGGGCAATGGTTCTCAACCTTCCTAATGCCGTGACCATTTAATATAATGTCTCATGTTATGGTGACCCCCAACCACAAAATTATTTCATTGCTACTGCATACCTGCAATTTTGCTACTGTTATGAATTATGTTGTAAATATCTGATATGCAACCCAAAGGGGTTGTGACCCTCATGTTGAGAAGCACTGTTCTAGGGACTATAACACACAGTCTGGTATGGATAACACAGGGTGGCTATCAATCCCCATTCATCCTTTTGTTTGGGAGCAGTGGGTTCTGGGAAAAGCCTGCATAACTACCCGTGGAGGTCCACCCCAAGAGACCTCTTCTTCTCATTGTGTGTGTGTGTGTGTGTGTGTGTGTGTGTGTGTGTGTGTGGTAGTGGTGGTGGGATTATCCTATGAAACACTCATCATTTCAGCCAAATTTTCCCAGAAAGTACCTTTTGGCAACTGAGAGTTAAACAGGGGGCAAACCCCACTGCTGTGAGGGCCCATTAAGGCCAAATGTGAGCTCCGACCTTCATTAATTCAAGCTTTGTACTTTCGCCATGGGACTGTTGTTTGGCGCCTGCATCTGCTGCTGCTAATTTGGCCTGTTTGGGTAGCAAAGCTCCCAGTGATCATCTAAACCTCATTTGATGCACCTGTGAACAATTCATTATATTAATATAACAGCAGGGGAGGAGCACAGACACTAATCAATAGGCTTTAGCTGCCAGGACTTCTTGTCCCAGCCTCACAGGCCCCTTACTTTAGCTGCATATGTTCCCTAGCCCTGGGCCACACTGGGGAGGAGTCTGCATACACAAGACTCAAGCATCTTCCTCTGCAGATTGCCCCATCTGGCTAGAGAAATGTGCATTCATTGTCTTTCCTTCAGTAGACCATTTGCCTTACTTGACTCGAATCATTTGTTCTCAGGTACAGACGAAGCCCAGGATTTCTATGGTGGCTTAGCAATGCTTGGTGACCCTCATCACAGCCAAGCCTCCATTTATCAAGGGAGAGCTGTGGCACAGCCACACACAGAGTCGTTGGTCAATGTCTTCATTGTGTAGACCCTCAGCCCTTCAGCTCATCCTGTTGTTGGAGAGGACTGTCCCTTTGTCACCGCTTTCAAAGACACAAGCACACATTTGGCAATGTTCTGTTTGAATGCTTTTTCAAACATACAGGTTCTGTTTGTTTGCTTGTTTGTTTGTTTTTTTCCTCAAACATAAACCTGCTTGCCTTCAAATTAAAATATATTGTTCTGGAAACTAAAAGCTACCCACAGATGTTGCAGAACAGCACATACGCCCTTTGCCTTCAAACTTCCCCAAGTGTATGACCCCATCTTTTTCTCCAACCTCTGCTTTACCTTATGTCCTGGGTCGTTCATCATGTTTCAGTTGTAAAAGGAACTTGTTTACAACTCCTGAAGGATAGCATGCTATTCTCTGCCCTGTGTGTTTGCTTAGGCCATGCTCTTTGCCAAGAATTCCCCATCTGTGCATTATATCCTGCTTATCCTTTTGTATTTTGGGCAACCTGAATTAATGATCTCTTCTCCATGAGACCTGGGATACCTCTCTTTCCCATTCCGATTACCTGTTGAATACCCATTGCCTCCATAACAGGAGCCTCCCAAACACATGTGCTGATCTTACGCATATTTATATATGCCATAGACAAACCAAAACATACATAGGCAATTTCTTGGCTAGGAAGAGCTGGGAGAGGAAAGATAAATCAAAGACAAGTCATCAGGTATTGTCTTAGGATGTAAAGGGAATGTACTGGCCTAGGTTCAAGTCATGCTGCCGATTATTGGCTCAGGAACCTTAAGATGTCACTCCATCTGGCTGGGGGCTTTGCCTTTAAGCCTGGCATTGATGGAACATACCTTTAATCCCAGCACTCAGGATGCAGAAGAAGGTGAGTTCAAGGTTACAGAGTGAGTTCTAGGACATCAGGGCTATACAGCGAAACCCTGTCTCAAAACAAACCAATGAACAGAAAAGGTATAAAGAAAGTTAAGCAAAAATAAACAGCTTTCAAACTCTGTTCTTTGGAGGTCCAAAGACTCTGGTGGGTTAAGAGTGTCACTATGTATATTGATAAGGTAAAACTCCAGGGCCTGCTGTCCTCAGATTCAGCTTCATTTATGATGCAAGTTCTACACATGGAACTATTGGTTCAAGGAAATAGTTCACAACCACTGAAAGTCAACAGGGGACATGTGTGTGTTAACTCATTTCTTCCCCAGAACACCCATGAAAGAGAACTGTCCTCCTCATCTTCTTTTTTCACTACCTCTTCTTTCTCCCTCCTCTTCTCTTCCTCCTTTACCCTTCCTCCTCCTCCTCTACATAGAGAAACTGGAGCACAGCAAAATGAACATTCACACTGACATACAGCTCAGGAGTTAGAGAGTTAGGATTTGAAGGAAGGGAGCTTCCAGTTCTAAAATTTGCAATCATTGGTCTGAGTGTGTAGGTACATAAGAAAGGTAACTAAAGGTCAAAGCACCAAGTCAGGAGGCAAGCAGAGTCAAGTCCACAGGGTAAAGTGAAAGGAATAGACACTCCCTCTAGCCAGACTGATGCAGGAAGGCTCCTTGGAGGAGTTCAAACTCCAGGAAAACTCTGAAGAGTGAGATACAAATGGAGGCATATGACAGGCCATTAGATCTCAGAGAAAAGAATTGGAACACAATACCATCATGTGTGTAAAATAGATATATTTATCAAACCCAAAGTGAGCAATGGTGTCATAGTCTATCTCCTCTAGCGGATGAACCATCTCTCCAGCCCTCAAATTCATTCTCTCAATATGGAAGGTTCAAGAAACAGGGGTTCCACTTAACCGAGGGTGGTACTTTGGACAGTTCCCGCACCTGTGCTGAGTCGCATCTCTTTTTCAGCATAGGGTTAAGAGTAAAGAATTCTGAAGAGATTTCCCCCCCTCTCTTTTCTTTATTTTTCTTTTCATTCTCTTAAATTTTACTTTGTTTTATTCTGGGGGGGATGGGAACATGGGTGGGCTCAGGAGAAATGATGTGGAAGAGACAAGAACAAGGAAGTTAAAAAAAGAGTAAAGGATTATCTATAATAACGGTAGATTATAATAAAAGGTAAAGGTTCAAGGGTTCCTGCTCTGTTTGGGTATATTTAGAATATTTTAAACGCATTTATTTTAAATTACGCAAACTTCCAATTCTTTAACTAACAATATAATATGACTTTATATTTAGTGTCTGGGACTTTTGGTATCTTGTAGCACAGCTTGTATACAGGGTTTATGAAGAGATCAATGCCCAAAGTGTATTCTCTAAGGTGAAACAGAATATATCTAGAAGTGGGGAGCTCTTTATCACCTGCTATTTCAAGCCCTTGGTGGCTTGGGGCAACAACTTCCTGTTGTCCCTTCCATAGTGAGGATCTTGGTGACTGATTGAAGAACTTCTCATATGGACCAGTCCTGCACAGGTTAACACAGGAACTTCTCATATGGACTGGTCCTGCAGACCCAGAGCTGCAGGATCTCCACAACACAGGGCAAGAGCAGGATGACCAAGAGGAGCTCCAGTGAGGGCCCAGCATCGAGAGTGTAGCAGAAACCAGAGGCCCCCAATGACTCTCTACAGTGAACATTTGCATGTAAAGATACCTGGACAAAAGTGTTTACTCCGGGACTCACGGTACCACACTACAGCTTCCATGATAGCATCCCTTTTTTGTTATTTTCTTTTTTTCTCTTAAATTTTTTCTGGGGCAGAGGGGCCACTGCAAGGGCTGAGGTGGATCTGCAGGGTCAGGAAACAAATGGGATCAAGATGCACGATGTGAAATACACAAAGAATAAATAAAAAGAAAGTTTAAAAAGGAAGTTTTCTCCTTTGTGTCTTTGCCGCAAGATTCAGTGGACTGGTGCGGGGCTCTGCTCTAGCTTTAGCTTGTTTTAAGTTCTCCTCATTCATTCAGGACACTATTATGGAGGAATGACTCTGTGCCAGACCCTACACACGGCCACCAGACACAGAAACAAATAAATCCCAGCACTTGCCGTCAAAGACCTGGTCGTTGTGACTAAGACATTTATGGGATTATAAATGACAAACATCTCCTACGCGTGCACACCAGACGGTGTCTTAGGTACAGTTCAGGCCTTAGTCTAGCAGGACAGGAAGCCTGGTATATAAGACTGAGAGAAAACACAAAGAAGCTGAGTCACATTGACCTTGATTTTTTTTTGTAGACCTTTAACGAGTGCCTAAATTCTAGCTATTGTTCTACCAAAACATGTTCGTAAATAGTGAGCACGGAATTTTACAAGAGTTAGCCCTTTGTCTAGGTATGGTCTTAAAGATTTTACCATTTTCCCATTGTACAGGAGAAAACTGAGGTTTTAAGATGTCAAGTCACATTCAAATTCATATTTGCTACACCCCTTTGCAACTGTGACCCCTTCTTATACGCTGTGCTTTCCGCTCAGAACAAGATGACTCCCTAGCCATCACTCCTCCAACCCATTTCCTGGATAACGCCCCAACTCCTGCTTTCCCCTCTGTTATTTTGCAAATTATTTTTATGGTGCTTGTACTTCTGCTCCCCAATCTTGGCTCACCATCATGTCCTGGAAATATTGGAAGAGCCTTCCTCTTCTTCTGGTCCAGGAGTCATAATCTCCATGACAGTCCTTATTCGTTCTTTGTATATTCCAAGGGCCCAGCAAGACCCTTGGCATATAGACACTTTCAATACAAGCTTCTCCAATGAAAGAAAAGCTGGGAAGTATATTAAACACTAGACATTCAGCAAATTCAAATGACTTGCAAGCACTTAATAAGAATTTTTCTTTTCCTGGGGTCTTATCATACTGTTCCCGCAGATGGCAAAAGGACAGTCAATTGGTGAATCGCACCAGTTATCATAGGGAAGTTGACATTTGTTGTGCGGCAGGGAATTTCTCTTAGCACAATATTTCCTGGGAGGAGCTGGTAAATATTGAGACAAGATACACATCAAGCTTTTTTTTTCCCTGTGAACCACTGTACAATAATCAATTCCAGAGATAACAAAGGCGTTTGTTAACAGCTCCATCTCCCCTTTTCAAAGCTCAGTTCTCAGCCTGGCAACGTGACAAAGCCCAGGAAAAGAAGCGCTGTTAGCAGATGCCAACCACTTGTCAGAGGCAGAATCCGAAAGGCAACGCGTAATACCTTGGCTTCTTTACATACAGATAGGCTTTTCTGTCGTCCGGTTCATCAAAATTCCCCCAAGGAGCAGCTGGAGAAATGGAAAGTGAGGGCTTTACCAGCAGACTAAATCAGAAAAAATTCAACCCAGCAGAAAAATCGGCCAGTACAATCCTCAGACTTTGGGTTATACTTAAAAAAAGGGGGGGGGGACTCTAAGGGTAGGAACATAGACTTCCCTCAGAGGACTCTGCACATTAAATGTCCTGCTATTTTTAGTATATTTTGGCCTCCTGTACTAGACATTAACTGGAAGGACTTTTCACCATTTACCTTGTAACTTTGCCTCCCTTGGGAGCACATGAAAAACGCCCAGTGTTTATTCCCTGGGAGACTGAACGAGTGACACGGAGT
Source organism: Myodes glareolus (assembly GCF_982192425.1). Classification (NCBI taxonomy): domain Eukaryota; kingdom Metazoa; phylum Chordata; class Mammalia; order Rodentia; family Cricetidae; genus Myodes; species Myodes glareolus. The sequence goes on from NC_142028.1 coordinate 87,503,368, forward strand.
TAAGTCATTGTGGTGTCTAACACTCTTCACTTGAAGGAGCTCGATAAATTATTCTCTGTTTCTGTAGCGTTTCTATGACCTGCTTTTGAAACACGCCTGTGCAAATAAGTTAATACACCTCAAAGCTCTTTTCAAAAGCTGATATCATAATGGGGGATAAATTTTTAATTTTTGTTCTTCCTTAGGAGAAAGTGTTTTTGTTCTAGCAAATCTCAGGTCTTGTGAAGAAGCCTGGTTGCGTCCATACCCCACGGACTGAACGGCAGAAGGAAGTAAGCAGGCAGGCAGGAAGGATGGAATGACGGATGGTTAGGTGGACTTGCCTTTCCTTAGTCAGTTTCCAAGAGAACCGAGAAAAACTGAGGGCAAAGATCAGATTGAAGCAAGGGGTGCTACACAAAAACACATCCTAGAACTTTCTAGTCTGTCCTGATTCAACAACCAGAGGGCTTGCTGCTTCCCTGCCAATAGTTTCAGTGTTTGATTTCTTGGCTGAGATCACATGAAATCAAGTTGTGTTCTTGGAACTGATGGAGATTGTCACGGTTTTACCTAAGTGTTTTCTCTGTCTGTAGTGAGCTAGAAGCACTTAAGTCATTTGTCTCTGGCCTGACATCCTTATTGCTTTGCCAACATTCAGAGTTCTGTCAGGAGCACTGGACTGTATAGCCATCTCCAACCCATGAATTCTAGCTACATGACAACAGCAAAAATCTCTGCTTTCCTTTCTGTCTTCAGACCATTTGACTCTCTGTGGCTGTATCAAAGAAACAGGATTCATTTTCTCAGTGTCTACTCAGAGTCTATCTTTTTTTTATTAGCTTTGTAAATTCAAATTAAAGATTTGCCATTAGATATGAGACTTCAGGAAAGGGTCTAAGTCCACTGAGCCTCACACGGTCATCTGTAAAGAGAGGCCAACAATGCTAAGGAATGGGAGCCTGACGTACACTGTGGTACTTAGCATAGCTGTGACTGAACTCAACTCAACCCTGAATGCATGGATTTTTCAGCTGCTGTGTAAAGAAATCCTACAGTTTTGCCAGCTTAAAGTAAGGCAACTCTTTTCCCACAGTTCTGCATAGTAGACATCTGAACAGACCTCACTGAGATTTCAGCTTAGTGTCTCACAAGGATAAAGTCAAGGTGTTGGCTAGACTGGACGTGGCTCATTTCTGGAGGCTCTGGGAAAGAGACTTTCAAAGTCCTCTCAACAATTGCTAGAATCCAGCTTCATGAAGCATAGGACTGAGGTTCTTTTTGTTTGTTTGTTTGTTTTTTTTGTTTTGCTTTGGTTTGGTTTTTTTGCTGGTGTCAGCGAGGGACCATTTAAGGCTAGAAATATTCTGTCTCACATGATGCTCCCACACCCAAGCCAGAAATGGTGTGCACGCGCTGTTTCTCACCATTGACACTCTTCCCCTTCTTGGATACTTATCTGACATCACACTTTGAGAATTGTAAGAATATTTTCTTTCACTGTAAACACAAAGAACTTGAGGGGATCTTACAGGTGCACATTTTTAAAAACGTAGTTCCAATTTTACCTTATTCTCTCATTTAATAAACACTTATTGGGCTCCAACTATATAGAGGAGGCTTGGAGGAGATGCTGTTTCTGAACTCTTGGAAATGCTAGGCCAAGACTTTCTCCATGACCTCATGACTTCTTCACAATCCTCAGTCCACTGTAGTATGTACCTTGCTTAATGTGTGAGGTTCCCATGAAAGGCTGTGACTGCTCAGAGGCCAAGATCCATTTGTATTGGTATCTGCTTCACTATGACGGCACTTGGCACACACTAAGAGCTCAGGGAATCAGAGACTGAATGACTGAGTTGGCAAGTGAGTGCAAGAAGAGGGGGCAGTGCTGTGTGGGAGGAAGTAAAATGTAGAGGAGGGATGAGAATAATACATAACCTTGAAGGAGAATTCCCTCCCAGGAGGAGATAAGAGTTCATTGCGGGACAGTTGCTTGAGTAAAGTTCTGTGGAATTATATAGAAAATCTGAATTGTGGGGTGGAAAATGTAATTTCCAACCAAATTAGAAAGTTGCTTTTTAAGGTAGTGAGCAACATGGGGCTACTGTGGTAGTTTGAGGGAAGAGGTTTGCTGTAGGATTTGGTATCTTTGGTACCTGAAAAAGATTATTATTATAAATCTGGTGGCTCTAGGAAGAACGGGATTCATATGGTGGAGACAGAG